>NW_016107672.1:99038-126118 GCF_001604975.1 Cebus imitator
AAAAAAAAAAAAAAAAAAAAAAAAAAAAAAAAAAAAAAAAAAAAAAGAACTAGAAACTTATTAATAACAAATATGTACATATGTCTTCGCCCTACTCCATTTTTTAAGATCTGTCTTTGGAGTAGCTATTACTTTGAATTTTATTTTTATCCTTACTCTGTCTTAAAGAAACATTATTGTGTGTGTGTAGTCCTAAAAATATTTTGTTTGGATAAAAAATGTATGGTTCTTCTTGGATTTACTTCTTCCCCTCTTCATTTTCATAATAAGATTCATTCACATGCTACATGTTGCTTGGTTCATTAATTTCCATTGATATTTAATGTATCTGTGATTATGCTACAGTTTATTTAAACTCTTGTTAATGGTTATTTGGATTGCTTCCAGATTTGTGCTATCATGCATACTGCTGCTTTCTGGTACACATTTGCTAACATTCTCTTGGGTAAATACCTAGAAGTGGAATTGCTGGCTCACTGGGTGTGCAAATATTCAACTTTATAAGATAATACCAAATTGTTTTCCCAAGTGATTATTCTAATTTACATCCTGTCAGCAGTGTGTGAGACTTCATCAGTCTACAGTCTTTGGAATACTTGGTATTGTCAGCTTTTCAGTTCTTGCCTACTGAATGCATGTAAAATAATAGTTCCTACTCTTGTTTCACATTTCCCTGAGTACTAGTTAGATTGAGCAAAACTTCATATGCTTTTTATTAATACATATTTTCTCTTCTGCAGAATGCCTATTCAGGTCTTCTGCCCAGTTTTCATTTATTATTGACTTGTGGGACTTCTTTACATATAAATGGTATCACAATTTTAATATTTTCTATTAAGTGTTTTTATGGTAGTTTAAGAAATTATTCTTTACCTTAAATTTGTAAATATATTCATTTAAATTTTTATCTTATAATTTTAAACTTTTTATTTCAACAACACATCACCATTTCTACACATCATGTAGGAGTTTCTAACTAGTTCCATAAATGAAAAAATGAATTAAAAGTTATAAGGCTAGGAAAGGAGAAAAAAACTGTAATTTTCAGATGACATGATTGTCTGCTTGAAATTCTCCCAAATTGAGTGTATAAAAATAATAGCTAGTTGAGCAAAGTGGATGAACATAAGATTAATATAGAAAAATTTATTATATTTGTATAAATCAGAAACAATTAGAATAATAACTATGAACACACAATTTAAAACAAAGTATAAAATAAAATACTTAGGAATAAAGTTAACAAAAGATACATAAACCTGAATTTAGAAAACTATAAAACATTCCTGAAGAATATTTTTAAAACACAAATAAGTTGAGATGTCTCCCTTGATCAACAGGAAGATATCATTAAGACTTTAATCTTTCTTTTACAGATCTACAGATTTAATGTAACTCTAGTCAAAATCCAAAAAGGATTCTTAGTTTAACTAAAAAATGTCCAAAATAGCTAAAATACTTCTTTAATAAATGAAAACATGTAGAAGGAGTTGCTTTTATACATACAAAGGCATATAGAGCTGTACTAATTGGCACATGTTATTCACACAGAAAAGAGAAATTCATGTATGAAATAGGATATAGAACTCAATAAAGGACCCATGCCTATCTGTATATAACTTTGATAGAGGTGGCATGAAAGAACACTTGGGAAAAGAGTTATTATTCAATAGTTACAACTGAAAAAGTTGGTTGTCTACATAGAAAAAGCATGAAAATTGATCTTTACTTCATACACAAAACAACCTTCCACAAATTAGGAATTTAAATGGCAAAGGCAAAAATAAAAAGGTTTTAGTAGAGTTAATTTGTTTTAGAGAAAGTAAACTCGTGTAACATTTCATTTCTGCACATTCAAATTTGCAGTACCATCTTGATATCTGGCTTTCATTAAGTATTTAGTTCATACCTATTATTGGATACAGAGTCTAAAGAATCTCTTGAATAAAAAATTATCACATTTTTGTTTCCTTGTAACAAATAATGCCCACCTTTTTTCCATTGCTCTCTCATTTCCAATCCTTCCGATTACCAGGAAAGAAAATCCTAGATTAAGTATTCATGTCTTTAACCTTTGCAATGTTTTTGTAAGTTAAGGGTATATCCAGGGAAGACAAAGTGATGTTGGAGTGGGGCTGAGACAGCAAATAAGAAAAACTGAATTCTGAGTATGTATTAGCAGTTCTTACTTGAGGCAGATATTGTTAGTTGACACTCTCAACACCCATTCCAGCTTCTTTTTACTTGCCTTTCTCCATTTTGGAAGCTTAAAAGTTAAAAGCTCATCTTTTCAGATTGCTTTTAATTAGATTAATTAGATAGAGGTGGTCATGTGACTCAGTTCTGGCCAATGAGACATCAGCTTTGAAAGACTTCAAGACTTTCAATTAAGGCTGCTGCTTCTCTTTCTTCCTTTTTGCTGCCCAGAATGTATAAGCCATCCCAGAGTCAAAGTAGCCCTTACTAAGGATGATGGGGCAGAAGAGCAAGGAGCCTCCTTTCTGGTTGATATCCTTGAGCCTCTACACATGCCCTAGAACTGCCTACAATTTTTGTTACATAAGTGAAGTAAATCTGTTTCTATTAAGTTACCATTGATTGAGGTTTCTCATACTACTGAATGCAATCCTAGACAACAATGTCTTATAATACTAATTCACATGTGTGTACCTGAATACAGTGATTATAATTCATTAATATGAGTGCATACAACTTCAGTATACATTTCTCAGAATTTAACAGTTCTGTAGACAAAGATTAAGTAGTAAAGATAAAGAGGAATTGAGTCATACAATTAATACATACATTTGATTAAGAGGCATAAATAGGCCCTTTTATTTCTAAAAAGAATAAATTTTATATATTCTGGAAGTTTCATAAGAAATCATCTTGAATTTGATGACAAAAAATGTTAAAAGTGTTTAATGATACTGTCAGCTTTTCATGGGTCACATTCTCTGGTCATACACCTATAGTCTTTGAAATAAATAGTAAATAGGTAAATATAAAATTCTGACTTCTTGGAAACACACTTCCAGAAATATTATATTGGGTCAATGAGAAAATGAAAAAGGAAATTACATGCTATGTGCGAATCAATGAAAATGAGAATACTTCATCCCAGAAGCTGTAATACAAAGCAAAAGGCACTCAAGATAAAACTAATAGTCTTAAATTTACTCAGTGTTGGTGAGGAAAAATAGAAAATAAAGGGATTAGAAATTTGAAAAAGAACACAAACCCCTCACACACAAAGAAAATAAAGAAAATTTTCAAATATAAACTGGATTTAATGAAATTTTAAAAACAGCACTTCATAGGTAAAGAAAAAATAAATCTAAGATTTTTTTGAAAAACAATAAAACAGATAAGCCAGATTATTTTAAATAAGAGAGAAAACAAAAATGTATAAAATTAGGAAGGAGAAAGTAGACGTAAGTATGAATATAAAAGAGATTGGAAAGAATTACAGAAGACTGCATCTATTTTTGACAGTGTATTTGGAGACCTGGAGGAGATGGATGATTTTCTAGCAAAAGCTAAAATACCAAATTTGACCTAAGAAGATATAGGATCCTTGAATAGAACAATTACCAAAGAGAAGATTGAAAAGGTGAATAAAGATGTACCATTCAAATACACACCAGGGCCGGATGCGTTTTCAGCCAAGTTTTATATAACCTTTGAAGAAGAGTTATTCCAGGTTATTTAAACTATGTCAAGCCATAGAAGAAACTGGAAATTATTCTCATTTATTTTATAAATCTCACAAAATAACAAAACTTTATTAGGTACCAATATAGTTCCCAAATAAAATGAAACTCATTTATTAATATAGGCAGAATTGTAAATAAAATATTGACAAGTAGAATGTATCAAAAGAATAACATATCACAAGAGTAACTCAGGAATTCAAAGGCAATTCAATATCATTATAAACAAGTTTAAGAGGAAAAGATCATGTGATCCTATAAACAGTGCTCAGGAGGCATTTGATAAAGCAATTTTTCCTAATAAAAAGTAAAATTAGAAAAAAAAAACCCTACTTAAATGTATTAACATGTTTTACTATATACCTACAGGAAATACCATTCTAAACAGAAAACTAGTTCTAAATCATGAAAACTTTTCAATTAAATCAAGAATAAAAATAAACATTTAGCACTTCTTCAGTGTTTACTATGTGTAAGCATGGTGCTAGGTACTTTATATATGTAAATTTTCACAAAAATAATATACAATATCATACAAGATAATCCCCACACTGCAGATCGGAATAGTGAAGGACAGAGAAGTCGAATAACTTATCCAATAGCAAGTGGAAAATTTGTGATTCAAAGCTATGCAGTTATGCTGCACAAATCGTACTCTTAGTCACTATGCTATATAGTTTCTGCACCTAACCAGAGATTCCTATCATTGTTACTTTTCAACATTTTTCAAAGCACTCACGACTGTAATAAAACTAAAAAATGAAAGAAATGTTAATGTTGAAAAACAGGGATAAATCAACATTTTTGAGATTGCATTTCTTGAAAGCCAAAGAACATCTAGGAAAATACCGCTAAAATTAATATGGAAATTTGGTAAGGTAGCTGCACAAAAGGTGAGGAAAATTGGTTTCCTCTACTCTTGCAATACAAAACCTAGAAATGGAAATAGGGGAGATATTTTACTCACCACAGTCAGATGCAGAAACATAAACATCTACACGAATAAAATAATTTTTAAAATTGGCAAAAATTTGATAAGCTGTAGATTGATAGGAAAAACTGTAGTCTTAGAAAATATATGAAGAAGATTTAAACAAATGGAAAAAATCTCAATGGAAAAACTTATTTAATAGCTCTGTTATCCAAAATTAATATGTAATTATAATAAAATTTTAGTAACAAGATATTTGGGGCATTGGACAAAATAATCTTAGTATGCATAAAAGAAAAATGCCCCAAAATAACCAGGAAAAGTATGGAATGAGTGAAGAGTGTTGGGGGAATTTTTTTGCTAGGTATTCAGCATAATCACTGTGGGCATAGGGAGAGACAAATAGCTTGAAACTCAAAAATAAATCTCAGAGTATATGAGAATTTTATGTTTTATGAGTGAGGGATGAATTTAATGGGAAAAGGATGGATAATTTTATAAACAATAATGTCACAATTGCCAATCTAATTAGAATAAAACATTTAGAGTTGTCTTTAATTATCCAGTATGTAGTTTTTTCAAATGGCAGACCAAATAGCCAGGCTGTTGCCAACAACCCAAGAGTTAGCAAAAATATAGCAAAATTCATCAAAAGAGGTACTGGTTCAAGCTATGAGAATGGCCCGAGTTCTGTCTACTGAGTGACATAACCATGCCCAGTTTTAGCTTTCTGTAGCTGGTGTTGGGGTTGAAAAGCTATTGATTCCAGTGGACACTGTTAGGTTTCAGCTCAGCCAAACCATTAGTGAACTGGGCCCAGGCACTTAAGTGAACCTCAGTGCAGAGAGAGACCCACTGAGCCTACAGTTTCCTTCAGGTAACAGAGTGGAGAATAAAGTTTCCCCCAAGGAAAGAGCTGCCTTTTTTTCATATAATACTGAGATGTCACTCAAACTGTGCCAGATGTGGTCTTCAATATACCATTTCCATATGACAATCAAGGCTTGTTAAGCCCCTCCCATCTTTTTGCTGAATATGAGTTGATCCACTTCAAAATGAAAATATCAGGCTCTAGAGAGTCACAAGGTCTCCATGGTCAGGCATTCAGTTTCAACAAGTGCTCAGTAGCAAGCTGGGGTGTTCTTGGTAGCTATTTCAAGGAGGAAACAAGGGGCACCTTGTTTAAAGTCTCAAGGGGCACCTTTGGATGGTGACTGCCTGTCTGCCAGAGACTTCACTTGAAAAAATCATCAGTCTCAGAGACATGCAGTTCAAAACGATTATCAGGAGTATGAGGCCCCAAAGTCTGAGAGCCAGCCACAGCTTGCTAGACCCCTGATACAAACATCAGCTATGCCCAAGTGAGGCTCATACTGTCTCCAATACCAAAGCATTGAATAAGGTGTTTTCCTTTTTGGTGGTTGGAGGCCAGAGACAGCAGTTTTTCCTTGACTGTCAGAGGCATGGAACATTCTGATTCTGCCCACATAATCCCAAGAAGTCTTCTTCACCTAGCAGACCCTGGATTTCATCAGGGTTTATCAGCCACCTCTGCTGGCACAAGTGTGATAATACTGCAGGTAGGGTGGTTAAAACCGGATGTTCTCACTTGTCAACTAAATAATATTGTCTATATAGCAAAAGCTTTGGCTATCAGAGGGTAGAGGCATATGTACTAATCCTGACACACTCAGTGGTGGCAAATGGTAGGGGAGTTTAGGTACCTCTGGCAGAATATTGCAAGCCAGTGGGCCAGAAAACAAGGTGCTGGCAATGTCTAAGACATCATTTCAAGTGTCATGTACAGTAGATGTACAGTCAATGCCATGAGAATTATAAGGTCTATATACAGCCAGGGATTTGGGAACAACTGCTGAATTCAGTAAGTCTCAAGCTCCCTTTGGCCTTTTACACTGGCCATACAGGGTTATTTTGAGCTATTGCATCTCTTACTACCCCTGCTGCCTTTAGAATGAGGCTTCTAGGCTGTGATTTCCCTTTTGCCTCCTGGAATACTATACTATTTCTATTAAACCTGTAAGGGAACAGGGAGATGATTTGAGGAGAACTTTACAGTTTCCTTTAGCACTTCTCTATATGGTGCGTTTCCCAATTGGGAGACTCCCTTTGGTATTTACAGGATAGGAAAGTACAAGCGTATATAACACCTCAATTCTTACTATACATGGAGATATAGAAGAAATAGTAACAGTATATTCATTCGGCCCGAAGTTCCCTAAGGTGCCATGAAGTATTTTCTTCCTCATGGTATACTCAGCCCAAACCCCACTAACTGAATCTAAGTGCTTTTTCCTTTGCCACTTTCAAGTGGGATAGTGATTTGTTTGTCTATTGCCAAGATAAGCATGCAAGTTAGAATCCCTCCCACCTGGAAATTCCCCAGTATATTCAAATTGGTGTGTATGGCTTTCCACTTGCCCTTGGCAATAGGGAGACTTGGCCTCCTCCCTAATCATTTTTCTCTTTAAGACAGCTGAGATAGGGGTCTGGGAGAGGGAAGGGGTGATGGAATATAGAGGGAGAGAGCAGCAATATGGCACTGAACAAGGTTTTGCATTTACATTTGGTTACAAACAGCACAGCAGCTGCTAGCAGCTCAACCAGAAAAATTTCCCAATTTTTTTCCCTTCCAATCCAAGCCCCATGTTGTGTAGCAAAATCATTATTAGTGACACTCTTTCTGCTTTGGGGATCCTTTGACATGACAGCCACATTGTTTTTTGAATGGGACAGTCAGATTTGCACCCTTTGTAGATTTGTGCCTAACTCACTCACAAACAACTTTTTAAAAAGAGGTGCACTTTAATCTGGGTCAATTCCTGCCCCGTTATGATCACATCTCTTAACATAAAGACATAAAATGTATGTACAGTTTTAACATAAGGAGTAGGAGAGTTTTCCAGAGCAATGAGGCTGATCCTGAGAATATATCTAGAGTCCTTCGGGTTAGTTTTTCATTCTCCATTGATTCATCAGCATTGTAAACCCAATCTAGGACAGAGAGAGCCTGAATACTAGTCAATGGCTCATCTGTGGTTTTCTCTTGAAGTTTGTCTTTCTCAAGAAAATCTCCCCAAGAGAGTCAAAGGTCTCTCATAGCAGCCAAGACCCACTAAAACACTCAGTCCTTTTCCTGCCATTTGAATGGATTGATGGCCTGCAGAGGGGCCTGAGACATATAAGATGCCCCACTTTTAGCCATTCATCCTTAGCAAGCATTACCCATCGGATACCCTCCACTCCCAGATTACCGAGCTGGAGCACTACCAGCCTGGTTTTCTGCCCCAGTGGTTGCAGATTTGCCTCCTTTCACACTCCATGTAGATGCTTATCTCTGTCATCTGAAAGGGGCAGAACCTTCACATCCAGGGTGACTCTTAGGACTAGTCACAATGTAGAGAACTTAAGGCTGACAGCCCAACTGACAAGAAAGTTCATCTACTGGGAGAACAACCTCTGGACCTTTTGGACAGTTGTCTCTAATTTCTCAGTATTCACTGTGCAAAAAACTTCCTTAATTCTTCCTCATTAACAGGCATTAAGGTGGAGGACCACTTACTGACCAAATACATTTGGTCAGCATATTCATTACCGGTATTATAAAAATCCTTTAATTGGCCCAAAAGATCCTTCCCTTCTCTTCCAAAAAATCATGTCTCTGTCAGCATGCCGTCCTTATCACAAAAATTGCTAAGAACTGTGACAAGTCTAAGGTTTTACTGGATTCATTCATTCCTTCCTTCCTTCCTTCCTTCCTTCCTTCCTTCCTTCCTTCTCCTCCTTTCCTCTCCCATTCCCTTCCCTTCCCCATTCCCTTCTCCTCCCTACCTCCCCCCTTCCCTCCCCACTTCCCCTCCCCTTCACTCCCGTCCCCTCCCTTCCCTTCCTTTCACTTCCCACCCCTCCCCTCCTCTCCCCTTCACTTCCGCCCCTCCTCCCTTTCTTTGTCTTTCCTTCTTTCTTTCTCTTTTTCTTTCTTTCTCTCTCCCTCTCTCTCTCCTTCCTTTCTTTCTTCCTTCCTTCCTTTCCTTCCTCCCTCTCCTTCCTCCCTCCTTCCTTCTCTTCCCTCCTTCTCTCTTTCTCTTTCTTTCCTTTCTTTTTCTTTCTTTCTTTTCTCTCCCTCTTTCTCTACTTCCATCCTTCCTTCATTTTCTTTTCCTTTTCTTTTCTTTCATTAGAATCTTTCTCTGTCAGCCAGGCTGGAGTAAAGAGGCATGCTTTTGGCTCACTACAGCCTCTACCTCCCAGGCTCAAGCCATCCTCCCGCCTTAGCCTCTTGAGTAGCTAGGGCTACAGGTACACACCACCATACTCAGCTAATTTTTGAATTTTTTGCAGAGATGAGGTCTCACCATATTGCTTAGTCTGATCTTGAACTCCTGGGCTCAAGCAGTCTTCTCAACTCAGCCTTCCAAAGTTTATAGGCATAAGTCACTATACTTAGCTTGGTTTTACCCTATTTTCAGGCTGCTATGTTAGCCTGCCAGAGTTTGGTGGTGATGGTAGAAGACATGAGTCTCCTGGGTTAGAGATGAAAGACAGTTCATTACACAGAGCAATAGCAATAGCCAGAGCATAGCAATGGCATTTTTGCACTGCTTCACTGAACCCCAATTCTTATATCTGGTGTGAAGAGCTCCAGAGGACACCTGCATACACAGTGAGTTGTGTTATAGGAGAGAAACTTTGACCTTAGGGAACCTGAATCTTTTTAAATGAGCAGGAAGTATGTCTGGATGTTGCTGCAGAGGGAGACTCTTTATCTTCTAAGAATGTAAACCAATTTGTCTTTTGCTCTAGAGGGAAATAATAGTTGTATCATTCAAGGCTGTTTCCTTGAATGCAAACATCTTTGGAAAAGTAGTCTGGAACACAAAGGACATTCAGTTGTAACTCTCAAGACAAGAATGTGAGAAACCCATGGAGAATCATCTCCTAGAAATGAATTTATATTCTTTGCCAGAATGGAATAAAATTGAGAACTAAAATTTTACAGCATTTAAATCAAAGGAAACATTAAAAAGAATCATAAACTTATTTGATGAAAACTATTATGATTTATTGAGAAGGGTCCATTGAAAGTGTCAACAATTTTAAATGTGTAATTTATAAATTTGTATACATTTTGAAGAAGATTTCAGGAAATTTCATGAAAAGGAAATTATAAAGACATTGAATCCTTTTTAGAAAAAAATTCTAACAATCCAGTATTTCAAACAGATGTAGCTAAGAAACTGATTTTCTCCTAATATTATTTTAAATGTTTTGATAATATAACAAAGTTTTGAAACATTTGCTTCAGATATACATTGATGTCATTTTTATTTTCAAGAAGAATTTTACTTTTGAAAATAGCTTTTGAATAGAACCATTTTTAAATCTACCCATATAATAAAAAACAATTGATAATAGCATGTTTTCCAAAACAACATATTATTTCAGTTATTTAAGGGTTCCCTTTCAGTATCAAGGATGTCCTCTTAACTTCGATGAAAAATTATCTGTTCATCTGAGTATGAATGAAAGTTATCTGTTCCTCTGAGTGTGAATGAGAGGAAGGAATTGAGTGATTGCAGGAGACCAATAAAGAGTAGGGAAATTTTAAAAAGCTTTCGTGAGAAATGTGAAAATGATCTCATACAAGATGTGCACATAACAGTGCTGTTCAATTCATTTAATTTCACCAATCATTCAGAGATTAATTGAACTTTTGAGTTGGAAACTTAGAATTATCTACTGTAATGTGCAACCCAATGCAATATTTTTAAGATACCCTTTACAGATTTAAATTTTATTTTAAAAGCATTACATATACTTTAAAATCATTTAGGGGGCATGTTAAAATGTAATGTGTTGAATACATTTAATGTAAGAGTCTATTTATACTGTTTCTGTTCTGTTCAAAAAATCAATCATATTTTCTCCTAATATTGACTTTCTGCCTTTCAGCTGAGTGTAGTTTTGACTCTTTTAATTAAATGTCTGCCTTAATTTGGGGCATTTTCTACACCTGCAATAATGTTAGCTTCTTGGTGTCTTCTTCCTTTCCATACATAATTGCAATTGGATTTTAACACCACTTTTGGTTGCTAACAAATTTAATCATAAAGATTAGCATGATTAGTTATTAAAAATTGAGCCTTTGGGGTCAGCTGGAACCAGGTTTGAATTCTAATTCCACCTCTTACAAGCCATGGAACTTGAAGTTAATCTCTCAAAGCCTCCACTGCCTCATCAGTGAAATGGTGGTAATAATACAATACTTTCCTCACTGAATGGTTGTTAGGATTAAGTGCTGTAATATACTTAACAGCTTAGCATAGTGCCTGGTACATGATTAACACTGAATAAACATGATCAATGCTGATGAGTATGATGGCAATATCAACATAACGAAAAACCAAAGGTCAAAAAAACTCAACATAGTCTTAATTTTTAAAAAGCCATTAGTATCAGAATCTAATTCTAACTTTATTTTATTTATTAATTTATATATTACCTTCCACTTGATGGAATTATTTCAGTGGAGATGCCTAATGACACCTTCCACTCCACCGTTTTCTCACCTGAGAAAATCTAGTGTGTGGGAGAAGGGAAAAATGATCTGAGTGGAAGAAGTTGGTACTTGGACAGATGGACAGAAGTTCATCCTTTGCCAGAGTGTGATTTTTGCAGCTTGGTGATTTTTCGAAAGCAGTTTGCAAAGCTAGGATAACTAATCTGGACCATAGCCTTATTAGTAAAGTCAATATTTTTTATCCCTGTTTTACAGATAGAGGAACTGAGCCAAGACTTGGTAAATGTCTTTGTCAAGGTTATGTGGAAAGTCAGGGCAGAACTACATATTTATTTCAGAGTATTGATTCTAAAGCCAAAGCCATAGGTTGTATAATCCTGCTAATGTGCAAAATAACTGAAAACACACCCTTAGGTAGTGGATGTTTTAAAAATAGAGTAATGTAAATATCATTTTCAAAATCTCCAAATTAATGTCACACCTGTGTAATCACTTATTTCTAACATTATGCTGGTGTTAGTTGAAGCATGAAAGAAAATGTGTCTGCAAAAAGATACTACTAATTGTATTGATAAAGCAGCTTTTGGAAAAAGACTAGAGCTGAAAAGAGAGGAAGGGAGAGGATAGAAGAAGGAATTTATTTAATATCTTTAACACATCTGTACCTGATGCATTTTAATATTCAACTGAAATTCGTGAACAAAAATTACTGATGGGGTTTCCCACTAACATAAATGGCAGTTCTGAATTTCCTTCCTCATTTGCAACTCTAGCTCATCTGGGTCTCTATAGCTAAATGAAGGAGAGAGTCGGCCAGAGAGTGTGAATTCATCACAAAATGTAGTAATTCTTGTCCAGCAGAAAAGAGCTATTTATTTCCTTTGTTAAAGCAGGGTGTGGATAGACAGTTTAATTAGAAGTACATCTAGATGCAGGGAATAACTATATTTCCTTTCTCTATTCTTGTCTTCAGTCTTTTGCTGAAATGTGTGATCAAGCCGCTCCTGAAAACCATTTTAAATTGGCATAGATGGATCTTTCTTGGCTAAATTTAGCAGGATAGTCAAAATTTTAGTAGTCTGTCTCACCCACTCTAATTTCCCACTAAGCATTTATGCCTGCTAACTGGCTGTTGTTTGTATGGAAATGTATAGTTTTGCTTTCTAAGAAAAGAATTGGCAGTGGGGTATAGTCAGCCCCGAAACAGTTCCTATGCCAGGATTAAACATTATTTTTGTCTTCTAGGGGGAGGTAAGCCAGGCATGTACCGACAAGTGCTCTACAAAAGCCCTCTGTAGAATGTATTCACTTTCAGTATTGCTATTTTAGATAAATTGCATCTCCAAATACTTTGTATAAAAATTTTCCAGTTGCTAAATTCGGTTTAAAAATACTACATTTGGATGGTGGATACAAGAATGTCATCCTGGTGACATCTGATGCAATAAAAATAGTCCATGTGGATAACTAATTTAAGAAAAAAAAACCTATCATGCTTTCGTGCTAATTTCAAATAGTCTGTTTCTATGCTCAGCAAGAAGGTTCTATCACCACTCATAGTAGGAATTTGAAATTGACTTGGATAGTAAATCTATTATGGCTATTAACGATAACATTGGAGTCCAAACAGTGCATTGATTTTTTCCCCCATTAACCAGATGATTAAATGAAAAGGGGGTCACCCCCATACCAGCTCCCTGGCATAACCACTGCCTGGTCTGGCTCTACCTCCTATTCAGGGCTCACCTTCCCAAGCTGTGTCTACTGTCCTCTGTGCTTCAGGCCCCCAGCTGAAGCTTCCTTGATTAGTCATATCCATCTTTCTGTGAGCTTGGATTGGGACTTTTTCTCCTTTTCTTGGGAATGTTCCTTTGGCTGGGTTTGTGGGTTGCTCCCTCTTAGTCCCTATTTCTGACCTGATTCCCTTTCATTTATGTGGAATTATATCCTCTTTGGTAGGAGTATTTGGTTAATTTCATCTGTCCTTCTCTGTAGACCATAATCTCTTTAAGAGCAGAAAATATTATTGCATTCACATCACTTAGTCCCTTGTCTAGCACCTACAAAGAGGAAACATCATAAGTATTTGTTAAGTGAATGACTGAATAAATGAATGTTAGGGGAACTTCCTCCAAATCAAGTGTCAATAAAATGCAGACGAGGTGTTGTGTCTCCTAGTGACCGGAGACAACGGGAAAACAGAAGAGGCTAAAACCTAGAAGACAAACTTCTCTAGTCTCACAATTTTACTTGAGGGCTCACTCTGTTACTGAGTACTCCTGTGCCTTGGGACATGTTTATATCATTAGTGTCAGATTTATATCAGTAATATATTGTGAAAACCCCAATCTATTAAAAAAAAAATAAAAACTTTTTCCGCAGGAACTGCTCCAGTAATGGAAGTGATTTTTCTCCAGCAGGGCTTGATAATCTTAACTACAACCCAGTTAGAGAACTGAAAGGAGCTCCCAAGAGAAAGGCACAGCCAAACGGAAATAACTTCATTGGAGCAGTGCCTGTGAGATTTGGAGTCCAGGGTCACAGTGTGAGAGTGTTCAGGATGCCTGTGCTGATATGGGAGAATCCAGGTAGCATCCTTTCCCAGCCCCTGTGCCTTTAGTCTCTCTAGCATTGTAATGCCTGGGGTCAGGTCTAAGCAGATATCTTTGGTTTCAAACCTCTGCATATAAAAGCAGCAGCATTAGTTGAGTTCACATGCAGAGGACAGGTAAAGTATGCAACAGGAAGGAGATCTTACTAGCAAAACACGTGTAATTCTTTTTGGTAGTGGTGATTTTTCTTTGTTTTTGGTTTTGTTTTAAGAGAGAGTCCTGCTCTATTGCCAAGGCTGGGGGCTTGGGTGCAGTGGTGCAAACATAGTTCACTGCAGCCTGCAATTCCAAGCTTTAAGTGATCCTTATGCCTTGGCCTGCCAAGTAGCAGGACTACAGGCATGTGCCACCATGCCTGGCTAATTTTAAAACTTTTTGCGGGGCGAAGCTGCTATGTTGCCCAGGCTGGTCTTGGACTCCTGGCCTCAAATAGTCCTCTTCCCTCGGCTTCCCAAAGCACTGAAATTACAGGCATGAGCCACTGCACTCAGCCGGTAGTTGCTTTTTTTAATGTGTAAACTTGTGAGTGCTGCTATCAGATTCACCTATGTGCTTTTAAAAATTCAATTTGTGCCTGCTCAGCCCCGACTGAATCAGAATATTCTGTTGGTTGGGAGGTGAGTGCGGAGTTGCATTAGTTTGCTAGGGCTACCATAACAAAATACCAAGAATTCGGTGGCTTAAACAACAGAAATTCATTTGTCCAGAGTTCTAGAGGCTAGAAGTCCAAGAACAGTTGGCAGCAGGTCAAGTTCCTCCGGAGACCTCTTTCCTGAGTTTATAGACAGCCACCTTTCTGCTGCCTCTTCATATGGTCCCTCTCTGTGCCTGTGCACCTCTGATGTTTTCCTGTGTGTTCTAATTCCCTCTTCTTATAAGGACACCAGTCAGATTGGATGAGGAACCACTCAACTGACCCCATTTTCACTTTTTGTGTACTCTTTAAGGGGCCTATCTCTAAATACAGACACATTCTTAGGTACTAGGGGTTACAGCTTCAAACATATAAATTTGGGGAGGACACAACTCCGTCCATAACAGGAATGTTAACTTAAAAACATTTCAGATGGTTGATTATAAAAGCACCAATCTGAAAAGCAGTGATTATTCTTCACCCCTTTCTTGTGGAAAATTATAGGGCTTTTGCTAGTCCTTGGCAGAACCGGGAAGCTCCCAGCTCTTGCTGCTCTAAACTCATTAGGCACATCTGTGTGTCATAACCATCAAGGTCAGGGAATGCCACGTACTTTTTAACCTAATGTGATGACTCTTTTCTCTTACACTTAAATGTCTCATTAGCAAGTATCTCAGAATATGAAAACAACTTGACTCTGGGGCTAAATAGTATTTGCACTCAAAATTTTTATTTTGTCAGGCTCAACAGACTTTTTTTTAATGAATTAACAACCCCTAATAGAGACGTTGACCTCCATCCATTTTGCAAACCAATTAAGTGTTGCACCTCCATGTACAAAGAACTCAAATAACCTGTGACCAGCACAGCCTAGATGCCAGTGTGCTGAGTGGCCATGCCTATGAGGTTCAGTGTGTGCTATAGTCTGTGTCCCCCTCAAAACTTCATATGTTGAAACTATTGCCAATGTGATAATATTAAAAGGTGGGGACTTTGGGAAGCGATCAGGTTATTAGGGTCCCCCTCTTGTGGAAGGGATCAGTGCCTTATTAAAAAGGCCTCACACAGCATTATCCTTTTGCTCCCTGCCTTCCACCAGGTGAGGATGCAGCAATAAGGCACCATCTCAGAAGCAGAGACGGAGCTTTCACTGGACACCAAATCAGCCAGAACCTTGATCTTAGACTTCTCAGACTCCAGAACCGTGAGAAACAAATTTCTGTTGTTTATAACTTACCCAGAGTGTGGTATTTTGTTCTAATAGTAGGAGCAGACTGAGATCGTGCCAGCCAAATTTTGCAATTATGGATAATTTGTCTGTGCCTATGTGATAGAATTGATCATATTATATCATAGGTAATTATTCATATATTTGTCTTTTTTGCCCACTGGTAAGTTTCTTGAGAGCAGGGGCTGGAACTAGACTTCATTCAATTTCATTTCTCTAAAATATTGTCTGGCATCAATATTTATTCGATAAATGATCAATGTATTTGAGAGATATCTTTAGATTTGACATTTGTCTTTACCCATCATCTTTACTAACCTCACTAAATTACACGTGTGTTATTTTAAATCTCTGCCTATGAAGATGAAAGAAGAAAATCTCAGTCATTGCACAGTCTCAGAAAAAACTAAATGTAAACAAACATGAATAAAATTCCAATCTATTTCTTTAATAGGAAAGCCTAATAGCAAACCAGTAAGATTTAACAAAGGAATTATCTCATTATGGAAAACACATTATGTCCATATCAACCATTTGCCTTGTTCTTGTGGCACAAACAGAAATAAAGTGGCCCTAGAATAAAATGAATTGAGTCTTTGAGGCAGAGGGTGCAAAACTGTCCCCTGCCTCCTTCCAGCAGAATGATTTGTCAATACAGAGAGCCACTTCTGAAAAAGGGTCTCCTTTCTTTGAAAAGAGCCCCTGAAACAAGTGGTACGCTCCAACCTGGTTACTCACACCATCCACGGCATGAGCAGATTCCTTCACTGTGCTGCCACAAATAGGCAGGTCTTCACTGGGGGCTAGGAGGTTATATTTAACTGTAAGAGTTCCATTTATTCCTTATAACATCATGGAAATGACATTTGGGACATTTTATCTGCATAAAGTAGAATCCTTAAAAACTATTTTGAAAACCATTTCATATCCTCTCAAAACAATGCCTTTCGTTAAAATATTTCTAGTATAAGACTAAAGTATGAAACATTTACTAAAGAAATGAAAATATTCCAGACAGCAAACAGGCAAGGTAGTGGCAATGGCTCAAAAGAACTGAGTTATAAAAAGTTTCTAAATTGTGTAACAACTCACTTATCAGGACTTCCTTAATAAAGAATTTTTGACAATTCTGATAGAATTGAAACTGAAAATAACGTACTTCTGTAGAAGAACAAGACTTTTCTTTCTTAAGTAAAGAGATAGCATAAATATGTTTATTTAGGAAGAGTAAATAAAAGCCCATTTAACAAATAACTATTTGACAGCCATTTTCAAGTACATTGGCACCACCATCCTAAATATACTAGGCATATTATAGTATAACATTTTCTTTGTTCCTGTAACTTCTCTTCTTCGTTATCAGTGGTGGGAAGGTTCTTTTTGTTTTTTTGTAAAATAATGCATCATCCCTGAAAGATGTTAAATAAGGGCCAGAGAAGAATCTGTTTTGTCTGATAAGTGCTCCGCAAATGCACTCAGAATGGATCAGGAAAAGCTTTCCACGGTTTGGCAACAACAAGCAATAGCTGGAAGTAGCTGAGGCGCTAGAGGAGGACTGAGGGGAAAGTACATTTTGGGGTGCCGTTTCCTAGATAACTCTGAATGACCTGACATGGACCCAAAGGAGACAAGATGAGGGATGTTGTGACTATCCTTTGGAGTCAGAATGTCTGGAATTGGCTGCTTATAAATTTGTGTTCTTTCTGACGGTGGACTTATTGGCATGCCCTTTGAGGAAAGCAGGTCCTTTTGGCAAAGTTACATTTACCCCATTGTTAAAGGTGTCCTTTGCTGCATAATTCTCCTCAAGCCCTCATAAACAGTAAAGATGCATTCTTTGAACACATTTTAGAAATTGCATTTTAATATTTACTGGCCTTCCGTTCTGTTAGCTTGGCTCATCTCTCATCTTGGAATGCTCCAATATTTCCAAAGAGGCAGGCCCTTCAATGTTCTCTCATTTTTCTTATCTGCCTACCTGCTCTGACTCTGCTGTTATATTAGGGTCAAGTTACTTCACAGTAATAGGACCTTGTTTTACACTCTTATAATCTCCACAGAGCAGAGTATATAACAGGAACATAAAAGTGTTCAGGAATGATGTATTGCTTGTTTGAAATTTTAAAAATCGGAAAGCATAAATCAAACAATGTTCTTCTGATTTCAGCTCAGTCTTTTCTCTGCTTTTCTTAAATCCCATCTTGAAAATTTTAAGAAAAAGATGTAGGTATTAAAGTCACCAATTAAAAAAAAGAAAGAAAGAAAAAAAATGGACCCTCCCTTTTTGCCAGAAGCAGGAGTGATACAAACATGGTTGCACTGAATCCTCTTCACGCATGTTGTGCCATAGAGCCTCTTTTATACGTTAGTTATGAGCTGAGCTTTGTTGTTCAAGTGATAAAATGTTGTGACATGCTTCATGTCAGATAGAATTACTCAGCAATCTTTCACCGACTGTGCCTTCTTGCTGCAGATCAGCGTCCCCCTACAACCACTGACTGAGAAGCTTCATCGTTCTCACTCCGTGTCTCTTCTCCACCCATTATGCACAGTACAGCAAGAGGAAATGGTAGCTCTCATCTTAGAGAAGAAATGGAAACCTCTTTCTCTTCCTTTCCCTTCCTCAGACTTGGTGTTCCCAAAGGGTTAGCCCATTGCCGATCATCACATTTGCTAATGGGAAGCCACAGCAGTTCCTTTGTTACATTCTTTTATCATCAGCCCCATGTCCTAATGAATTGACTTGAGTAGGTACACCATTGCTCTCCAGAGGAATATAATGGGCCTCCTTAAAAATAACCACCCTTTCCCCATGCTGTACTAGTTCATTTTCGGTAAACACTCTATATCAGAGAATATTTTTTTGCTCTTGTAGTGATTTTGTGAGGAAAGATTTGACAAACACTGCATATTGATTATTGCTGAGAAAAAAATGTGAAAATTAATTGTTAGGCTTTTTCCTAATTGTTGGATAGGAGTTGAACTGAAAAATAATAATAGTAAAATTATTGGGCTATTGGTTGAGAAACTGGACCTTCTCTTAATGCCAATGTCTTTAGGGTGTTTTGTTTGTTTGTTTGAGATAAGTTTCTTGATAGCTGTATATCACAGCATCATAGAACCTTAGAAGTAACTTTATAAACCCTCTAATCCAGACCCATTAATTTAGCGTGGGAAGAAGTTAACAAAAGAATAAATATTCATAATAGTATATTTCTTTTTTTAAGCTTGAAAATTAAATTTTGAATTTTGGAAAAGATTTTATTTACAAAACATTGCAAAGATAGTACAGAGAATTCCTACATACCCAAAGATAGTTTACTTTATTATTAATATCTTAAGTCAACATGGCACATTTGTCACAATTGCTAAACTAATATTGATAATTAGTATTTACAAAAGTCAATACTGTATTCAGGTTTTCTTAGTTCTTACCTAATATCTTTTATCTGTTCCAGGTTCTCATCCAGAATACCACATGGTATTTATTTGTCATGTCTCCTTAGGCTTCTCTTGGTTGTGCCAATTTTTCAGACTTTCTTTGTTTTTAATGACCTTGATAGCATTGAGGAGTCCTGGACAAGAATTTTTAGAACACTCCTCAGTTGGGATTTGTCTAATGTTCTTCTCATGGTTAAGCTGGGGTTATGGGTTTGGGGGAAGACACAGAGGTAAACTACTCACATCATGTTAAGGATGCATTCTATCAACATGATTAACACTGTTAGTGTGAACCTTGACTATCTGGCCAGGGTAGTGTCTGCCAAGTTTCTCTGCTGTAGTCATACTATTTTTTTTGAATGATTTTCATATTGTACTCTTTAGAAGAAAGTCACTTTGTGCATCCTTCCACATAGATTATTTGGAATTCTTCTACATGGGAGATTTATCTCTTCTCCCTCATTTCTTTATTAATTCAAATATTTTATATACATATGGACCCATGGCTAATTATACTTTGTGATGTGTTATAATGCTGTTTTATTGGTTGAATTGTTCCAGCTTTCACAATTGAGAGCTCCTTCAACTGGATTCTGTGTACTGTTAATATAATCTCATTGATTTGTATTTTTGTTTTTTGGGGCATTTCCTATGTTCTGGTACTATAGATGTTCCAGGCTTATCTTACACATTTCCTGCTCCAGTTCCAGAATCAGCCTTCTCTCCAGCTGTCCCTGGTTCATTTTATTGGAGGAGTATATTAGAAACTATTATCTGGTTATGAGTTTTACTCAGTGCTACTGCAATGTCTTTGCTTGTATGCACTGTCCGCTGGCACAGCAAGGAAATACCTACATATGGGTATATACTAATCTGTATATATACACATATCTATAAATATTTATATCTGTCACCAACCATATAAATATTAAGCTAAAGATGAGTTCATTTTGATGTCTTCAACTCTAATCCATTACCCCATAGATTGTTCTAGACTTCTACCCTTGCCTATCTATGACCTTCCATTACACCAGTGAGAAATGTGGCTTCTACCACCTGGCATCTACTTAGTTAATTGTAGATGCCACATATACTGATTTTAGAATTACTAACTGATATCCCTGTGGGAAATAACTTTATCAACTGTAGAACAGTGCTTAGGTATAGTTCTTTCTGCCTTTAGTCTTATAGACACACTAATTTTCAAAATTACCTAAGTTAGGGCATTTTTTCTTGTCAATGAGGTTATTTCATACATTTGTAATAAAATTAGACTTTCTTGGAGGGGTCACAGTCTGTATTCCATACTGGGATCCTTCAACTCTTAAATGATTTCTTTTAAATTTGCATACAATAAGGTTTATGCTTTATACTCTAAAGTTCTATGGGTTTTCTCAAATGCATTGTGTTATGTATCCACCATTACATATCATAAAGAATAGTTTTACTGTCCTAAAATATCCCATGTACTCTATTTCACTTTTTCCTAATCCACCTCTTCTGAATCCGTGAAAACCAGTGATCTGCTTACTATCTATATAGTTTTCCCCTTTTCAGATTGTCCTATAAATTGAATGATTTATACTGGCCTTTTCAGCCTGGCCAGTATGTAACTTGGTTTTCCTCCTTATAAATTGGAGTAATAACACCTGCTTGTAAACGTTATTGAGGTAATGTATGTTTAAAAGAAAAAAACTGTAAATGGAGGAAGTGAAAATGAGGCAGAGTTTGTGTCCCGCCAGTGGTGAGGAACAATTCACAACATACTGATAATATCAATAGCTAGAACTCCCTCGGTGGCTGCCCCTGCCAAGTGTTTTCTGCCATTATCTCCTTCACTTCTCACAACACTTGGAGGAAGACACTGTTGGACCCATCATATCATCATGCAAATTGCTGTACCCACCATATAGATAACAAAACTGAGACTCAGGAAGTGACACACTGGTCCAGGGGGCAGAGCTGGGATTCAGAGCATGCCTCAGAGGCACTGGCATTTCTGTACCCATCTTGGGGGAGAGCTGGCAGCTGGCTCCAGGGAAGCCTCCAGCAGAAGACCTAGTCTTGGCTGTCCTCATTTGACACCTACTCTTTATAACCTGGAAGAGTGCTGGCATGGTGGGTACTGCAGAGGCCGGGGGAGGAAACCAACACAGACATCCGACAGAGCTGGTGCAGAGCAGGAGAGAGGAAATGGGATTAGATTTGGGGAAGTACAGACCAGGCTAACCACAGGGAGCTAATCCACAGCAAGGATAGAGAGGTCAGGAGAGAAATCAAAAGAAGAGAGCTAGGAGCCGAAAGCAGTGAGGCAGGGTGGCAGGCTGTAACTGAGACGCTGCTCTGTAATGCGATGAGGCCCGGGAGGCCACAGCTGCTCTGGGCGGCCCTGGCAGCAATATACATTTATGATTCACCCATGCCTTTGCATTGTTTGATGGTTCATGCCTTTTTATTGCTGAATAGGATTCCTTTATATGGATATACCACAGTTTGTTTATCCATTCACTTGTTGAAGAACATCTTGGCTGCTTCCCATTTGGGATATTATAAATAAAGCTGCTGTAGACATTCTTATTCAGTCCAGTGTGGTTTAGGTGTCAGCTGAGGGTATGGGATGGGAGCTCTTCTCCATGAGATCTTCCAAGCACTCATGTCAATAATTTGCACATTAAGAATATGTGTATCTCTCAAGCTTCCCTGTTGACATACACCTAGCAACTAGGAAAGAGATGGGAAACAGTGCCATAGATTTTGTGGGCAAGTTCCCCTCTTCCTTGGCCCCATATGCAATGGCATCTGGTATACATCTCAATTATGCCCACATTCCTTCGGTTAGGACTCAGATGAATTACCGTGTTAACTGTGAAGGCAGCTGGATTCTATGCCAGGAAAAAAAGAAAAATAAGTTTGGTAAATATATAACATCTTCTCTGCTATGTCACCCCCATTTGATCACAAAATATCTGTTTTACTCTTCCTTCCATATATAGAACACACTGGCATCCTCTTCAAACTACACAATTCAGACTCCTGCAGCCACTGCATTCAGCTCAAAGTCTAGGATATCAGGCTGATATGGAGGTCAAGATGTAGCACTTAATGGTGTGGTGACATTTGAACTCTAAAGACACCACACAATGATGGAGCAAGGGGAGAAAAGTCACAATAAACATTGTGAGAAGAATGGAAGGCACAGCTGTCACTGGTGCAGAGGAGTGAGGGAATCCTATAGGTCAGGCATTGTGAAGTTTCTCTGACTTGGAAATGTGAGTCGTTTCTGGTTAGCTCCTGTTTAGACTTGATCCTGCTCTCTGGTAGGAACTCCATAGCCCCTGGATCCATTCTCTAGGAGATTTGGTTTTTTTGCCTCTTCCTTGACCACATCTGCAATGGCATCTGGTATGCCCTTGTTGGAAGCTATAGAGCTTCCTGCATGTGGAAGGTTGAAGGTTCGATAATTATTTTTAAGTCACAGATAGAAATTTGCTAAGTCCATGCTCGTGGCTTGTTTGGTCATTTAATGCACTGAAAAACTTAGTAGGCTACTGATTCATTTTTCCAGTTATTCCACATGCCAGCAACCTCATCATAAATTCTTTATTTGATATGATTCAAATTTATTTTATTTATTGGCTTCCTCTCTATCTTTCCCCAGTCCTACTCCTCCTAACTAATGATAGGTATTTTGAGACTATGAATCTTGAAAGAGAAGGCCACATTCTTAATTTCACTTTGTTGTAGAACTGGGTTTTAAAGGTTTCTCTGACTCAACGGCTTTCTCAATCTCAAATCCTTAAATCTTAAGATGTAGAAGCAGTTGGTTTTCCAACTCTGGCCACATTTTTATATTGGAACTGGCCAATTCTCTGCTAGGAACATCTTTTTCTTGCCCTTCCATGGCACTTTCAGCCAAGGTAACCAACACACACTAATTCATTTATTTTTTTTCCAAACAGTTTATTCAGAATGACCACTTCAGTAGGGACATGGTCTGTTTTCCAAGTTACTGCCAGTTTCCCAAATGTTTTGCCACAGCATAACATTGATTACCATACTCCTGGCACCTGATATTACTTTCTTTGTTAATGTCACATATTTTATGTTTGCGTTACCGCAGCTCCCTGCATCAATGCTATAGATTTCTGTATTTGGCAGGATAATTTTCACTGCTTTTGGTTGTCCACAAAAATCCCCAAATAAAAATGTCAGTGAGTTAACCCCTTAAAAGTATATTAATTGCTCCTGCCACATTACATTATGGTCTGCAGGGGGAACTGCTTAACATAGCTATTTAGAGAACCAGGTTGACAGACACATCTCCATCTTTAGTCTGTGGCTCACAAGGTCATCTTGGGTATAAATATCCAGCAAACAGATGGGAGGAGAGACCTCAATGCTTCTGCCTGTGTTCTACTGGCCAATAAACTGTGTGGTTTTATTTAATCGCAAGACAGAGAAAGAAGTGTTGTGTAGCCCCAAGAGGAAAAGGAAATAGGTTTGGTTTACAGGGAGCATTGATTTTGCCATAATGTCCTTGAATTTCTGTCATCTCATCAATAACATGGGGCCATTAATAACTTTCCTCATTGAGTGTTGTGTATAAATGCTTTAATTTATGTAAGTAATATTTGAGTTCTTGATGTGTTTTCTCATATATGAAAAATGGGGATAATTAACCTATGTTCTGCATTATCTCCCTCCCTTCCTTCTTCTTCCTCACTGCTACCTTTCTTTACAAAAAGTGACTTCAGCCGTGTTCCTCAAATTAGTAAAGTTAGAACTTAATGATCTTGTATTGTGCATTGTATCCATGGAATTAAGTGGTAGCTGATTATAGCTCAGTATTTGAATTTGTTTTTGTCTCACTCTTAATGTCTTTCTCATTCTTCAGCTATACTTATTTCTTTCTCTTTTTGCAACAATACTTTTCCAAAAGTCTTGTTAATTTCCATCAGACTAACTGGGTTCCACATGTTCTTTGTAGCCTTCTGATATAAGGATGCTAAAGACCAAGAAGGCCCTCCTGTTCTTGTTCTTAGATCCTTGGATTTTGTCATCATCAAAAATCATGAGTCCTGGAACACAAACTCCTGTAATTGAATTCACCCAGACTTTTATTAATTTGCAAGCCAAACACTGGAGATAATGATCATACCCAAATCATCACTCCCGATATGTCAGGCAGCTCCTGGTGATAGGCTGCGGGAAATTACTGTCTTTACCCAGGATAGGTACCAACATGTCAAGCTCTTTAAACTAATACATCATGATAATCAGTGCTTTAAAAAATACTGAATGCTGCATAATGAAGACACAGAAACACCGGAAATTCTCAGCAATGCTTCAACCTAATTGTTACACAGCGGAAAGCCTGGGATCTCCCAACAGCTGGAAGTTGCTGCCATGGAAACAATGTTCCATTATCCAAGAGATTAAAAATTGAGACTATTAATGGACCTGACAGTAGTTTGCATGTTTCATTAGTAAAAAATGCCATTATTCTAGGGCTCAGGGGAATTAGATTTTTGAGTGATGTGTCTTATTCTCTATTAAAATGGTCCAGGCATAATTTGGATGGCATAACAGAAGAAAGAAAACAACGAAGGAGGAATTAGGACATTCTGGCAAATCAGTTGTTTTCTTCTCCTTGTTCTCCTGTTGATTGATTGTTTAACTGGGCACAGGTGGAGGTTGGAGGATGGGCAGGAAATGAGAGAGAAAAGTTCAGATTACATTCCTTTCCAGTACAGGCTCCTCCCGAATCCCAGGTCTCCCCTTTATTTGAGGAGCCAGGGTGTGCTAAAGAGCACACAGCATAATGTAGTGCTTCGGCATTTGGAAAACTGAAGGCCACAACCCATTAGTAGAATGGGTAATAAATGGAATTCAGTGTCTCAACCTGCGTTGATTAAAAATGAGATGGAATCAAATAAAATGAATAATACTGAAAGGTGTTCTATATTGTTAGGATAGGTATTATTTTTTAAAACTCCTTCTACTGGCTCACAATATAAAGTTACTTCCTATTATGAATCGTGACCAAAAATGTTTGGAAAAAATGACTACAGTGCTGGTTAAGAGGCCAGGCTGCGAAGCTAGACTGTGAATTTGACTCCTGACTTCATCATCTGCTAGCTATATAAGCAAGTCACTTCACCTCTCTACACATCCATTTGCTTTCTGTAATATAGGGATGATAAGAGTAAAACCGTAAGGTTGTCATAAATAGCAAATAATTAAACTTTGTGAAGCATTTGGAGTATGTCTGGCACATAGAAAGTGCTCACATGACAGCTATTGAAAATGCCTCATTGATTACTTGAAGGAATTATATCTTTTGGTCACAGAACATGTCTATCTTTTCATATTTACATATGTGAAATAGGGCTAATCCTCACCAGTTATAAATTATCTTCTTAGACCACATGATACATTGTATTCCCTAAATAGCTCTTAATATCATGTTGCAGCTTTTATTCCTGTCTCTTGACACCAGAATCATAATGGGGTTGTTTGGCCTCACGAGGTCCTTAGAGCAATGCTTATAAAGACAAATGCAAATATTACACATCTTTCTTTTCCGAAGAAACAACAGTCTTTATTCCAATTTCTCCTTATATGCTGCATCTTTTCTGAATGGACCACTGAGGTACTATTTAGTGTGTGAAAACATTAATCCATTAAATGGTGCCTGAAAGGTTAATGCGGCCCCTGGAAATGACTGACCTGCTCCCAGAGGCCTGTCCTTGGCCTCCAAAGATGGGATATTGCCCTGAACTGCCAGTCAGTAGAGAGCAGCAAAAAGTCTTTGAAATAGACACATGGGCTCTGCTGGTATATGGCCCCTCTTCGGATCCGACTGTATGTAAGGGTTGCCTTATTTCTTAAGACTAAAAGATGTCCTAAATGATTCCCAATGTCCTCTTTAACACACTGAAATATTTTTAAATATAATTTATTGGGAACAGGGGTATCCTGGACACTAAAATGTGATGATAGTTTTGTATCTGAACTCTTTACTTTCACCAAATCACTAGATGGGAGAATGATCTCAAAAGCATAGTCACATTCTAATTTCCATGAATGTTGCAGTTAAGTACAAATCAAGTGACAATCATAGAATGTTAAAGTTGGAAATGACTGAATAGTCCAATCTTCTCCCCAGCCTCATTTTAAAAATAAGGAAACTGAGGCCCAGAGAGTTTGAAAGGGGAGGGGACTAGTGATAATGATAGCTGCCCTTCCCTGAGCACTACACCCTTATAACTGTACCAGGCACTACACTGAAAGCTTCATATTGTGTGCTAACTGAATACCAACCATGGCTCTGTAATGCAGGAATTGTTAGTCCTATTGTTCAAATGAGGAAACTGGGGGCTTTGAAAAACTGTTGAATACATTACCAAAGATAATGTAGGTATTGCTCTTAAAATACTCTGTCTACTGCCTTACAATGTAAAGTTACTTCCTGCTAAGAATCATAAACAAACATTCGAAAAACATGACTATAGTAATTATTTTAACATTTTCATTTTAATGACTGATAATAGAGACCTTCAATCCATTGTCCTCATGATATTTTTACTCTCCATCACCTCACCACCTGTATCCTCACTTCATTCCAAAGATTCTAAGCTTGCTTATTTTTTCCTTCTTTTTCTAAAGTCACTCTCTTACAAAATCCCCTCCTCTTGGACCTCTTCCCTTCACTGTATTCACCTGGGGAAACTCCAAGACTGGTTAAACCCAACTTTCTGTCTGCCCCACACCTGTACTGCAGCAGCTTTCTATCATTTCACACAGCTAGTTCTACTGATCTTCCGCCAATATATAGAATTTGTCCCCTTCTCTTTCTCTCCACTGCTACCACCGTCATCTCTTGCCTAAACTGTGGTGGTCTTTAAGCTTCCACTTAAAGCAGGGTGGCCTCCCTGCTTCCACTCTTCCTCCCTACACTCTTGGAGCTGCCAGAACAGTCTC
>NW_016107672.1:128323-141132 GCF_001604975.1 Cebus imitator
ATTTTTTGTATTTTTAGTAGAGACGGGGTTTCATCATGTTGACCAGGATGGTCTCAATCTCTTGACCTCGTGATCCACCCGCGTCGGCCTCCCAAAGTGCTGGGATTACAGGCGTGAGCCACGGCGCCCGGCCAAATATATGTATTTTTATCTTTGAACTTGAAGTTGCATAAATTATCTTGATGACTCTTTACCTTTTATTTGATAATGGATCTGAGTATGTTTTATTTTCTGTGCTATTTACCTATTGTCTCTCTTCTTCATACCTACCCTTCTCTATTTGTTTTGTGCCACTGGGGCTGGTAGCCTGAAACCTGCATTTCCCAGGCTCCCTTGCCAGCTGCCTTCCCATTAGGTTTTTTCCAGTGGGAGGCAGTGGTGGGAGCCCAGAAGGCAGAAAGAAGAAAGATTTCTCTTTCTGGCTCCCACTCCATGGTGGGGACTAATAGTTGCTGGTAGTTTCTGAGAGTGGCAGAAGGGTGATGTTAGGTTCCCCAGCAGCACATGCTTGCAAGTAGTCCAGTCCTGGCAACAGAGGGGCCTCATTGGCAGTTCCAGCCCCAGCCACAGTGGTTTCAGTACTGACAGTGGCAGCGTCTCCAGTGGCAAGGCAGCAGGTGCAACCCAGTGGGCACCAGCTGATGGCATATCAGCAGCTTCCTGATCTCCAGATACCCCCACTCCTTCCTTTTCCCCTTCTAACCCTGCCAACACCTTTGTAGCCAATCCTCTCTATTTGAAATATATAACATGGGTTCTGTTTTCCTGCCTGCATTCTAACTGATACATTTATAGATAAAATACTCCAACATTGAAGTATCAGCACATTGATTTTGAACTTTAAAGGTTCAATGGTCTTACATTTTGTTTCTTGTAATCAGCTACTGAGTCTTTTACTTAAATATTTAAGTAGAAAATAATAATGAAAACTAATAATAATAATGGCTGACTTGATCGATCATTTACTATGTGCTAAGTGTTATTCCTCATGCTTTTATTTAATCTTCACAGTAACCCTATTAGATATGTACTGTTTTTTAATCTTGTTCGACCCTGAGAAAAGTAAGGGACCGAGAAGTCCATTGGATTGCCAAGGTTTACTGCCACCCAATGAAGAAAGCCAGAATTTGACCCAGGACTGCCTGGCTCTGTAACCTGAAATCTTAATTGTCATGGAGTATTGCCTCCAGTCACCCTGCATTCTAACTCAATGCACTTATGGATCATGAAGTCTTTGGTTGAACCACACAGTCTTTTAGGAGAGGCTTTGCCGATGTGCTTCCTGAGATCACTTCAGGAGTTGGGTAATTCTACATGTAATATAAAGAGTGTGACATTAAATCACTTATAGATTGTTAGCTACATGAAGCCAGAAACAATTCTCTGCCATGTTCATTACTGTATCTCCAACACCTAACAAGTTTCTGACACATTTGAAGCTCTAATAATATATTTACACAATACATGTTTATATAATAGATGTTTACACAACAGTAAGTCATATGTATAAATAAATTGTACATACAATAAACAATAAATCAGTGAATTGAAGCCTGCATAGACTTGGATGGGCTTAACATTCCACAGCCACAAAACTATTTTCATTGCTAAATACTTTACCTGGAAAGACATCTAGGTAACAGAAAGGCAAAAAAGGCCAAAGTTCGTTTCTTCAGCCAGAGCACATTGTGGTCTAAAATTAGGAGAGGAAAATTTCCTAAAGGCAAAAATATGGATCAAGAACATCAGGGATGTAAAGTGAGAAATAACTTTATCATTAAAGACTGTATTTAATGATGTCTCATACATCCATGAGAAGTGTATCAATAAATGAAGACGATGAAATAATACTAAGATATAAGAAAACGTGGCATGCCTTTAGAAAGAGGGAACAAAGAACAAACTTGACCCCCATGTATCTCCTTTGGAAGGAAAATGTACAACATTGAGAGCAAGCAGACACAATGAAGGCTGGAGCCTTTGCATGTTAGGTTCAGTGATATCATCAAAGAAGAGGGGTTGGGCACGGTGGCTCACGCCTGTAATCCCAGCACTTTGGGAGGCCTAGGTGGATGGATCACCTGAGGTCAGGAGTTCAAGACCAGCCTGACCAACATGGTGAAACCCCATCACTACTAAAAATACAGAAAATTAGCCAAGCGGGGTGTCAGGCCCCTGTAATCCCAGCTACTCGGGAGGCTGAGGCAAGAGAATCACTTGAATCAAGAAGACGGAGGTTGCCATAAGCTGAGATCGCACCATTGCACTCCGGCCTGAGCGACAAGAGCAAAAAACTCTCTCAAAAAAAAAAAAAAAAAAAAGAAAAAAAAATAGGAAGGAAGAATATCTTTGGAGAAGTCAAGCACTGACTTAAACTTAGTAGGGAGAGAAATGAATGAGAAGCAAGGCTCACTAAATATAGATCTTATTGAGCTGGCCATCCCAGGCCGAGTATTCAGGCTCTATTCTGAGAACTTTGCCAATATAGGTCCTGAGTAAAGAAAGTTTGTGCAGTAGACTTTTGTAAAAAAGGGTTGATAACTATATTTGATCTTTGGTTGAAAGTGAAGGGATTATTTTAATTTACTGTAAGAAGAATATGACCCATCAAGACTGCAATCCAACTTCAAGTTGGAGGAAGTAAAATACTGAAAGTTGAATCACTGGGATCAATCTAACTGAGATACAGGCAATAAGAGGCACGGTGTCTACAGAGAAGGTAAAAACAATAATAAAATCAAGAGTTGGCCCACTTTATTATCAGTGTGACCCACAAGTCTAAATACCCTTAGTGGAAAAAATACTCTTCCCTGTAAAAAATATTTTGTTGGCTTAAGATTTAACAAGGAGAGAAATTACTGTTGTGTTTTAGTTTTATATATATATGTGTGTGTGTGTGTGTGTGTGTGTGTGTGTGTGTGTGTGTGTGTGTGTGCGCACGCGCTTGAAATTAGCTCCTTTTAAAAAACTTTTTTAATGAATACTGTATTTCACATGAAAGTCAATTAGAGAGTTGCCATATGTGAAGTTGGCCCCTGACATGTGGGACTTAGTCACAATATATTTGTTTCAAGAGAAAGTTTGTAATAGTTTGGAATCATTGGAGCTTCCTTGGTCACAGTTTGTATCTTTACATATTCCTGTATCAAAACTGTGGATTTTAAATAAGAATTGTAGGTATAATTAAATGGAGCTGGAGTTATTTTAATTTTGTCATTTTATGTGACCACTTGGAGTTACTTGTACTTAGAATTTTAAAATTAGTTGAAGCTAAGATTCAAAAAGAGAAATTATAATGTTCACTATTCATTACTATAACAGACCAATATATAAATACATTTTCCTTTTAAGTAAAGAACATTGAGAAAGTAATCCATTATTTTTTCCTTTTTAGTACTGTAACATTTATTTATGTATTTCTTATGTATGTGAAGTTTAATAAAGAAAAAATTTCATACAATTTCATTGTATGTTTTTTGGACATAAACAAGCAGCCAAGTGTAGACACCAGAGGAAAAAAAGTGCTATGGTTCTGGAATTTTCCCCATCAAACCTGTCTTAATCTAGGATGTCTTATATTAATATTATAATTTTACCCTCATAGGGCAATTCTATAGTTCTTATTTTCTGGCAACTTATTATTATATGTCATATAGGGTGTGGTAAGTCAATGACCAAAGAGAAGTATACCAATCAACTGAGGGTTCTATCAATCTCTTTCTAGTACATTCACTTCTGACTTTATAGAAAAGCATAAATTGGAAATAATTCAAAGGAAAGCTAATGAAGATTATTTATAGTTTTGGGAATGACTCATAGAAGAGTCGAAAGTATTAAGAGAAAGATGAGGATGGAGATAACAGTGTCCAAAAATGCTGCACTGTTAAACATATGAGACCAAATTATTTTGCAGCATGAGGGAGTTAGGCTTGACGTAAAAAAGAACTTCCTTATGGTGAGAAATGTGACAGATGAATAGGCTACCAAAAAAGGTTTGGCAATCTACTCTGTAGAGTTCGAAAAACTAATATATTTGTACTTATTTTAGGCCATAGTTCTTTCTGAAGGCAAAGAAATGGGACACATAGCATTTCAATTTTTTCCAGGTCTGAGACTCATGGATTAACTTTCTCAATAATAGAGTAATGAATCCTTTCACAGTTAAGTGAACCCAGAACTTCGGGTGGTGATCCAAGGTAAACTGCAAATAAATTCCTTTTTGTGCACTGGTTTTAACTTCTTTGGGGAAAAAAAAAAAAAAACAACTCTTTGAAAAACTGATATAACCATAGACTGCTGCACATGGACAGATTTGCACAAGCCACATTTTGTAGGTAATTTCAAGAGATTCATGAACTCCCCACAGCTTATATAATGAGCCATTTAAGGGTCTAGGGACTCAGGTTAAGAACAAAACCAAACACAAAACAAAAACTCTTCCTGGAAGAAATTTATTCTTAACCCAGAAAAGGGCAATTCTATTTTTACATTTATAGCAAAGTTGTTCTGGAATCTCTTTCCACATCATGTATGCCTTCACACTGTAGGAAATGTATGACTTGAACATTTTTTTCTCAATTTTTTCTATTTTGTTGGGCCTCCTAATTTTTTTTTCTTCCTCCAATTCTCTCATTCCCTCTCCTGGTATTCTTTTGTTCCTTCTACTCTGTCAGTGTCAGCCTAAAGTTTCTTCATAGCTCCCTACAATTAAATCCACAACAATGACAGGCCTTTAAATAAAAACCATATTTCCCAAGTCCAGATTTATATCACACCTAAAAGTATGTGTGGCAGAACATCATCTATGAGTAGTTGTATAGAATTTACATGAAAATCCCATGTTTTTCAGCTTCTTAGGATTTGGGGTCTGAATGGTCTGAAAAACATAGAAGACAGATGCCACATGACTTAAGTATTTAGATCTCAGATGTTTCCCCATGGATCCTGGCCATCGAGGAACTCTTTTGTTAGCACTTAAGTCGCCTCATTGCCATCTTTGGAAGAGCTCCAGAGGTTCTAGAGCCACTGCTATTTTTCTAGAAAATCTGGACATTCCCCTAGGGAGCACATCCTAGGTGTGGTTTAATAAGAGATTGGCTAAACAGCTGGGGGTTGAAAGCTGTGGTACAGGGACACCACTGCATCACCGTTTAGGAAGGAGTGGGCTCATTTGTTTTAAAGGAATAATTTGGGAGGACAAAAGATTTTTATTGAATAAGGTATCAAGGAGTTCCAAGCATAGCACTTTTTTTCCTCTGGTGTCTACACTTGGCTGCTTGTTTATGTATTTTTCTTGGGCCTGAACTATTTTCAACTTTGAATTTCTCCTCTGCAATCTGTGAATAAAGAAAATGGCTCTGGATAGAGTAACTTGACTTCTCTTTGGCAGATTTCATGTGTCCCAGAAAATGACAAAGGAGAGAAAGATTGGAGAGGTGAAGGGAGTTGCCAAAGGGGCTAAAATGAAAAAAGAAACTAAATTCCTTGAAGTCATCCCTGACCCCTGGGTGATTAGAACTTTTACTTCTTGAGAATTCAGCACTGTAGGTATTCCTTAGATTATAGATAGAGCAAGTATAAATCTGGAGACTGGTTAAAGGTGATGATAACAAAACTTTAAAGATAAGCCTTCTGCTAAAAGACATAATCTTTTTCAGTTTCTGAAATCTTTTGGTAGAATCTTAGAAATACTTTTTCCCATTATGTTCTGTCTTTTCCTATAAAGAATACAGTGAATGAACTGAGTTCTGGAATGTATAAGGTGTAAAATAAGATCACAAAGAGAAGTAAGCCATCCAGACAAGGAAAATAACTATATCCTGCACTTCTCCTGGCAGGATACTGAGAGTCTGGAGTTACTCGTTATGTGGTGGGTATAAGGCAACAGTGAGTGATGAAATAAAGCAATAGCATCAAAGAGAGCCCTGTTGTGGGCTTGAAGGATTTGGCATGATGACTATATTTGAGGACTCTGATGTTAGAGAAATTTTGGATTATTTGATGGGCAGTTACTTGAACTCTATCTCCATTTCCTAATCTCTGAACAATATAAAAATGCTGTTTAACAAACATTAAATGAGATACTGCATGAAAAGCACACAGTGAGTGAGTGCCTGCCACATAATAAGTGCTCAGTAAATATTGGCTACTATTATTTATAGTTATTAACTTTTTTGAGAATGCAAGATGCCCCTTTTTATATCTAAATTTTGAATCTGTGTTAGAAATAATTATGCCAGCAGTATTTTTACCTCATTAGAGGAAGGTATCATTTATTCAGTTAAAAGAAAAACTTAAGGTAAATTTAACAGAGTTTAAATGAGCAAAGAATAATTTACAAATCAGGCAGTTCCCAGAACCAGAATAGGTTCAGAGCTACTCTAGGGCTGCCACATGGTTGGATAACATTTATGAATGGAAAAAGGAAAGTGATGTGCTGGAAACAAAAGGGAGGGACAGAAACAGCTGGATTGGTCATAGCTTGGAGTTTGCCTTAGCAGACATGCTTTGAGCAGTTGGCTGCCTGTGGTTAGCTGAGATCTGGCTATTAGATTTGGCTGTAAGGGTAGGTTGCAGTATACTTATGCATCAAGTTAGGTAACAGTTCACTATGTATGGAGAAATCTTTAGGCTGAGCTTAAAATGTATAGGGAGGCAGCTTTAAGCCAAACCATTCACATCAGGTTTTACTAATTTGAAATGACTTGCTAGAGGGTCAATCTTAATGATTAATAGCTAGAACTATAGATATATCAAAAGCAATGCAGATGGAGCACTGGCTTGACCCATGTAGTTAGACACTTAAACATATTTGTTGAATTGAAAATATGCAAATAATTGGAGAAAACTGCTCTCTCTAAATCCCATAATTAACAGGTGGTGGCCACTTGTAACTAGTACCATTTGAATATGACGGTGTGCATTATTTTATAGTTTTTGAGTTGTTTTCTAACTAAAATAATTTTTAAATGATGTTAAAAACGTCAGAGCTGAATTTATGCATAGGGCAAGACCCAGTGTTTGCTGGGCCAGCTCCCCTAAGCAGGTCTCTGGCTGAGTGTATTCTGGGTTCTCTTAGCTTCTCTCTTTTGCCTTTTGCCTTTTTCTTGCTGCCTTCATGGTCCTCCTGCTTACCCCTGAAGCTACAAAGTCTCCCATTTTATAGCCCTTATGAGATAAGCACACTGAAATTTTTGTCCGTTTCTATCCTCACCCAAGCCAAAATGTACTTACCCAGCGTCCAATTTTTTCAGACCTCTGCTGTTTTGATAACAGACTGGTTTAAACTACAGTGTGGAGTAACCCATAATAACTTTTTATATTATACCTCCCAGATGCCATTTGCATTTGTTGCCATTAATGTATTTATAAAATATCATTTTTGGTCTTCATTTATTCCTTTAAAAATTTGTTTCATTTTGAAATAATAATAGATTTACCAAAAAAAGTGGCAAAAATAGTACTGAAAGTATCCATATATTCTCTAGCAAGCTTGTCGAAATGTTGACAGCGCACTTATTTCCTCATGATTAAATTTGAAAAGTTAGCAGCTTGGTATTTCCTCATTATTAAATTCAGGCTATATAATTTTCTCAAGAATACCTTGGAAGTAATGTATCCTTCTCAATGTATCATCTCAGGAGGTACTTCCTGTCAAATATAACAGAATGAGTAGTGACTTTAACCGTGCTCACTTGGCTCAGTTGGTGTCTGCCAAGTTTCTCCACTGTAAGTTTTCTATTTTTCCTGTTGTAATTAATAAGTATCTTGTAGGGAGATATCTGGAGACTATACAAATATCATGCTCCTCATCTATCTTTGTCCACTTTTAGCAACCATCAAATGATTCTTGCGTACCAGTATTACTATGGTGTTTGTCAATTATTCCTGGGTATTTCTATTTCATTAATTCCTTTCACATTTACAAATTAGAATGTTATTATAAAGAAGAGTTGTCCCTCCTCCCTCATTTATTTATATATTATTTACTTACATTGGTATGAGCAAGTGGCAGTTAGCTTTTGTCTGTGGGCTATATAATCTGTGACTATTATTTATTTTTTAATAAACAATTGAGTCTGTCCTGAAAGCTTATTTTATCCTTTTAACATGCCTTGCCTCCACGTTTTGTCTTTTTTTTGGGGGGGGGGGAATCGCTTTTTCTTTTTGGTACCACAAGGTGTCCCAAGCTCATCTTGTATTACCCCTGCCCTAGCTTTAGAATCAGAAAATTTTCCAAAGAGGCCTGGTTCTTTTTATTTGAGGATGATGTTTAAAAACCAAGATATGAGTGCTATTGCTTCAAGACGTTTCTAGAGGGCAAATATACACCACACATTTACATACCCTTATAAGTATATATACACATATATATTTGTATTTCTGTATCGGCATATTATTAAAAGCTATTTTTATGCCACCTCTGATTTGTATCCAACATCAAAGGAATCTTCCCCATACTTATTTGTAATTCCTATCTCTGTGAGAAATTCTGGATTTCATTATTGGAAATATATTTATGATTATCTCAATCTTAGGATGCATAAACTTAGTTTCAGAATTACTCATACCCCTGTGAAAACAAAATTTACTAAAAAGAATAAAATATTTGACTTTTTTCTTTAGCTTCACCTAAAGACATTGTTTTCCAACATCATCTAGCATAGTTCTTTTCTTCATCAATTCCTTTAGTGTGGCTTTGTTATTCATCAGTAATACAGTTACGTTAACTCTGCTGGAATTCCATTTTGGACTCCCCCCACCATGACCTGGTTGATTTTGATTATTTTTAGCTATGTGAAACATTAACATGATTCTAAAAATCAGAAATATGCAAAAAATATGTACTTTCCCTTATTTTTAACACTTTATTCCACCTACCCACTGTAGAAAACTATTCCCATTAACGTTTCTGGTTTGTGCTTCTCATATTTCTTTTTGTATACTGCCTTGTTTTCTCTTATTGCTTAATGAAGATAACATACTATGGACAATCTTTTGCACTTTGTTGTCTGTACTTAGCAATATATCCTGGAAATTACTCTGCATCAGTCCATAATGATTGCCCTTATTCTGCAGTTCCATAGTACTCCATCATGTGGATGTATCATGGTTTTATTCAAACACTTTCTGTGTGTGGGTACGTGCATATATGGCTTTGTTACATAATGCCAAATTCCTCACCCACAACTAAGCATTTGTTTCAGCGGCATTCCTAGAAATTTAAGAGAACGCATATTTTTTCATAGTCTGACCAGTAGCATATGATGTCATATTTTTAGATTATTTTCCAAACTGATAGGTAAAAACTAATAATTCAGTGTTGCTTTAATTTGCATTTATTGCATTATGAGGGAGTTTAAACCTCTTTACAAGTGTTTAAAAGCCATTTGTTTTGTAAATTGTCTATTCATATATTTTTACGATTTTTCTCTTGGAATTGAGTCTTTGTCTTCCAGGTTTTTAAGAACTCTCCTTAAATATGAGGTGTTTTAGCCCTTTATTGGGATATGTCTTGCAAATATTTTCTACCAACTTGTCAGTTGCCTTTTAAATTTGTTTATTCTATTTGCCATGCAATTTTAAAGAACATGGATGGAGCTGCAGGCCTTATCCTTAGCAAACCAATGCAGGAACAGAAAACCAAATACCATGTGTTCTTACTTAAAAGTGGGAGCTAACTGATGAGAACATATGAATACAAAGAAGGGAACAACAGACACTGGGGCTTACTTGAGGATGGAGGGTGGAAGGAGGGAGAAGAGCAGAAAAAATAACTGTTGAGTACTGGGCTTAATACCCGGATGATGAAATAATTAGTACAACAAATCCCTGTGACACGAGTTTACCTATGTAACAAACCTTCACATGTACCCCTGAACCTAAAATTAAAGTTAAAAAACAAGAGAGTGGGCCGGGTGCAGTGGATCATACCTGTAATCCCAGCACTTTGGGAGGCTGAAGCAGGTGGATCACAATTAGGAGTTTGAGAACAGCCTGGTCAGCATGGTGAAACTTGGTGTCTACTAAAAATACAAAAAATTAGCCAGGTATGGTGGTGAGCACCTGTAATCCCAGCTATTTGGGAGGCTGAGGCAGGAGAATTGCTTGAACCTGGGAGGCAGAGGTTGCAGTGAGCCGAGACCATGCCGCTGCACTCCAGCCTGGGCAACAGAATGAGACTCTGTCTCAAAATAATAACAATAAAATTTTTTAAAATGAAAGAATTTTATATGATCAAATTTATCTGTATTTCCTTGCATTGCCTCTGACTTTTGAGTCACATTTAGAAAGCCTTTTCCTACACTGTGTTTAAAAAACGACTTATCCATCTTTTTGCCTGATCTATTTGGAATTTATTACTATATACAAAGTGAAGTGTGGGCCTAATTTCATCTTTTGCCAAATGGCATATTTATTTAAAAGTTTATCATTGCTCTGGCTGGGCACAGTGGCTCAGGTCTGCAATCCCAGCACTTGGGAAGGCCAAGGCAGGCAGATCACTTGAGGCCAGGAGTTCAAGACCAGCCTGGCCAACATGACAAAACCCCATCTCTACTAAAAATACAAACAATTAGCCAGGCGGGCATGGTGGCACACACCTGTAGTCCCAGCTACACAGGAGGCTGAGGCAGGAGAATTACTTGAACCCGGAGATTGCAGTGAGCTGAGATTGAGCCATTGTTCTCTAGCCTGGGTGACAGTGAGACTCTGTCTCAAATATAAATAAAAGTAAAAAAAGTTTATTATTGCTTGAATAATTGAAGATGCCCATGTATCATACACTAAATTCCCACATGTATTTAGATCTATTCATCTTCTTTTCCTTCAGTCTGTCTATTCATGTACCAGTATCACAAGGTTTAAATCATAGAGGCTAGTTCCCTGTGATAGTTTTTCTTTAGCAGTGCTTTTCTGAGTATTCTTGTAATTTGTTTTCCATACAAACTTTGGTATCAGTATGTCCAGCTCCAATGAATCTTGTTAGTATTGTATTGCAATTGCTGTAAATTTGTGAGTTAACTTAGAAAGAGCTGATATCTTTATAAAGTTGAGTTGTTCTACCGAAGAACAGGGGAGGTCTTTCCATTTGATCAAATCTACTGTTGTGTCTTTCAGGAGAGTGGCATTCATGTTTTAGTCCAAAGAAGAGACTTACAATGAAAGGTTCAGTAGTCATGGGACACCCCCTTTAAACATGACATGCTGGTGATTGCATCCTCCTTGATATCCATTGAACTAATATTTACTAAGTATTTATCTATCAGATGGTAGGATCTATGCTAAGACCTGTGGATACAACAGTAAAACACCTGGTTCCTGCGTAGGAGGTGCTCACAATTTAATAAGAGGACTGTTCATTAAATTGACAGTAGCAATTACTCTTCTAAAGGACAGCCCAGTATTTTCACTTGGAAAACTAGAATTGGTGTCCGTGAGACATCAAGGAGGATGTCGAAATTAGTTGTGTGAAACCTAGCTGGAAATTTGTTTCTCAATGTCATTTATGCATGAAATAACTTTTGCTTACAACTGAGTCTTACAGATGATAATTTGAAAGTTTAGTCATAAAATGTTGAAGCCCTTCTTTTCCCTGCATGTGTATCCATTGGATATCAAGTGGAATGTTGTAATTAGTTGACTTCAGCAGCAGCTGGTACTCAGCAAGCTTTTCTTCTTAATCACTTTACTTTCCCACGGTCATTAATAATTTGACTAAAAAGGAAGCAAATCCTTAAGACCTTTATTATGCTTTCTATTTTTTTCTTTTAGTTCTTGCAATGTAATATATGGCTAACACTTTTTCTATGTGTGATAACAATGTTGGATATTGTGTTTATATACTTTTCACAAAATATAATTGTTGCCCAAGTTGAGTTAATCATCACTTTAAAAGTTTTTTACTATGGCTCTTTCAGAATTAATTCACATATTATTTTGATCCCATGGAGAGTCAAGCAGGATCTTGAATAAATTGTGATTCAAGGTGAAATTCATTAACCCTTTCAGGATTGTCAGTGTTCCTAGAAAAAGAGATAATTTATTTGTGGACTGTTCTGTGGCCAAATATGTAGTATAGAATTTCCAATCTTGCATTCTCTTGCTAGAATAGAATTCTGTTTTCAAAATGGAACTAAGATAATGATAGGATGCTAATACGGATGCATGCTGCTGACTTTAGAATTAGAAGTGTGATTGCAAATACTAGCTGGGAAAAAGAGGTGGTGTCAGAGAAAGGAAGAAATCTTACTCTTTTTGATCCCCTCTTATCTCAGCTTGAAAGTAGAAGGAGACTTGTTCACTATAGCTTTTCAAAAAGCAGAGACTGTTTCTTCAGGGAGTCCAAGAGTCCAAGAGAGAAAAATGATGGAATGTAGTCTCAGAAGCTTTTCAGAATGAGAAGCAGGTGGCTATTATTAAAATGTGAGCCGAAAGTAACCTTAGGTGGAACTTACAAGTAACTCCCAGAATTTTACTAGTGTTATTTTTTTTTTTTTCTTTTCTGGTTAATTTTAACCTTCCTCTTTTCTGCACAGCACTATAGTCATTCAGTTAAATCCATTCAGTACCAATCCCTCACACTTCCCCACCCCGACTCTAGTCTCTGACCCTTTTCTCAGCTTACTTGCACTTTTCCTCTTTTATTTTCATTCTAAAGTGAATGCTACATGAGAGTTATGTAGGCTCTAAGTCTTTGTGGTTTGTTATGATCCTTAACAATCTGCAAAATTGTTCTTTTTGGTTCTTTTTTTTTTTTTTTTTTTTTTTTTTTTTTTTTTTTTTTTTTTTTTTTTTTTTTTTTTTTTTTT
>NW_016107672.1:141207-143535 GCF_001604975.1 Cebus imitator
CCTCCTGAGTCGCTGGGATTACAGGCACGCGCCACCATGCCCAGCTAATTTTTTGTAGTTTTAGTAGAGACGGGGTTTCACCATGTTGACCAGGATGGTCTCGATCTCCTGACCTCGTGATCCACCCGCCTCGGCCTCCCACAGTGCTGGGATTACAGGCTTGAGCCACCGCGCCCGGCTTTTTGGTTCTTAAAACTAGATCACCTAAAGTTACTGATCACATCAATTAATATCATCAGTTTTCTTCCATTAAACAAGAGTATTCCAAAATAATAGCTAACACTTAAATAATGACAATATTTATTATCAGAAAATTTCAAAAACATAGAGAAGTGAGGTGACTGTGTCAAAGAATCATTGTATACTAACTGACAAGCTGGGAAATGTGAACTATGGAATGAAATACGAATTTCAGTAACAATCAATAGTAACTGCTCCCTACTAGACTTCTGTCAGTGTGGATACAACTTTCTCCACAACGCTCATTCCCAGCCCCCAAACCTAGTAAGGGGGAAGAAAAGCTTCTCACCACCATTTTTGGAAACCTTGGCTGACCTAGTGGTAGTATTTTAACCTCATCCCGTGCATTAACATTCATTGTTGCATTTCATAGAGGAATTCCTGCTCCTTAACAGCCTTTCCATACCTGGTCACTTCTGTTTCATTATATATTAAGATCTGACAATAACTTATTAAAAGGAAGCAGGTCTAGATTCACTTGCGACATCACTGCTCTCTTTCCTTCTGCAATTTCAGTTTGTATTTTTTAAATGCCTTGTAGAAGAAGAAGAGGGATTGTTTACAAATTTGCTATAAAATTGTTATAAAGAGATGGATTGTTTTAGATTTTTACTTCTAGAGATTCAGGATTTGGGTTTTATTATGATTGAACTAAAAATAGAACTATACAGTAGTTATAATTGCATGGAACTCACTGGTTCATTGTTTTCCATGGAATTAGAGGTTACTACCCCTTTAATCTTAGAAAAAGCTTACTTTCATTTAATTGCAGTAATTCAGTTCCAGCTATACTAAAATCGACAGTACTGCCCATATACCTATCTGAGTTCTAGCCGAGGGGAAAGCAGAAGAGAGAAACACCATTGTGAAATGAACACTTTTTGGCTATGAAAGAAAGTACTGCAAAATTCTTCCTAACCCACTCTCTTCTGTCTCCTTCTAGGATGCCAATTATATTTGACTGTTTGATATTATCTCATTCTTATGGGTATCTGTTGATTGTTTTTTAAATATTCTTATTTCAATTTAGGTAATTTTTATTGACTTGTCTTCAAGTTCACTCATTCATTTTTTTCCTGCAATATCTTGTCTGCTGTTAAGCCCATTCAGTAAATTTTGACTTCTAATACTGGATTTTTAAGTTTTAGAATTTCCATTTTGTTGTTTCATAGGGTTTCCAATTTTATAGAAAATCAAGAGAAAAGTCTTGTTTCTTCACTCGTAATATGCATTTTTCTGTAAATTCTTTGACAAACTTTATAATAATTGTTTTAAAGGTTTTGTCTACTGATTTCAATAACTAGGTTATCTCTGGGTCTGTTTTTATTTCCCCTCAATTTTTTCCTGATGATGATGCTTTCCGGCTTCCTCACGTTTTATATCTATCCCTCCTTTATTGCTGTTCTCTCACTATGAGGAAGACTAGATGAATAGACTTACCAGATTGAGTTCGTCCCTACTCCAGACTCCTCTTACCCTGTCCTTCGTCCCAGTCATTCAGGGAAGGTCTGCTGTTTTTTCTCACTCTCAGAAAGTCTCCCCATCCAGGTGTGCAAGCTGCTACCATTTTCTGCTCATTTCTTTCTGGAATATAATTTATCAAGGCTTCCTTGCTGCCCTTACTGTTCACTAGCTCCATAGAAAACAATGGTTTTTATTTTATCTTGGTCTTTTCTTGTAGATACTATGAGAACAAAGGTCTTTTGCATTGTTCTACCTCCTAACTCAAAGCAGAAGTCTAACCTACTTCTTTAAGGCAACATGTAGATGTCCTGGCAAAGGACACAGAACATTGAGGAATATTCATAAAGTCCACAGAGAATTTGTGGCATCAATAGTTTCTGTTAAAAAGTTGTGGGTTGGTTGAGGGGGAGATGGATAGTGAGACTTCCTGGGAGGATGTCATTTATGATTATATATATATATATATATTTTTTTTTTAATAACCCTCTATTCTAGTTAGTCCTTGTTTTTGCTTTACCTGGATATATTTACCCAGGGCAGGAGTGGATGACTGCTCACCTATGCTTGGGATCTCCTTCTGTAGGGCAGAGTTGTTGCTGGGAAAGGGGTGCCCAGCCACTGGCT
>NW_016107672.1:145365-155640 GCF_001604975.1 Cebus imitator
TGGAACACAGTCTTTCTCCATCAGGCTTTGTTCTGTTTCTGATGAGGAACTGTGATCCCCTGTAGAGGGAGAGGCGTTCTGAGTTTGAGTATTCTCAGCCTTTTTAGGCTGTTTTCTTCCCTTCGTTATAGATTTATCCATCTGTGGTCTTTATAATTACCGTCTTTATAGTTGGGTTTCTGAATGGATGTCCAACTTGTTGATTCCCGGTGCTAGAATCTGAGCAACCCACTGCTCCGGCCAAAACAGCGGCTTTAAGATTGATGGTGCTTTTCTGACTCTGCACCAAGAACCGCCACACCAAGGCAGCGGCAAAACCGCCTCACTGGCCTCAAGAGTCACGCTGGCGACACATGGGGCTCCTCTGCTGGGAGTCTCCTGGTGTGTGAGCAACAAAAATTGATCTGAAAGTGTGGCATCCTCTCGTTCTCTGCTCTTTCAGTGGGAGCTGCAATCCCGAGCTGCTAGTGATCAGCCATCTTGGATCTCTCTCTCATATTTTTCAAATGAGATAACAAAGGGAAATATAGGGAGAGAACATGAATAAGCATAGGATCATTAAGGAGTCAGCATCAGAAGATTAGTGAGTATGAAGTAGCCATGCTATTATAATCACAATAGTTTAAGAGCTAGTAGAAAACCTTAAGTGGTCTCAAGTCCAAACTCATTTGATAGATGTTGACAGTTACTTGAGGTTCACTTCATAGACTGAATGTTTCTTTTGCTTTCTCCAATGTCCTAGGAAGCCTGTGACTAAACATCAGCATTTTTTTAAATCAGACCTGTAATAAAGGTCTCTCCTTCCTTTTTTATTTCTCATAACAAAAAAACTCCAGGAAGCATTTATCTTTTTCTGAGTTCTAAATTGGAAATTTTTTTTTTTTTTTAAATCAAACTTAGACCTCGTAACCCAGGAGGAAAAAAAAAAATCACACCATCTCTGCACAGTGGAAAACAAGTTTTGTTAAGTGCTGTTATCAACTTTTGACAGAAAGATAACACCTCAACTTAGTTTACATGAGGCAGGGCAGGTTTGAAGGATCAAAGGCATTTTGGAATGCATGTGAATTTTGACAGGTCTATGGGATATCCTAGGAAAAAATGTGTTAATTAAGAGTAGACCTCAAATCCTTTAATACTGACTCACAGGCTCAGTGACTAGAAATTCCTGCTTTGGGCACGTAAAAACTATAATTAGAACTCATGGTAATTGAACAATATTTCCACAGTCTAAGAAGTAATGTCACCAGTGATTCTTAATAGGATATAGTCCACTGTTTGGTTTACAATTTGTGTCAGGGCTTGTAACCTTGCATTCATATGCAGTGTCTCTCAGAAAGTTCTAGAAAAAGGTGCTTGAGAGTCACCTTTAACATCTAACAGCGAATCAATAGTTTATTTCCTAAGGAAATTTCGTAGTTACAAACAGCTTAAATGTTTCAACCAGAAAAAGCCAAGGAGAGAGAAAAAAACAGTGCACTAATAATATATACCCTAGGAAGTAAACTTAGGATACAGGAGAAAACAGAAAATGCAGGCGGTGTGCACATTTTTAGGAAGAGAACGTGTGAAGGTTGAGTTGATACAAGAACATGATCTGTGGTTATGTCAACAGTGATAAGAAGATTTGTGCTATTTTTTCAGAGGATAATTTGGTTATTGAATGTGGCCAATACCTTCTTTAGAATCTATGGAAATACCATACACTAAACTTATATGAACATTCTTTCTCTCACAGGAAAAGGAGCTTTTAAAAATAGAAATCCAACTATTCTGGCTTTAGAGCACCTCCCAATTGAGGTGCTTTGGTAAGATAACTTAGAAAAAAATCATGATTGCTACATTCCAGCCACCGCCAGTTTTCTTAAGGACACTTTGTAGTGTTCTAACACAATCTATTAAATGTAAAAATTTTGTTTGCAGACTATTATTTTATCTTGACTTGTTTGGGCTCCTTTTGTTTAAGTTATTTATCTTGTATTATTTATTATTATTTTTATAATTTTAACTTTAAAAAGTTTTTGTCTTACCTTTTCTCCTACTGAATACTCCAGAGGGCATTGGCTATAAGATAACAGTGAAAAAATTAGAAGATTATATTCCCTGTGGCTGTGGCCAGCAGAATTTAAAGAAAGGCAATTGAAAATTAGTAATCATTATTGTTTTAAAATATTTAAACTGCCTACAGATTGCACATCATCTGCAACAATGACTTGGGAATATTGCTAGGGAAAGCAATAATTTATTACTCCAGACAAAAACTTGCTTAATATTCCATGGCAATTTACAAAAAAACAAAATGTTCCTAACATTTTATTTATGAGTGATCATGCATTCATCCTTAATCATAAGGGTGTCAGAGAAACCAGAAAAAATAATAATATATCAAAATATTCTTTTTTTTTTTTTTTTTTTTTTTTTTTTTTTTTTTTTTTTTTTGGAGACGGAGTTTCGCTCCTGTTACCCAGGCTGGAGTGCAATGGCGCGATCTCTGCTCACCGCAACCTCCGCCTCCCGGGTTCAAGCAATTCTCCTGCCTCAGCCTCCTGAGTAGCTGGGACTACAGGCACGCGCCACCATGCCCAGCTAATTTTTTATAGTTTTAGTAGAGACGGGGTTTCACCATGTTGACCAGGATGGTCTCGATCTCTTGACCTCGTGATCCACCCGCCTCGGCCTCCCAAAGTGCTGGGATTACAGGCTTGAGCCACCGCGCCCGGCCTTCAAAACATTCTTTTAATTTACAATATTGTTTTTATTCAAGCAAGGAACTAAGATAACTTTCCTCTACTGGCCTAGCTTTTCATCTACTTCTGCCACATTTTTGACAGCCATATTTTAAAAAATTGTACATGTGTGTGTGTGTGTGTGTGTGTGTTCACTTTTCCAAGTCATATGAAATGGAAAGGCTCTATGTCTACCTATCCTGTATGTCTACCTTGACGTAAAGGTCATCCCATGATATTGCAGGTTCCGTTTAAGGCTCTGGTTAAATTCCACTTTCTTCATGAGTTCTACAGCTTTTTCTGACCTTCTATTAATCTTATTTTCCAAATTGCTGACCTGAGAATCAAATGTTGCTAAGTATATTGACTTATATTTCTGTGTTATATAATTTTTAAACTTCTTGAAATATATTTTAACAATTGAGTATCCACATATTTTCTTCTGTAAAAAACTTTTATGCTCATTGAACACTATTCTTTATAGTTTCCTCAGTCCCTTGTACAGTGTCTGCCATAACGTTGGCCCTCATTAGCAGAAAAAATACCAGATCATATAAATTCTCTGAATTTCTAGCCAGAACACTCTTTTTCATCAGAATTTCTGAGCTCCCAAATTTGAAAGAGTATTATTCTCTCCCTAATAAAACATATAATGATCTTTAGAAAAAATAAAACAGTCCATGGCGAACAATTTATGGTAGGTAACAATACATGGTTTGTTTATTTTAAAAAATAAAGCAATCCGTGAAGGCATTTCTTAGAGGAACTGTTGATCTAGCACTAGTATGTAGCCTTGAAAACTAGAGAAGCTATTGCAAGAGCAATAGTTTCTCTAAGAAATGCCCTCATGTCCTGAAATAAGTCCGCAGTTCCTTGAAAGACAGATGGCTCAGTGTTACTACCTTGACACCCTCAGAAAGTAGTGCATTGGAAGTCTCTCCATTGAACCCTAAGAGTAGCAACTACAGGACAGTCTGGCACCTTCTGGAAGATTAAATGAAAAATTTGTAAAGTCTCCTGCATAGCATGAGAAGTATAATCTCATATCTGCTTTAGTTTAGTTGAGTTTATTGTAGTAGTTGGGGTTCTCCAGAGAAATGGAACCAATAGGATGTGTGTGTGTGTGTGTGTGTGTGTGTGTGTGTGTGTGTGTGTACACATGCTCACACAGGCACACACACACATATATAACGATTAAAAAGGCTGGCAAGTCCAAAGTCTTCAGGGTGTGACAGCAGGTTGGAGACCCAGGAAAGAGCTGATGTTGCAGTTCAAGTCTGAATGCCATCTGCTCCAAAATTCTCTCTTGCTCGGGAGAGATCAGTCTTTTGTTCTAGTTTGTCTTTCACCTGATTAGATGAGGCCCACCCACATTTTGGAGGGCCATCTGCTTTACTCAAAGTCCACTAAGTAAATGTAGATCTCTTAAAAACACCATTACAGAAACATCCAGAATAATACTCAGCCAAATATCTGAGCACTGTGGGTCAGCCAAGTTGACACATGTAATTTACCATCACATTTAGTTTTTATTTTATTTTAACTTCAGGTACTCCCACAGTCTTTTGGGGCAGTGTGAACTTCATCTCCCTGAGGGTGGGGACCCTCTACAACTTATTCATCAATGTATCCACAGTACTTAGCCCAACAGATGAATAAATCACTGCACACTACTAGCAGCCATTCTCAACCATCCTCCTTCTTTTCTCCTACTCTGGCACTTGAGGCAGCATGTGATTCAACAGTAGTCCCCCGTCCCTTCATGTATACCCCCCCACCATACATACACATTGTCTCACTTGCTCATAGGCCACAGGGGCATATATTAAAAGTGGATCATCCTAAATATGCAGTCCATAAGCAAACTGATATCTAATCAGACATTGGCCAAGTAACTTTAGCCTACATTGTCACAGAAGGCAGGGACTGTCTTTGTTACTTGCTAAAGTGGCATCTACTTCCCTAAGCACACTTTAGCTTCATTTTGATACCTTGCTTTTTCTTGCTCCTTCTCTTGTTACTTGGCCTTTACACACACACACGCGTGCACACACGCACGCACACACACGCACGCACACATGCACACACATGCACACACCTACCTCCCCTACCTTTCTTCTCTTTTGTCCTTTTTTCCCAAACTTTTTCTTACCTTCATATATTTTCCCAAGAGTGGAAATAACAATATTAGGATTCACAGAGCTGTCTGTGAAGCTCTCTTGTCTTCTGGGAGGATTATCAGTTGTTCTTTTGTCTCCAACCTACCCTAGGGTGTAACTCACTGCACTGTTCAATGTCACAGGCTTCAGTATCACATTCAGGCTTATGGTCGTTGTGATGCTTGTATTAAGTGTGAAAATAATATTGGGATTGGTGCCCAGAATCTAGTGAAACAAGGCAGTAGACCTAGAAGCCACTTAAATGTTCCTTGTTTCTACTGCTTTCTTCCTTTTCGTCTGTCTTTTCTCAGAGCTGTATTTACAAATGAAGTCTGAATTTAGAGATCAAGTGATTTTTGTTCTTGAATAGGAAGTGGATGGAAATGCTTGCAAATAAAATATTCAAAATCAATGGACACTCTTTGAGTATAATGATTTTGAAAAAAATTTCTCTGTACTATGTTGTATATTTTCTTCCTCACAAAAATTGTGTAATATGTAGGCCACTCAGGCAGAAACATCCCTGTTCATGCATATTTTTATATGTGGGCTGTTTATTATGTGGGTTTTCTTGCTCTGTACACCAGAATTTTGACTAGATGAATGAGGTAGACCAATTCTAATATTTATCCAAAGTATCGATTCTTTACTTTTTAGAATCACAGATATCTCTAAGGGTCTAAAGAAAGTGATGAATCCCCCATACGCACATGAAATTTTGCATAGAATTTTAGTTTTGATCTAAAGATACCCTTCAAGTCTATCCATGGGACTACAGATAAGAATCTCTAAGTATTGTTCCTTTCCCCTGTGTCCATGTGTTATCATTGTTCAGCTCCCACTTATAAGTGAGAATATACCATATTTGGTTTTCTGTTCCTGCATTAGTTTGCTTAGGATAATGGCTTCCAACTCTATCCATATCCCTGCAAAGGACATGATCTCATTCCTTTTTATAGCTGCATAGTATTCCATGGTGTATATGTACCACATTTTCTTTATCTAGTCTGTTATTGATAGGCATTTAGGTTGATTCCGTATCTTTGCTATTGTGAATAGTGCTGCAGTGAATATATGTGTGTATGTATCTTTATAATAGAATGATTTATGTTACTTTGAGTATATACCCAGTCATGGGATTGCTGGGTTAAATTGTACTTCTGGTTCTAAATCTTTGAGGAATCTCCACACTGTCTTCCACAATGGTCAAACTAATTTACATTTCTACCAACAGAGTAAAAGCATTCTTATTTCTCTGTACATGTACTCTGAACTTTAAAAAAACAATAATTTTTTTTTTTTTTTGAGACGGAGTTTCGCTCTTGTTACCCAGGCTGGAGTGCAATGGCGCGATCTCGGCTCACCGCAACCTCCGCCTCCTGGGTTCAGGCAATTCTCCTGTCTCAGCCTCCTGAGTAGCTGGGATTACAGGCACGTGCCACCATGCCCAGCTAATGTTTTGTAGTTTTAGTAGAGACGGGGTTTCACCATGTTGACCAGGATGGTCTCGATCTCTTGACCTCGTGATCCACCCGCCTCGGCCTCCCAAAGTGCTGGGATTACAGGCTCGAGCCACCGCGCCCGGCAACAATAATTTTTTTAAAAAGAATCTCTGTTCTTTTTAAATGCACCACTGCATTCCAGCCTAGGCAACAGAGGAGGACCCTGTCTCTAAAACTTTATTTAGAAATAATTCCTGATCTATGGCAAAAAAAATCTGCTTACTCTGGACTTTATAAAGGATTAATTGAATCCTTTATAAAGGATGAATCCACTCATATGATGTAAGTTCTGTATATGTCACTAAATTCTTAACCTAACATTGAAACTCAAATAAATGTCAGTGGTGTTTGCAACAAACTTCATATTTCCTTCTTTCTGAGATTTGGTGAATTTAGGGAATAGTCTCTGCCCTGGTGTGGGCCAAATTCCATGGTCCCTCAAGCTATAACTAGACCTGTTGATCTTCAGCATATTCTTACAGAGCCACACTGGGAGATATGGTTTCATATTCAGAAGCTAATTTTTACTTTTCTTTGTGCACTTGTGCAGCTTTCTTTTAAAGAGCAAACTCTCTATTGTATTGCTAAGTTATTTCTCTCTTAAAAAATATCTGCTATCAGTAAGTTCCCAAAGGACTTTTCTCTCTGTTTGCAGAAATCTGTGGTGTAACCTCTCTCTGAATTGTGTTTTCCATCTGTCTGTGATCTGTACTCTTTGCTATCCTTGGGAGTTGGAAGGATAGAAGGTTTCTAAAACATCCTTTGGTTAAAAGAACTTCTTTGTAGTTGGGACTTGCACTAAAAGCAGATCCCTTGCGCCAAATGGGGTAGAAACATGGAAACCATGACACCTCCTGTTCCTCTCCCACTACCGGAGGCTGAGACAGTTAAAGGTGTACCTTCCCATAATCTCATCATGCTCAGTAGACTATGGCAGATTGAACAGAATATATAAGCAGAAAATCAAATTACTTTATTCCATAGTTTCCAGTCTTATATCTTTTTTTTTTTTTTTTTTTTTTTTTTTGCTTTTTTATTTTTTTTTTTTTTTTTTTTTTTTTGAGATGCAGTTTCACTCTTGTTACCCAGGCTGGAGTGCAATGGCGCAATCTCGGCTCACCGCAACCTCCGCCTCCTGGGTTCAGGCAATTCTCCTGCCTCAGCCTTCTGAGTAGCTGGGATTACAGGCACGCGCCACCATGCCCAGCTGATTTTTTGTATTTTTAGTAGAGACGGGGTTTCACCATGTTGACCAGGATGGTCTCAATCTCTTGACCTCGTGATCCACCCGCCTCGGCCTCCCAAAGTGCTGGGATTAAAGGCGTGAGCCACCGCGCCCGGCCATATCATTTTTTTAAAGAGACAAGGTCTCATCCTGTTACCTAGGCTAGAGTACAGTGGTAAAATCCTAGCTCACTGTACCCTTAAACTCCTGGGTCCAAGCCATCCTCTTGCCTCTGCCTCCCAAGTTTGAGATTACAGATGTAAGCCACTGCACCCAACCAATCTCATACCTTTTAATCTAGAGATTTTAAAGCAAATATTTTATGTGTGAAACATTTTGAATCCCAAATTTAAGCAAATATAATTCAAGAAGGCAAAAATTATTTCCAAGTCCTGTAAATTGAAAGGCAGTTAATATACTCATTCATTTAATTCATTAATTATGTATATATAATATAGTGTAAATATGAGGCAAGCTTCTACTTTCTCAAAGTTTTGAGTGATAAAAATAAAAAATTCAGTCAAGAGGAAAATCATTAGCTTTGAATCTTCTTCATTCAGGCCACAGGGAACCAAATGTCAATCTCAATCTTTTAATGATTATAAAAATCATCTTAGGAGCTGGTAGAAGCTGACTCCAGTATATCATATATCTTGCCCAATCTGCCTATTGGCATTTCTATTCTGTTTAGTTGGTCTACTTATCTAGGCTTACTTGACGCTGATTTCTCATTTTGTTCTTTTTGGTGTATTTGTAGGTTTTTGCTTTCCCATGAAGAACAGTTGTTTAGAATCTGTTGTTCAAATTCCACCAAAATCCTTTTAGTTTTTTGTTATAATTGAATGAAAAACATTGTTGAAAGAAACTAATCAGGGCCAGTACCTCATGCCTATAATCCTAGTACTGTGGGAGGCTGACGTGGGTGGATGGCTTGAGCCCAGAAGTTTGAGACTAACCTGGGCGGCATGGTGAAACCCCATTTCTATAAAAAAATATATAAATTATCTGATGGTACATGCCTGTAGTCCAAGCTACTTGGGAGGCTGAGATGAGAGGATCGCTTGAGCCGTGGATAGAGGATTGCAGTTAGCCTAGATTGTGCCACTGCACTGATCCACCCTGGATGACGGAGAGACCGGGACACACACACACACACACACACACACACAGACACACANACACACACACACACACACACACACACACACACATGAAACTAATCAGATCTAAATAAATAGGAAGACATTTCATGTTCATGGATTGGAAGTCTTAATATCACTAAAAGACAGTACTTCCAAGTTTATCTATAGGTTCAACACAAGTCCTGTCAGAAACCCACCTGGCTTCTTTGTATAAATAGACAAGCTGATCTTAAAATTTACGTGGAAACTCAACACACTCAAAATAAGTAAAACAATCTTGAATACAGTTGAAAGATTCACACTTCCTTGTTTCAAAACTTATTACATTGCTACAGTAATGAAGATGGTGTGGAACTGATGTAAGGATAGATATATAGACCAGTGGAATATAATTGAGTCCAGAAATAAACCCATATATCTATAGCCAATGGATTTTCAACAACGGTGTCAAGGCCATTCGATGGGGAAAAAAATAGTCTTTAACAAGTAGTGCTGGGATGAGTGTGTAGCCATATAAAAAAGAATGAAGTTGGACCTATGTCACACCATATACACAAATTAACTCAAAATGAAAAATAGTGTATCACATCACTTATAATTGTTTATGACCTTAGATTTGGCGATGGGGTCTTAGCTATGACCAGAAGCACAAACAACAAAAGAAAAAATAGATAAATTGGATTGCATTAAAATGAAAAACTTTTATGTTTTAAAGGACGCAAAAAATGAAAAACTTTTATGTTTTAAAGGACGCAATCAAGAAAGTGAAAAGAAACCCACACAGTGAAAGAAGCTATTTACAAGTCTATGTCTGGTTAGGACTTGTATGTAGATTATATTAAGGAATCACAGCTCAAAAGCCAATTTGGTTCTGCTGGCTACAGGACCTTCAGTAACCATCACACAGGGGAGAAGACAAAGCACCTGGGCTTGCCCAGATGGCCTGTCGCTACCCTCCCACCTTCTGTGGCAGTGCATGGAGCTGCCTGCCACACAAGCAAAATTATGGGAGTGTACTCTTCATGGTAGATGAGAATTCCATGACATGAGATCCCTTCAAGTGGTGGTGGCTATTTCCTATGTTCTGTTTTTGAAATTAGATCAGATTTCAAGCCTTTTCTTTTTTTTTTTTTAAATTTATTTTATTGCATTTTAGGTTTTGGGGTACATGTGAAGAACATGCAAGATTGTTGCATAGGTACACACATGGCAGTGTGATCTGCTGTGTGTACCTTCCTCCCCATCACCCACATCTAGCACTTCTCCCCATGCTATCTCTCTCCTACTCCCCTCCCCTCGCTGTCCCTCGCCTGTTTCCCCCCAACAGACTCCAGTGTGTAGTGCTCCCCTCCCTGTGTCCATGTGTTTTCATTGTTCAACACCCACCTATGAGTGAGAACATGTGGTGTTTGATTTTCTGTTCTTGTGTCAGTTTGCTGAGAATGATGGTTTCCAGGTTCATCCATGTCCCTACAAAGGACACAAACTCATCGTTTTTGATGGCTGCATAATATTCCATGG
>NW_016107672.1:157405-161740 GCF_001604975.1 Cebus imitator
AAAAAAAAAAAAAAAAAATGTTGTTTATAATGCTATGTTTTGTTTCCATTTTCATTTCTCCTTCTATTCTTGCTTTACCCCTTTAGAACTAGATTTTTGTGCCTATACTCTACTGAATCATCTCTTGTAAGGGTCATCAATGACTTCCTGGCTTCCAAATAAAAGGGCCACATCTCAGCCTACATCTTACTCATTTCATCAGCAGAATTTGGCCAGGTTGTACTCCTTTGATCTAAAACGCTTTCTTGGGCTGACATCTTGGATAATACTTTGTCTTGGTTCCCATCTCACCTTCCTAACTTCCCCTCTCCATTTCCTTTGCTGGTTCCTCCTCATTCCCCTGATCCTTTACCTTGGATTGCCCCAGAATTCTGTCTTCCTTCCCTATCTCTCTCTCTACCCTTGCTCTAGAGCTTAAAATATTTCGTATCTCCTAAAATTCTGTATATATGTTAACTCACGATTTATATTTCCATCTTTACCTCTTTCCTGAAGTATAGACTCATTTCTCAGCGTCTTCTCTTCAATACTTATAGGCGTCCCTAGTTTAATGCATTCAAAATGAACTCTTGGTTTTCTCTTCTCCAAACTCTTCTTCTCACAATCTTTCCCACTGTAGTAAATGACAACTCCATTACAAGTTGATAAAAACCTTGCCATCTTCCTTGATCTATTTCTTCTATACTCCTCATTCAGTTTACCAGTTAACCTTGACAGGTCTACCTTTGAAATTTATCCAGAATACCACCACTTCCATGCTACTGAAATGGGAAAAGTTCCCATGTCCCCTTCACAGGGCATGTGATGGGAGTGTGGCTTGCTTGTTCAGTGCCCTGCTGCTGAAACCTCTAGGGGAACATACAGATGGGCAGGCTGTGGAGCTTCAACCCCATGGCAGTGTCTAGGGGTGAATATTTACAGCTACTGAAGCCCCAGTGGGCGTGTATTACAGGGTGCTCTTTTAGTTTTGCCGTCTATGGTGGCTTGTATTAACCAGCTCAATTAAACCTCTACCTTGTTGCAAGGACTGAGGGCTTTCTGTATCCCCAGTTCTTGCTTTGGTGTCCTGGAGAATCAGATCACACTCAGGCTTGGAGAATGAGTGTGAGGTTTTATTGAGTGAAGGTAGCTCAGAGGAAGTCAAAAGGAGAGGGAGTGGGAAGTTTTTCCCCTGGAGCTGGGCCGCTCAGTGGCCTGGGCTACCAGGCTCTCCTCCAACTGCCACAGCCAAACTCCAGGTTGTTCTGCTTCTGCCAGTCGCTGGCCTGCCATCGTGCTGGTGCCTGTTGGTATGTTCCTTCGCTGATGTGCTCCTCTCAATGTCCAGCCCCCTTTGTGTGCCTGACAGGATCTTGGGGGTTTTTATAGGCACAGGATGGGGATGTGGCAGGCCAGGGTGGTCTTGGGAAATGCAACATTTGTGCAAAAAATACCTGTCCTCACCTAGGTCTGTGAGGGTGAGCTCTAGCCAGGAATCATGCCCCTCTTTACCCAGCAATTCCCTTCCCCACTTCCCTGTCATTTAAAGGGACCACGCCCTTCCCTTCCCTGCACTTCAGTATCACTCCATCTTATTCCCAATATTACTACCTCTCACCTGGATTATAGTGGCCTACTTATGTTCTTTATGTTCCCCTTCTTATCAACCCCTCTCCTGCACTCTCCCTTCACACAAGTCAGGCTCTATCACTCCTCTATTCAAAATTGTTTTTTTTTTTTTGAGATGGAGTTTTGCTCTTGTTGCCCAGGCTGGAGTGCGTTGGCGTAATCTTGGCTCACTCTAACCTCCACCTCCCGGGTTCAAGCAATTCTACTGCCTTAGCCTCCTGAGTAGCTGAGATTACAGGCATTCACCACTATCCCTGGCTAATTTGGTATTTTTAGCAGAGACGGAGTTTCTCCGTGTTGATCAGACTGGTCTCGAACTCCTAATCTCAGGTGATCTGCCTGCCTCGGCCTCCCAAAGTGCTGGGATTACAGGCATGAGCCACTGCACCTGGCCCTCTGTTCAGAACTCTTAGAAACCTCCTACATGGTTCAAGATAAAAGTCAAATCCTTACCGTGACCTCTAGGGTCCTACATGATAGGGCCTCTACTACCTCTTTGGCCTCGTCTTCTAGAACTCCCACGCATAGCCACTGGCTGCAGCATACTAGCCTTGATTCTGTTCTCAAACACCCCCGGCATGTGTCCTCTTTTTCTGAAATAGTCTACCTCCCTTCTCTGCCCTTTTCCAGAATGTTCTATCCACAAAAGGAACGTAACTCACATCCTTGCTTCTCTATGCAAATGTCCCCTCCTCAGAGAAGACTACCCTAACAATCTCATCTGAAATAGCAATCTCCCTCCACTTTTCTCCCCAACCTTATTCCTAACTGCTTTGTTTTACTTCATAGCACTTATTATTAACTGACTTCACATATATTTATTTATTGTCTATTTTGTCTACTATGATGTAAGCCCACAAGGATTATTTTGTCCACTGCTATATCATTATCATTAGGAATAGTGATGGGTAAATAGTAAATGCTCAATAAACATGTATTGTTTAAATTATAACTGATTTCTTAGCTTATAGCAAAATTCTTTCTTACTACATGTTCTAAATTTTTATCATTTGGTCGCCTACTTTTTATTTTTAACTAAAATGCATTAACAGTTTACCCCAAATCTGGATGAATAATCACTCATTAGATACAATTCAGCACCATGTTTTGTTGGCTGTAAGAAATTATCAACTATAAAATACATGATTATTTTGTATGCCACTAAGAAAAAAATGCTGCCATTTAAGGTATGACATGCTATTTATTGGAAGAAGTATTTTTGACTTATTAAAATATGAGGTCATATATATATATGCCATAGAATTAATGAAATATGGTATTAAGAATCTTCCATAGGGTAGATATTGTCCCTCTCTTCTCTGAGTAAGGGGTACAGAGGCTGGTGAGGGGAAAGACAGGTGTATGTGTGATGGTGTGACTCACAATAACAGGAGTCATGGGAGTGGTATTTTAAAAAGCAGGTAACCATAGAGATTATTATAACCATAAAGAGTACTTGGAATACTGGAGGGTAAGGTGAAAACTGATTTTATCTATATGAGTCTGTCTCATTTTGTGTTTCGTTTGCTGTTATTTTTGTCTTTTGTAAGCTCATTTTGTGACTGTTGAAGGATGTTTACTTCTTAAGGGATAAACTTAGGTGATAAAAAAACAAAGACCAAGACAAACAATATTGAAATTAATCCAACCAATTTCTTTTTGAACCAATAAAGTCAGGTATTATCTTTTGCAAAAGAAGCAATTTAGTTTGCTTTCATTTCAAAAGCATTTCAAGCTTTCCCAAAAGGATACTTCTGGTGAATAAAATGGAAATCCAAGATGAAAAACTGCCAGGTCAGTTATCAGAGTTTGATTTATTCCTGAGAGGCAGTTGACTTAAACTGTTCATGTTTGCAAGTCATTGTATCATCGGCAGTTCTCCTGAAATTACTTGGCGGGTAGATACTGAATCACCTTACGTGGCAGCTAGTCATAAAGGATCCAGAGCTTAAGAAACCATGCAATATTAGATTAGCTATAGTGTTTTACAAGGACATTATCACTGGGAACAGACAAAGACACTGAAGGGCAAGGAACAATTCTATCCTAAGGTACACATTGGATTCCTACCCAATAATAAGTGGTTTTAGTGTCTACAGAGAAAATACAATATCTTTGCTCGTGAGATCATTTGCCATAGGATTCGTTTAAGCTTACTCCTCACCTCATACTCAGTGTTAGTTAGATTCATTTTCCATTCTTGAAAGTTTGTTATATATATATATATATATATATATATGTATAAAACGTAGGAGAGAGCAAAAAAGGGAACTTGAAAAGTTATGTGCAAACTTCCCTTCTCACCTGCCTCCTATGTCTTTTTTGTGGGTGGGGTTTACTACTAGGCCTTTATTGGACTAATCCATATAATGCACTGTGGGAAGAAAATGATTTTTAAAGCCAAAACAAGTAGAATATAAGGCTGTACTTAAGATGGGCTTAAGCGACTTGGGAAGGAAGTCCCAGGGTCAGAGAGGAATCTAGAGGTACACCGAGAGAGAAGAGGGACGTGAGTTGGAACTTGACAGCTAGTGGTTGAGAGCAGCGTTGAACAATTTCCATGAGAAGTAGAACTCTTGAGAGAGGAAGAGCTCTGAAGACCCTGTTTAGAAACCTTGCTATGACATATGTGCTGTGCATGCATCTATATGCTACTTCTGCCTCTTGAAACTTCAGTAAAAGCTTAGAATTCTTTCGTTTTTTTGTTGTTGTTGTTTTTTTTTTTTT
>NW_016107672.1:161796-167277 GCF_001604975.1 Cebus imitator
ATGTAATGGCATATTGAGATGGGCCTAAGGGTAAATGTAAGGCAGCCCAATAGGTCTAGCTTTATTTATATTATATTTACTTATATTCTAAAGCTCTAATAGGGCAGCAAGCCCACCTGGGTAGAAATGCAAAGTATGCAAAGTGTGCTTAAATTTGTCCAGTGACCTCTCCCTCATTCTAACTCAACATCTCCACCAAGGTACTGCTAACCCTTGAGCTGCCCAGTTGGACTGGCCCACATTCTCACATCTTCTCTTCCATTCAACAGAAGTACCATGCCCCAAATCCTGTTCCATTAGAGACATAGTAAGTGAGTGGCTGAAGGATGAATAACTCATAGGAGAGTGCAGTGCTTAGGAACATGGAGTGGAATCCAACAGACTCAGGTTAGAATTGACTTTGGCTTTTCCTAGTTATGTGAAATTGAACAAGCTCTTAGCCAATGCTATGGCTTGGATATGGTTTGTCTCCACCAAAACTCATGTTGAAATTTGATGTAGCAGTGTTGGGAGGTGGCACTAGTGGGAGGTGTTTGAGTCATAAGGAAGGATTTCCCCCGCAATTGATTAACTCCCTCCCTCAAAATGAGTGAGTTTTTGCTCTGTGGGAATGGATTAGTGTTAGAGAGCAGGTTGTTATAAAAGCAAGTTCAGCTTCCTGGAGTCTCTCTTGCCACTTCTCTCACCAACTGATCTCTTTGCATGTGCCCAATCACTTTTCTGCTTCTCTGCCATGTTTTGACCCAGCAGATGGCCCTCACCAGAAGCTGGCCTGTTGTGGCACCATGCTCTTGAACTTTCCAGCCTACAGAATCATAAGCTGAATACATCTCTTTTCTTTATAAATTACCCAGCCTCAGGTATACTGTTATAGCAACACAAATAGACTAAGATACTCACCAATCTATTGTTTTCTTCAGGTGAAAGAGAGTGGATACCTGTCTCTTGGTGGTAGTGTAAGGATTCAGTAAAACAGTGTTTGCAGAGCAGACTTTACTGCTTTGGTTATCCTTTCTTTCCTTCTTCTAGTGGCAGTCTGCCACTGCTACAATGACTTATCTTCCAGCTACTGTGATTTTGTCTCTGCTGGGCCTTGGAAATCTATCTCAGTGATATTTGTTAGACTGGAGCTAAGGTGAGGACAGCTCTTTGTGCTCTTGTCACTATCAAGGTGGGCTGACAGCCATTTTGTCTGCTCTGTGAAGAGGCCAGACCCCAAGAGTAAAGCTCAGGACTCCTGTTTGGAGTCAGATGGCAAGTTAGGTTATTTGAATAAATTATCCAACTGAAAAACAAATAAAAAACATAAATTGTTTCTAAGTTATCTTAAAATCAGTGAAGAGCTGACAAAATAGTAAGGTTACAGTTTAACTGCAAATGAGAATGAATGGTGGTAAACTAAAATCCAAAGTTTCTTATATTCATAAAAGATTTAAAAACTGAGGATGTGAGCTTTTGTTTTACTTAAATCAAATTTTCAAGGAACAGAAACCCAATCCTATTCAGCTTTCATGTCAGCCACTTGCAAATACTACGTTTTAAAACTTGCAGGACATAGCTTAGGTCAAACTTGGAGGGAAATTTAATGTCTTAAAATTCACATAATTTTTAAATATGAGGCTGAAAATTAATAAGCTAAGCATCCACCCCTAGAAGTTAGAAAAGTGTAGGAAAATAAAACCAAAGAAAGACAAAAGTAAAGAAAAATAATTCAAAAAGCCAAAAGATTATTCTGTAAAAAACTAAAACAAAAATTAACCAATAATTTACAAACATCTGGTAAATCTTAAGCAGAAAACTTCTAGATCCAAGGCTCAGAAAATAGGATACTGAGTTGGGACAGGGAAGCTATGATTTTTAAGAAATTCCATAGGAGACTGTGATGTACAACAATCATGTTTGGAAATCACTGCCTTAAATGACATTTGCACTTTTCGCAAGAAATAATTATTTCCCATAACAAACTTCACATACTTTATAAGAGCAATATGGCCAAGAGATACTTTTTCACCATTTTTGTTGGTATTTGCCACAAAATGACTCCCAAAACCTATGTAAAAGTGGACTTGAAATTCCACCCTATTAGGGATTTTTCATTTTAGTTAACAATACTTTTTCAGTTTTCCTTGCTCAAGTGCAAATGTGTAAAATCACTAACTGATTTATAAAATATTCCTTGTGGGAATACCTTTATGTTATGCTTAAAAGCCTCAAGAGGGATGAAGAAAGAGAAAGGAGAGGTTGGGAAAAAGGGGAAAGGGCTGGTCTCAACCCTGTTACCTTGCTTTAAATTGACATGTATGCCAGACTTTCCATTCACTCCAGACTTGTTCTGAAAGTTGAATACATGATAATGAGCAGGAAACCACAAAGTTCAGATAATGGCATCTCACTCCCATATCTGCCTCAAGGTGTACGCTTTCAAATGTGACTCTTAGTGAAATGATAAATTGTTACATTTTAAGGGCCTTTGGTGTCACTTGTTATGCTTTAGTCTATAAATGTAAAATTCTTGAAAGTAAAACATCAGCAAATTTGTAAACTGAAATTCAACAGATTAGTAGAAAAATTAAGAGTATCAATCCTATAGTCTTATGACAGCAGTCCAGTCTTCTGCATTTAGAGGTCTGTGCAATATTTAGGTGTGAACAGGATATAAGAAGGAAAGATGCTAATTTGTGGTTGTTTGGAATTACAACATAGAAATGTTATTTTAATTTTTAAGACATTTATATTTAATAAAGGTAGAGAAAGACATAGGGTGGAAAACAGTAACTATTCCTAGGTCACTAATAGATCAGAGGCTCACTTAAGCTACTTCACTTTAAAAAAAAATCTATATCATAAGATATCCATGAGTTGAGTGAGAAAAAAATGTCTTCTTACACACCCATGCCTCAATATAGCTAACAGTTTAACAATTCCATGGCACTTGGAACAAAAAGAAAAACTAGATGTCCCTGCCATCCTATCCCTCCAAAGTTCTGATTTATCTGTCAACTTTAGGAAGGTTTATGATTCAGTTCAAGAGATACTTGCAACAAAAAAGATAAAGCCTTGATGATAGTTTTCTATTGTCTGGGATCTCTGTTGTCTGCTATTCTCTTTCAGGGGTTATTCTTATTCTAGGGACTTCATAGATTCCAAAGTGGAATAGCCAGTATGACTGAGCCATTCTCCCAGACTTTATCAGCTGCTCTTCACAGAAGATGTGTAACTTGCTTAGGTGCTCTGGTGCTTGAACTGTAAGACCTTCCTCTGTGACTCCTAGACTTCTGTTCTCTGAAGTAGTGAAATTTAAAAGTTAGCAAAATTTGTCGTTAGCACCATTTCTCTTAAGTCTTCATCTCCACTTTCCAGAGGTCCCCCTTCACCTGCTGCCCTCTCGTTGCTGCATATCTTCTTTTTATAACATCCCAATCTCTACTGCTGTTCTCAAATAGTTTTAGGGGTTCTGGACCTCCTCTGATAGTTCCATTTATGGAAGGGTCCCAATCCTAGCTAGCCAATCGGATAAGCTAGTTTGTTTAAAGTGTTAATAACCAAAATGATTTAGGTGCTACTTCCTAGAGTCTAGTTACTCAACTTCTAACAAAAAGAATTTGGCCTAGACCTATCTAAGCTTTATTTGGAGATAGTAGTATTAAATAACAATTTTTATATTTTTATATACTCATGGATACTGAATTTTCTGAGAACTAAAATGAGAAATTTTCTATTTTCCATAATCAAGAGTGAGTTCTCAAAATCTAATAAAATTTAAAGAAACCATCTCTGGTTTTAAGTATTAGAAATGTGTAATGATTTACTTTTCTTGTTTAAAATGAGTATTGGGAGATCCTATTTTTACCACTGAAAATAATCTTAGTCCATAAAAGTCTTAGTCTGATATGTAAAATTACCACAACTTTAGTCTTTATCAAGAATAAGAAATATATATAGATATAACTGGCCAGGCATGGTGGCTCACGCCTGTAATGCCAACACTTTGGGGAGCTGAGGTGGGCAGATCATGAGATCAAGAGATCGAGACCATCCTGGCCAACATGGTGAAACCCCATCTCTACTAAAAACACGAAAATTAGCTGGGTGTGGTGGTACGCACCTGTAGTCCCAGCTACTTAGGAGGCTAAGGTAGGAAAATCACTTGAACCTGGGAGGTGGAGGTTGCAGTGAGCTGGAATCACTCTACTGCACTTCAGCCTGGTGACAGAGCTAGATTTCATCTCAAAAATATGAAATATATATAGATATGACCAAAAAATACTATCCTAAGAAAGATTTGAAGGTTATCATAAGTGTCACTGAATAAAATAGAACTTCGTTTTTCAAATACTTTGCAAGACTGCTCAAGTTAGAGATAGCAATGGAATTGCTCTCACACAAATCATACTGTTGCTTCCAGAATTTTGGGTTGGCAAAATGGCCTTTGATAGTCAAAGTTCATATGCATGCACATGACTAGTCTCTCAATTCTAAATAAGAATTAAAAGTGTTAAATATCTTTAGTTCATACTTGTAGATACTTTATTTGTTAAATTAATAGGAAGATGAAGAACAAGAGTCCTTTCATTTTATGAATGAGGAGATGTGAAAACAAAAATGCAAAGTCACTTTCCTGTGGCCACAAGGAAAGTCAGTGGCACATTTCCAACATATTTGATCTGTCCCCCCTTGCTGGACTATGCTCCATTTAACCAGCTAAAGCACAGCAAAATATGGTCTTTGTGCCCATAACATTTTTTCTTTTTTAAAAAAAGGTGTAAAAACACTCACTGAAGTGTTAAGGTTGGGCAGTGAAGCCAGATGTGGGCAGATGGCAGACTGTATGTGAACAGCCCTGACTTTGCAAGGTCAACAGAAGGCTGTTCATTTGACATTATAAGCAAGTCTGCACTCTCTTGAGGCACAGTAGGATGAAAGAGCCTTCTTACCTTCCCATGACAGTTCAGTATAAATGAAAATATGTATTTCTGTAGGTCAGTGAAGGACCTGAAAAGAGTTGGTACTGACATGTGCATTCTCTCCTTAATGGTGTCAGTTTAGCCATGCACTTGCCTTTCAATCCTGCAGATCTACATGTGCACAACGGGACATAATACCAGGTTCTTCACTGTAACATTGTTTATTTATAGAGGGCAGAGGAAATAAGCTTGCTATCCATCAGTAAGCTAATGGACTGTATTGAGTCAACATTCTCCAGAGAAACAAAATGAAAAGCATAGAAACATACACACACACACACACACTCTCTCTCTCTCACTTTTTTCAAAAAGTTCATTGAAAAATGGAATTAAAAGATAAAAATAAAAATATAAACTATTTCTCAACATAAGCTCCTTAATGTTCAAGACACTCTTGTAAGCAATGATACCAGCCATCCAGTCCATCCTTTAAGAACTGAGAGTTGTGGGAAGTTGCAGTCTTTTTTACATTATTACCATGAGAAAAATTGGTGCCCTTTAGAGACCTTTTTAATGT
>NW_016107672.1:167531-178833 GCF_001604975.1 Cebus imitator
AAAAAAAAAAAAAAAAAGAAGTCAGAGGGAGCCAAATCAGGACTGTGAAGTGGATGCCTAATGATTTCTCATTGAAACTGTCACAAAATTACTCTTGTTTGATGAGAGGAATGAGCAGGAGCATTGTCATGGTGAAGAAGGACTCTGGGCTTTTCTGCTAAAACCTTGGCTGTTTCAAAACACTCACATAATCATAGGTTATTGTTCTTCAGCCCTCCAGAAAGCCAATAAGCACACCAAAAACTATTGCCATGACCTTTGTGCCTGACTGGTGTGCTTTTGCTTTGACTGGACCACTTCATCCTCTCGGTAGACATCACTTTAACTGTGATTTGTCTTCAGTATTGCACTTATAAAGCTGTATTTTGTCTCTTGTTACAATTCCTCAAAGAAAGGCTTCAAGGATTTTGATCCCACTTATTTAAAATTGTCATTGAAAACTGCTCTTTTCTGCAGCTGATCTGGGCACAACCAATTTGCCACCTATTGAGTGGAAAGTTTCCTTAACTTTAATTTTTCAGTCAAAATTGTGTAAGCTGAACCAGTTGAGAAGTCTATGATGTTGGCTATTTCTACTGTTAATCGTTGGTCTTCTTCAATTAGGGCATGAGCAAGATAATTTTTTCCCTTGCAAAATGATGTGGATGCTCTTCCATTGCAGGCTTTATCTTCACATTTACTTGTTCCTTCTTTTTCTTTCCAACTTTTATTTTAGGTTCACGGGGTATGTGCAGATTTGTTACTTGGGTAAACTGAGTTGCAGGGATTTGGTGTACAGATTTTTGTCACCTAGGCAATAAGCATAGTATATAACAGGTAATTGTTTGATTCTCACTCTCCTTCCACCCTTCTTCACCCTCAAATAGTCCCTGGTGTCTCGTGTCACCTTCTTTGTATCCACTCACTTATGAAAGAGAATATGTGGTATTTGATTTTCTGTTCCTATGTTAATTCACTTAGGATAATGGCCTCCAGCTCCATCCATGTTGGTGTAATGGACATGATTTCATTTTTTATGGCTAAATAGCATTCCATGATGTATATGTACCACATTTTCTTTATCCAGTTGATGGGCTATTGATGGGCATCTAGGTTGATTTCATGTCTTTGCTATTGAGAATAGTGCTGTAATGAACATACAAGTGCATATGTCTTTATGGTACAACAATTTATATTCCTTTGAGTATATACTCAGTAATGACATTGCTGGGTCAAATGATAGTTCTGTTTTAAATTATCTAAGAAATTTCCAAACTGCTTTCTACAATGGCTGAAATAATTTAAATTCCCACTAGGAATGTACAAATATTCCCTTTTCTCTGCAAACTTGACGGCATCTGTTGTTTTCTGTCTTTTTGGTAATAGCCATTCTGACTGGTATAAGATGGTATCTCATTGTGGTTTTGATTTGCATTTCTTTAATGATTAGTGATGTTGAGCATTTTTTCAAATGCATGTTGGTCACTGTACGTCTTCTCCTGGGAAGTGTCTGTTTATGTGTTTTGCCCATTTTTAAATGAGGGTGTAGGTTTTTTCTTTTCTTGTTAATTTGTTTAAGTTCCTCTGGATTATAGATATTAGACTTTTGTTTGATGCATAGTTTGCAGATATTCCTCCCTTTCTGTAGGTTGTTTACTTTGTTGATGGTTCCTTTTGCCGTGCAGAAGTTCTTTAGTTTAATTAGGTCACGCTTGTCAGTTTTTCTTTTTGTTGCAATTGCTTTTGGAGTCTTCATCATAAAACCTTTTCCAAGGCCTATGTCTAGGATGGTATTGCCTAGGTTTTTTTCCTAAGGTTTTTCCAGTTTTACGTTTTCTATTTAAGTCTTTAATCTATCTTGAGTTGATTTTTGAATATGGTAAAAGGAATGGGTCCTGTTGTAATCTTCTGCATATGGCTAGCCAGTTATCCCAGTACCACTTATTGAATAGGGAGTCCTTTCCCCGTTGCTTGTTGTCGTCAACTTGGTTGAAGATCAGGTGGTTGTACGTACGTGGCTTCATTTCTGAGTTGTCCCTTCTTAAAATGAGTAGTCCATTTGTAAACTGCTGATTTCTCTGGGACATTGTTTCCATAAACTTTCAGTGAAGTATTATTGGCTTCACCATTCTTCTACCCAAGCTTTCTGATAAATTTGATGTTTTTTCTTGCTTCCATTTTAACAGAATTCATATTGACCTGATAGGGACCCTTTTCAAACTGATGTCTTGTCTTTCTTAGTGCCTCAAACTAGACCCTTTTCAGAAATGTTATAAAAATTTGAAATCCGTGCATAGTTTTTCATAATGTGCATTTTCCATAAACTTTTTAAAGACACTGAGAGTGTGTGTGTGTGTGTGTGTGTGTGTGTGTGTGTGTGTGTAGAGAAAGAGATGAGGGAGAGACTAGAACTATTATTATGAGGAATTAGCTCAGGCAATTATTGAACCTGAGAAGCTGCAGACTTAGGAAATCTGGTAGTGTAATTCACTCTGAATCTGAAGGCTGAGAACCAGGGGAGCCAATGGTGTAACTTCCAGTCCCCAGGGAAGAAGATGAGATGAGATGTCCCAATTCAAGCAATGAGTAAGAAAACAAAGGCAAATTTCTCCTTTCTGTGCCTTGTTCTATTTAGGTCCTGAATGAATTGGATGATGCTCACCCACATTGGGCAATCTCCTTCACTGAGCCCACCAATTCAAATGCTAATCTCATCTGGAAATACCCTTACAGTCACACCCAGAAATAATGTTTAATCTGGACACCCTGTGGCCCTGTGAAGTTGACACATGAAATTTGTCATGACATGGAAAGATTATGGTTTAGTTGTTAAATGGGAAATCTTAAGGTAGTTAAAGTGAATTAAGTAGATCTGTAAGTATTGCTAAACCTCCAAAACAAAACATAGAAAGAATAAGGAAATAGAAGTTGTTGATACTTTTTCTTTTTGGAGACAAAGTCTCCTTCTGTAGCCCAGGCTGGAATGCAGTGACATGATCTTGGCTCACTGCAACCTTGGCCTCCCAGGTCTCAGTTCAAGTAATTCTCCTGCCTCAGCCTCCCAAGTAGCTAGAATTACAGGCACGCGCCAACATGCCCAGCTAATTTTTGTATTTTTAGTAGAGGCAGGGTTTCACCATGTTGGCCAGGCTGTTCTTGAACTCCTGACCTCGTGATCCACCCAACTCTGCCTCTCAAAGTGTTGGGATTACAGGGTTGAGCCACTGCACCCAGCCTTTTTTTTTTTTTTTTGAGACAAAGTCTCACTCTGTCACGAGGCTGGAGTGAAGTGGTGCTATCTCGGCACACTGCAACTTCCAACTCCCTGATTCAAGTAATTCTCCTGCCTCAGCCTCCGGAGTAGCTGGGATTACAGGCACACGCCACCACACCTAGCTAATTTTTGTATTTTTAGTAGAGACAGGGTTTTACCATATTGGCCAGGATGGTCTCAATTTCCTGACCTTGTGATCCACCCACCTTGGCCTCCCAAAGTGCTGGGATTATAAGCGTGAGCCACTGCAACTGGCCCTCTTGATGCCTTTTGACACTCTCAATAGTGCCTTTCTTGTGGCATGAAATCTCAATTAAAACAAGATGAAGATGATTTTTTTAAGAATCTTGAAAATATTTTGGATTAAAGATGTTTATTAGAGTAATTGCTTTCTTTTTCCCACTCTATTAGTAAGCTGCCACCTCTCATAAATTCTCAAGAAGATGTGGCACCGAACTGCATACCGTTTTTGTATTTAAAAAGAAAAATTAAATGTAAACTATTTATTAAAAGACACATTTTCTAATATTTCTAAACTTTTAAGTTATTTATAAGCAATACACATAAATAATCCAAACATCAAGAATTATCAAAGGGTGTATAGAGAAAGTTTGTTCCACCAGTGTCTCTTATCTACTCAGTTTTCACTACTCCAGCAGACACTGTTATTATTTTCATCTTGTAATAGATTTTTAAATCAGTTAAAGAGATGTGTAATAGCGATGTCACCATAACAATTTCCTTATTAGGAAATTTATATAAACATATTTAAGGAGAAGCTGGGACATATAAGCAATATGCCATTCCAAGAAAGGTAAGGCCCATTTACTACCACTGATGAACCTGTTATGTAGTAAGAAAATTCAGCAAATGCAACCATAATAAAAGCCCCAATATGGTCAGTTTTAGGTCCATCCCATTGTCAGAATCCATGACAGGACACAAATTCTGACTTTTGTTCTGAAAGCCTGATTATTATAGCCGTAATCATAAGGGCTATAGAAAATTACACCTGATTTGTTAAGGAGAGGGAACATTTGCAGTGACCTTAAATGATGGGTATAATGCTGCATATTGAAAGGAAAGGCATTACAAATGAATAGGACCTCATTAACAAGCATGTAAAGCTAGGACAGGGTGGACACACTTAGATAATTACAGGTAGCCTGTTTTCATTGAAGGGTAGTATATAGTAGAGATTTTCTTTATATTTTGGGAAATAATGAGAGATGAGCCAGGAAAATTTAATTTGAGAACATAACTGTGGGAAAACCCTAAATCCTGGGATATAGAGTCAGTGCTTCATTTAGCATTGGTAGGGAAGTGATGAAAAGCTTTTGCACAGGTGTAGATGACAGGATCAGGGCTGGGCTCCAGAAAACTAATTTAGTGACAGTATAAACTTGAATTGGAGAATGTAAAAACTGGACATAAAAAAAGATGAGTTGGGATGGGATAAGCATACCTTCACTTTTTCTAGGCTGGTTATAATGTACGCCTGTTTTCCTTACATAATTATTAGTAGGACATTATTTCCATCTCATAAGTGTCCTGGTTTGGATGATAAATTAATATGCTTCCTCTAGGAGACTTTTACAACATTACAGGTATGTGAAGAGGAGAACTGGAACTGGGCATTTTCAAGACATAGGGGTAACCTTTATTATGCTTGGTAATAAGATGCAAGGGCAACAGAAAAAGTCTTGTCAAAGAACCATTTTAGGATTTTGAGCCCATTAAGTGAAAGGCAGATTGGTGATACCAAGAAACAAAATAAGAAAGTTAGGAAAAGCAGTAAACTTAGAGTAGTGTAAGAAACATTGTTGGTGTGACCTATCTCAAGTTTTCCCTCACTTGCACATCTTTCTTAAGGGAAGAGACCCATATTTGTTCAGTCATTTGCCTTTTGTTGCATAACTCAATTCTCAGGGAAAATGAATCAAGATTAGTCTAAACTCATAATGGTAACTGTTTAATCATTGCCAGTGATTGGCTTGGAGAGGGTCATGTGACCTCATTCTGGCCAATGAGATATGAAGGGATACCTACTGGGAAGGAAAACATCTGGGAAAGATTGACTAGTTTTTATAAATAAACAAACTTAAGGCAGACAGAGCCTTGTTCCTGCCTTCAGACATTGGTATAAGAAAAAATTGGAAAGCCTCAAGTTGCTGTAATGATCTTGGTACCATGATGGTATGCATACAGAGTAGGAGGAGAAAGGCAGAGTGATAAGATAAAGGAATGCCAAGGATACTGGGCATGGAATTAATCACTTCTAAATACTCCCTGCCTCAATTTGTTTTGTGAAGTGAAACATCCCTATACTGTTTAGAATATTTTGAACTGTGTCTTCCACTACTTGTATGTCCCAAATCCTGCTAAGTGATACAGAGGTTAAGTGCAGGGATAGACTAGGGAGGGAGGAAAATCATGAATTTAATTTGTGATTAATGTCTCAAGCGGAGCAAGCATTTCATCTGAATTCCACAGCCTTTCATCCATACTCATCTGCTCTCTCTTTTCCATTTCTAATCAGTACTATAGCTATCACAGTAGATGTCATGCTTCTCCCATGAGATTGTATTAATAAATCTTTCTAGATTAAATTCTGTTTCAGATTCATGTTGTACCTTTGTACCACAAAGGCTAATGCTCATATAATGGAAATCCTGAATAAGTATTTCTTTAATTAATGAATACATTGAAAAAACTAAGTAAGGCACTTAGTCTCAAATAAATGTGTTATTTAGCCCATATTAGTGGGGTATGCAGACAATTAGAGATGTTTGAGAAAAGTTATATGTATATCTGACATTTTGTAGTCTGAGCTTTCTGGGTAATTCTGACATTGAAATTAACATTTCTTCAGAGTAATTGATCAAAATATGTACAAGTGTTTTGGATAACTAGACATACTTTTCTGGAAAAGTACAAGAAGCACAAAACTTAATTTCAATAGAATAGACACACTGGGCTTTAAAATCTATTTTACTATGATGATGAGGATAAATTACATATGTGTAGTGAAATCACTTTGAGCTTTTTGGAAGCTGCTATATAAATCAAATATATTGTCAATACTCATGATACATATTTGCAGTTGCCAGATTTTTATCATTGTTAAATTGATGCCCATATCCCCCCCACCAAAAAAAAAGACTATGTGTCTTATTTCAGAAAGTTAAGAAAAAAATAATACATAGAATTGCAAATTATGGTCATTGGTTTGCATAATTGTTATTGCTTTGGAAATTTAAGACTTCACATCATTTTGACCTTGGAGATAATTTCATGCATTCTAACACTTGAAGCCACTTACAAAACATGAAGCTGGATAACTTTGGGTTTATCAGATTATAAATATGAAGACTGATAAGGTTCCAAAAAAAACACAATCTATTAGTAGTATCCTGAAATAGAAGCTGATTTTTATAGAATATAAAATTATTTTGTGAAGGATGTAGAGGGAAATAGGTGAACTTGAAGATGGCCAGGACCAAATGAGAAAAGAACCATAGATAAAGTGACTAATTAATTTTCTGAATATAGATGTGTTTTACTTTTAAAGAGATACATAAAAATAATTAAAAGTATATCATTTTTGTATCATCTATTTATTGGACAAAAAATTGGCTTTATTGTATAGGTAGATCTGTAAAACATATATTTAAAACATTTTCAAATAAGTATATGTTTATAAAATATATTTAATACATATTAAATATAGCCAATACTATATATTAACCAAAATACATTTATTAAATATACTGTACACACATAATACATTTCTAACATATAATCTATAATTATTTCATTAATTTATTATGGTATTTATAATTGTTATAAATTCATACATTCATAAATCAAGTAAAATATTACTGTTACACTAGTATGCATTAAATAAATCTTTTAAAGAACTTAATTACCTGAATATTAAAAATTTTAAAAGCAGATAACAATACTTGTGTCCTTACATAATTTATCTAATCCTCTTTATTAATATTTTGTTTAAAAATTTAGTCCTTTTTCCCATAAAAATTCCTGAAATTGTCTTCAAGTTTCAAATTATGGTTAATTGCATTTTCAGTTGGTTATTTTTCTATAGACCATAATCTTTTTATATGGAAAATATTCTCTTCCGGTACTGGTATAATGTAAATTCAGATAAAATTCTGTCAGATGGAGGGCAGTGTCAATTCTGATTGTTTATGTTAAATGTCTAAATATTTCCACAAGCATTGTATGTTTATCTCCATTACGAATATCTTTCTTCAGCAAATATGTTTGTAAGACAAAACTCACTAATCAGTTATTTCATTATTCAAGTGTTTCACCAAATTTATATACTGTAATATCACAGGGCTTCTTAATTTTATTTTATCCTGAAAAAATAGAGATTTATATAATAAAAATATATGGTGCATCAAGATTCTTTGCAAAAACCAAGGGATTTGAAAGTACAATTGTATAATTTCAAAATCATATTTTGTACATTGAACTCTCTTGGTTTAATTTTTCCTCTTTTATTTGTGGAATATATTTCAGTGTATTCTATTTATACATTTTACTTTTATTAACTATAATTTGCTAACCGGCTCAAAAGCTGAAGTTTTATTCACATAATCTGTTGATGATGTGATATCTAACTGATTTTGAACTGAATCTAACTAGAATTAATAGAGAAGACTTATTTTCTAAAAGATCCAACCAATACCATGGTAGGACATTAGAATGACTTAAAAATTAATTATTTAAAGGGACAAACATTTAAGAAGTCAATTTGTGCTGGGTAGCTAAGGGAGAAATTTCATGTTATGATGCTGAATTATTTTTGACATCAGCATTGACAGAAAAAGAAATTCAGGTACATTTCTGATGTACAGATTTCTTAATTTAGTAAAAATATGATTTTTTCCATATTATATTCATTAAAATTTGTATTTTTACTGCAAAAACAGTAAATTTTATCTTCAATGATAAACTTTTAAAATGGTTCTTCATTCACTATGAGATATATTTTATTTTTAATAGAATGAAATGCCTAAATACTTTAATTACATGAATTAGATGAAAAAACATTGTAGTGGAATTAACTTTAATACTGATATATGGTATTATATAATTATTTGTACTTCTTCTAGTATTAGAACAACATATTAATAATTAATGCTTTGTTTCTCATATTTACACAAAAAACTTTGATATTTGAGTTAAAGAGTTACTTGATCTAAATGAAAAGTCATGCTTTATGAAGTCTTATGTAAAGTCACCATGTGTAGCTTCATATGTTAAATCATCATCTTTGGGCACAGTATTTCTAAACCCACTACTAATTTTTTAGGTAGACACTTCAGATATTTGTATCTTCTAGTGTTTAGATAATTGATAATGTCACTGTGGCCCCAATGGTTGGTAGTTAATGTTAACAAGTATCTTATGCAAGTTACACATTCATCATAGTCATGAACTTTCAAAATGGTCATTATACTTAAATGATTTCTTGTAAAAGAGGACATCATTACCAAAATATTAAGTAAGTATAGGACTGTTCAGCCTTTATTTTCCACTCCTATTCCATGCCCACCAATAAATAATACATTTATATTGCCCATGTTTTCCATCATCCCTGCAGGATATAGGCCTGGGAGCTTTGTGAATCTCACAGGCCTCAGTGTATGCCAAGGCACAACGAGCTAGCTAGTACATCAAGTAACTGATACAGCTAACAGTATCAAATACTTCTCCCTCCACCACTAGAGAACAAAAGGAGATGGATGTCCCCAGCTACTTGCATCCAAGCATATACATTTCATCAGCAAAAGGCATGCATGCTGTCCTTTAAATGAAAGTATGATAGATAATTATAATAATGACCTCCGGTGAAGCCTTTCTGTGTAAATGCCCTTCTGCAATGTAATGTTGTCACTCCTCCATCAAGAGATAGAATTGTTCCATTCTCTTTTATTGATTGATTGATTGTACTTTAGATTCTGGGGTACATGTGCAGATCATGCAGGATTATTGCATAGGTACACACATGGCAATGTGGTTTGCTGCCTCCATCCCCCTGTCACCCGCATCTGGCATTTCTCCCCATGTTCTCTCTCCCTGACCTCCCCACCCTGCTCCCCCTGTCCCTCCCTTGGCACCCCCCCCAACAGACCCCAGTGTGTGATGCTACCCTCCCTCTGTCCATGTGTTCTTATTGTTCAACACCTGTCAATGAGTAAGAACATGCGGTGTTTGATTTTCTATCCTTTGAACTTATGTCTTGCGTATTTAAGCCACTAAATTTGGGGTGGTTTAGTATGCAGCAATAAATAGCTGATACAGAAGGTGTTAGTTGTATTTCATCTGGAAAGGTCAGCCAAAGATAGATGAGTTATTACTGTTCATCCTTCAGTGTTTTCCATGCATTAAGTGTGAACCCTGACACTACACATGTATTTTACATGCTACTAGATTAGACTATGTCAGAAGCCACAAATACAAAATAGAGGACTACCAAACTCATCCCAGCTTATTTTAATGCAGGTATTAATAATATATCATTAAATTTTGTTTTTAGAAAAAAGCTATCTGTACTAATGCTAAATCCAGTGAGTTGCCAACATACCAAGCACAAATCATGACTATCCCAGGAAAATGAAACATCTGGTCACATTACCCATAGTCCAAAATAAAATTCTGATCATTAGAAATCAGGATTCTACCAATTCTGTGCAAAGTTCACATGGGAAGATCTTGAAAGTGCTCAAAATTCCATTGGTTGCAATCTAGACATAGCTAGTTTTTTTCCCACTCTTTCTTGATAAACTGACGGTTAAAATATGGCTCTGTGAATTATCACCTACAATGGTGAGCAAGTAAGATTAGATATCAATTCTCTTAATAGTAAATATATTTTAATTTTTCTTGGTGGGATTAATAGTTTTTCAAACCTATGGTGATATTCTTTCCCAATGATCCCCTTAGAGCACTGGAACATCTGTGAGCCAAAAGTCTTCCTGCACCACACTGAGAATTATTGAAGGCACATCCATCCACTCCTTACCAGATTCCAGATTTCTGAAATCTTACTTTTCTTATCCATTCTTTCTTTGCTGTTGTTATCAGATTCAGTGGTCCAGTATTGGACCAGGATGGAAAGTTTAAAACCCAAATTAATTTTCGAAGGATAAAAGGGAAAGAGTAATATTCTAAGGATGTATATAATTTCATTTTGTCCAAGTATGTGATTTTGCATTTGTGCAGTGGCTGACATTAAGAAAAAAAAAAGTGTCTGACATTCTGGGCTGAAATTACTTCTGCTTAGAATCAAGTGATAAGAAACCAATTTCCTACATTAGGCTGGCTAAGTACATGAACACATAGTGGCACACACACAAACACACATTCTTCATGAGTATTTAGAGGGTAGCTAGTGGAATCTTTTCACTTGGGGGCTGCCATCAATCTTTGGAAACCTGTTGTAACTGCCTGTATGGTATGTGTTTGAAGTGTAGTGCTTCTGCCAAATGTAAGTCACCAGGAAGGCCAAGTGCAGCACCCTGTACAAAAAGGATTATGCAGAGGCATGCCCATTCTGCCTGTGACTGCTAGAGCAGGGAAGCAAGCATCCTCAACTGAACTAATAACCTTCATTCACCCACTCAAAATACTCTGTGGCAGGTTTTCTGTTTTTCTTTAAACCACTGCTTTTTAGACTTTTACTTTCCTGATTCTTTCTAAGAACTGAGTAGTAAAAAGATTCTTTTTAATAATAAATTTGATTTGTGTTATTTGTCACAGAGGACTGTTTTGGAAGTTTCTATTTGACATAACTCTTGATATTTCCAATTTGTACTTATACTGTTATGAATTTAAATATTCTTTAAATATGCACACACAGTGTCAGAGTCATACACACAGTGTCAGAGTCTCACACACATAGACTCATGGCACACACACAAAAAGAAAAGTCCTAACCTTTAAAAGCTACTGATAACACTACTGGAATTCAAAATTCCTAATGCTTCAAAATCTTTACTATGACTGACTTAAATT
>NW_016107672.1:179116-181455 GCF_001604975.1 Cebus imitator
TTGACCTCGTGATCCACCCGCCTCGGCCTCCCAAAGTGCTGGGATTACAGGCTTGAGCCACCGCGCCCGGCTTAAATTCTTATATAAATTGTAAAATGTAGTTTAAATGGGGCAAAGGAAAGAGGAGGATAAAAGATGACAAAAGGGAGAGCCTGGGGGTAAAAACCCATGACTAGATCCAGTAGTTAAATTGGAAAGATATCACAGGTATGAAAAAAATCCTCCAAAAAAGAAAGAGAGAGACAGAGTTTTTTCAGCCCAGAAGAGAAATTGGTGTGATTAGAGTGATAATAACTCGAGCAGGACAATCACTCCTAGTCCCTGACAGAACTGAGAGCAGCTGAAACCTTTCTTAGGGGAAAGTTAGAAAGTTCTTTTTTCCAGAAGGAAACACGTTATTTCATCAACAGATTAGGACTATCACAAGCGACAGCCTATTAAACAGATTGTCCCTTGGCAGTCATCCAGTTCTAGTGTCAATTTTCTTTGTATATCTGAACAAAGACACAGTCCCTGGTGTCTGTTTGCCTTCAGAACATGGAATCTGTGTTGCCTAGTTCACGGTGATAGTCACCCTGAGCATGGACCACAAGACAACACCCTGATGGCCTATGTGTTACCAGGCTATTTTTGAGTGTTGGACCATTTAAGATATTAAATCAGGTTCCACTATCTTTGTACTCCCTTAGTGGCAGTAGTGATAATGATTTGTTGTGGTTTTACATCTATTTGTTTAGGCCACTATCTCATCTATCCCCCCTAAGCTAGCCTCTGAAATATTATTACTCCATTTTACACAGACATCAGGCTCAAGTTGGAAATGCATATATTTATATTTTGTATTCACGATGTCAGTGATTGCCTGTCCACCCACGTCTAACTGCCCTGTCTTCTATCATGGTCACATTGGTGGCCATGTACTGTAATAGTAGACCCATTCTCTACTCCCATTCAAATCCACCGCTTTGATCATACACAACTGCTTACTTCTGACATAGTTGACTGACTAAAGGACCTGTCCAATGAATATGTCTGCCAGCAACCAGTAACACTTTCTGGAATGAAATGTTTATTTTAGCCAATCAGATTCTTGTTCTTGGGAATTGGAATTAGGAAACACTCAGAGAAAGTCAAACACAGGAATAGCAGAAGCTAAAAAGTCATGATCAAAGACAGCTTTGTGGCATGCATTCTGTTCTGTCACCCAGGACTCCAAGCTTAGAAAGGTCCCAGCCCTGATTTAGTCCTCCACGGTAGCCATTTTGAAATCCTTAATAATGTTTGAACAGGGACCTTGCATATTCATTTTGCATTAGGCCCCACAAGTTACACAGCAGGTCCTGGTCATGATGTAGAAATTAGAGCAATAATTCTCAGTTGGAGGAATGGGCTCTTAGAGAAATACTAGAATCTCTGGGAAGTGGTGGTTGGAGGCAAGCGAAAAATTTGGGAAGACATGTTCGACTTCATAATTTAGTTTTATATAAATATAACAAAACTATTATTTTTATAACGGCAACTCCAGAAAACCAAACACAACCACATTCTTTTTGCTGCTGGGTTACAAAGCAAATACAGAGATTCCTAACTGAAGTTTCTACTCCCCTAATCCTGAGGAATGTGTTAGAATTTCTGGGGAAAGTATGAACAAGATGTTTATATTTATGAAAAGTTGGCATTGGTTTAAAGGGTTGAGAAACGCTGGAGTAGGAAGAGATTGGGCAGTCGTGATAAAGCCAGTGGGAGCTGGTTGCAGGGAGTGGACTGGAGGAACAGAGGGTTGGCCATGCTAACCTCTGATTTCAGACCTTTCCTAACACCCCATTTAATCAGCCCATATGCTCTGTCTTCAGATATCTGAGATCCACATGCTGCCTGCTGCTCATTGATAGAGAACAAAAAAGTGTGCTTAGTGTTTACAAAGATTGTGGACCATCATTTCTTTCTCTATACATACAATTATTAGGGGCCTCATTATTTTTGAAAATCAAATAATTCAAATCAAATAAAGTTAGCATCTAATTGATACAATTATAATGTTAATATATAAGCTTTCTTTTTATCTAGAGGTCCAGAAGCCCTGTCAAATTCATACACTCTCTGCCTCCTCCCCCCAGCTCTGGGATAGTTAGAAGAGGAAGGAGATTTTGCATTGATTTGAGAAGAAAGCTTTCTTTTGCAAAAGGCCAGAAACACCTTCCAGCTCCTCTAGTGGCACCTATAACATTAATTGAATAAAATTAGCTGGGCGTGGTGGCTCAAGCCTGTAATCCCAGCACTTTGGGAGGCCGAGGCGGGTGGATCACGAGGTCAAGAGATCGAGACCATCCTGGTCAACA
>NW_016107672.1:183200-185194 GCF_001604975.1 Cebus imitator
TTTCACCATGTTGACCAGGATGGTCTCGATCTCTTGACCTCGTGATCCACCTGCCTCGGCCTCCCAAAGTGCTGGGATTACAGGCTTGAGCCACCGCACCCAGCCCCATGGCAATTCTAACAGAAATTTATCCATGCATATGATAACATATGTAAAGTACCACAATCAGATCCTGGTGATGCAGGATTTATTTGCTCCTTAGTACAGCCAAATCTGGGTTGTTGTCTCATGACCAGGAAAAATTAGGCACGTGAACACATTGAAAGGTGAAGAAGACAGAATTTATTAGGCAGAAGGAAAGCTCCCCATAAAAAAAGAGGGGTCTTGCACACAGATTTCCACCTGACAAATAGAATAGGCCACTACACATGAGCTGAAGAGACCAAGTCCCTCCCCTGCATACGGAGTGAATTTCTGGTGGCTCCACCCCATTCTTCCAGTGTTCATGTGGGCTCTTAGTCTGAGCCACTCCACATTGATTTATTTTCCTTACCATGTGTTAAGGGACAGAAGTTTTCACCATGGTCATGTAAGCCCCCTATGCACAATGACCTGAGTAGGTTGGAGGTTCTCTGGGGACTCTTCCGTATCTGCCTAGGCATTTGGCTGTCTCCTGCCTCTATCATTCCCCCCTCTAAAGAAGTACATCTAACAGTCATTAGAATAAGGATAAGGACAGCGATCCATCTTAACTGCTTTCTGCTCACCGGGCACTGTTTTCATAATATGGCAGTCAGATCTCACTCAAAGGCCTATCTAAGGGTCCCTGGTAAAAAGGGGCCGTCAATTGAGGCTCTGGTTCCATGATTGTTTGGAGTTTGATGGCCTAAAGGCAAGAAAAGACAAACCAGGTTATTAGAAGACAAGTATCAAAATGAAAAGTAAAGGTAAGAACAGCCCAAAAATCCCAAGGCTGCTAGAATGCCCAGATCACTGGTGGCTATAGTTATGTCTGCTAAGATTTGGGTGCATGGGGCTTGGCTTTGGTGAGCTCCCTGGGTCTTATTTTCCCAAAAAAAGAAATCTCCAGGTTGCGGGCACCCCATTTACCCCCATCACCTGGTAGGAATTGTGGGATAATTGCTCAGAACTAGAGTGTTGATCCAGATTTTTATATCACCCATCTCTTTATGTTTCTTCTGAGCTGCAGCTGAAAATGTAGGTGAAAAACTTAATAACAACTAATGAGTCTAGAATTTAATGACAAATGTATAATAAGTTTTGAAACATAATTTCTCTCTCAGTCCTCATTTTTATTAAAAACATCATGATATGACTGAGTTGTTTGCAAAATAAACTTTAGTCTTACACTTGGCCTTATTATTTGTATAAAGTGCAGCAAGAATAATTATTTTTACATAGGCCTTTTAAATGGGCTTTGATAGAACTTTATTCCACAAGGAATCTAAGACAGGACTTTTAAAAGCCAAGCCAAGCCATGGATTTTTACCCTCAAATACCTGTGAGTTGAGTGAATTCTTCTCCTCTTGGGGTCCCAAGAATATGGGCTTCTTTGAGCTATTAGAAAGTGACATTCTTGGTCCTCTTTCTGCTATCTTTCCGTGCCACCATAATGGTGCACATGAATGTCCTGGCTGATGCTCTCAAGAGCATCAACAATGCCGAAAAGAGAGGCAAACGCCAGGTGCTTATTAGGCCATGCTCCAAAGTCATCGTCCGGTTTCTCACTGTGATGATGAAGCATGGTTACATTGGCGAATTTGAAATCATTGACGATCACAGAGCTGGGAAAATTGTTGTGAACCTCACAGGCAGGCTAAACAAGTGTGGTCTGATCAGCCCCAGATTTGATGTGCAACTCAAAGACCTAGAAAAATGGCAGAATAATCTGCTTCCATCCCGCCAGTTTGGCTTCACTGTATTGACAACCTCAGCTGGCATCATGGACCATGAAGAAGCAAGACGAAAACACACAGGAGGGAAAATCCTGGGATTCTTTTTCTAGGGATGTAATACATATATTTACAAATAAA
>NW_016107672.1:185209-202816 GCF_001604975.1 Cebus imitator
AAAAAAAAAAAAAAAAAAAGAAAGTGACATTCTTTACTCACCACAGATTAGTAACCCTGTAGAGGGACTGTGTAAACAAGGTATGAGGCCAGTTTCCCCAACGGGCTTTTTATCAATTCTGCAAGTAGAGCTTGATACCCTTCCAGTCAAAGCCTTAGTAGAGCAACCAGTTTCTCCAGTTGCATCCTGTTGCAAAAGAAAATGAATTCTTATTGCACTGATGCAAATAACCACATTGCCCTAAGTTAAGAATACTCACAGATAGTTTCCAAATTCTAGAGGAATCATGCAGAGAGAAACAAACGTGCTCCAAATTTTGTTCACTGGTGTCTACCTTACTCAATTATTAAAGACTGTAAATAGCTCAAAATAAAAGTTTCCTTGACTCTAAAAAACAAAACAAAGATCAGCAATGTTTTAAGCAAAAGTTTAAGGAAAGACTACTTCAGTTTTCAGTTAGTTCAGTCCACTCAGTTAACTCTTGTACTGCTTGATATTCCTGAACATTTCAGTTCTTCATGAGTCCTGTATGTTTTTCCTTTATTCCAATGTCACGATCTTCAAAGTTATCAGAAACCTGTATTTGAGGGTACCTGTCAAACTTCTATAGCTGATTATCAACCATCTTTTGAAGGGGATCAAAATAAGACAATTGTCTATGAATAACCAAATGTCCAGGTAGTTACAGTCAAAAACATGACTGGCAAAGAAATTTGGTTATCTCTGTGGTTTACAATAACTTAACACCCTTAATTGTGATTGATAACGTATACTCAGACATTAGAATTTTTTAAATCTCATACAATTTTGGAACATATATTAATATTATTCACTAAATATAACCTGAAGAAGATTAAACATAATTTTGGCAATCCTATATACCTAAAAAATGTCACGTAATCTTGTTTACCTCTCTTTTCAATGCTTTAGGGGACCTCTGTAGCATCCAAAAACTAGGGATCAGGAAGGACAACCTTGAAGCTGAAATTTGATTTGGGGAAGCCTATTAAATATGTTAGTGGTTTAAAACATTTGATGTTATGAAATAGAATTCCAGATTTCCATCGGTTATTTTGCCAAAATTATATCACAAACATTTTTAAACTGGGCAAAAATCTTTGCTCATTAAGAGGGAAGACTTAGCTTTTCCAAAAAAATGTGACTCCTGTCTTCTCTTTCTTTTCCTTGGGAGTCTATCTGCAAGGCAAGTGAAAATATTTCATTATTTTTTACTATTACATTAAAATCTTGTACAAGGGAGAGAAAGTCTAATTTTACCCTTAATTAGTTTATAATTAATGTCAACCCAGTTTTTTAAATGAAACCTTATAGACAAGTCTATCCAATCTTAACCAGTTTGACCATGAGGTGAGATTCATATAAATCTTTTATAACCCTTTACAAATTTTGCTAAAGAGCAGATTAGGACCTTAAGAACACCTTTTTGTGCTTTTATTTCAATGCTCAATTTACAGAAAAACTATGAAATACCTTTTTGAATTTAGTCAGTGTTCACACACAGAGTTTCTTTTTCAAGATTAATTTTTTAGAAACTTTCCATAACTTCTTTAAACCTTTAGCTTCATCTTATCTAATTTAAAACAATCCTTTAGCCCTAGGCAAAACTTTACATTTCTGTGCCTTCCTATAATCTTTTACTGAAAACACATTTTACTGTTCTTACACACTTTGTATATAAATCTATTTTCAGTGGTCTCAATTACATATTATAATGGTAATTAATAGCAATTTTTAACTTTTATATAAAATTTGGCAAGTTGTTTTAGTTATGTACTAGACATCAATAAAGTTTGAGTCCTTCCAGCGTAGTTAAGAGTGTGGTTAATTCCGTATTTCTCAGGCCTTACCAATTGTGAAACAGGCAAGTGGAATAGTTCTCAACAGCTAAAGCAGCAATTTATAACCTTAAAACATTTAGCAAACCTAGTACAGTATCTGACCTGTATAATTTAGACCACCTATTTACATTTGACAACATTTGCATTTTACCAATACTCATTAAGACTTTTTATTTCTCAAAGATTAAAGTCACATGAAGTAAAAGGCATTATAGCTTTTATTTTTTCCTCAAAAACATTTTATCTAAGCATTTATTTTTCTTTAGGACAATTAATTAGAGCTCTTTTAATTATAGACATCACAAACATCACTTATATAACTATACAGATAGAAGGAGATCCAGTAGCTTTAACATTTTTTGTTTGCCAATCCCCTAATTGGATTATTGGTTTCTGGGTGGGACCCTTTAAGAGCAAGACTAGGAAAGCATGCAGTTTCTGTGGTCTGATAAACAGGCATAGCTGGAAGACAAAAACAGATTTTGATAGGGATCTATCTGCCTCTAATTCTTGGGGTTCCATGAGGAAAAGGGGTTTCTTCTAAAATGGAATCTGTGGCACCTTTTCTGTTTTTCCCAGGGAGTCCCATGGCATTAGAAGTTATCTTAGGGCCTATTACGCATGCATTAAGAGTGGCAAGACAAAGAGAAGAAAAGCAATTCAGTTGACTGAGAAAAAATGTTTTTCCAGCAAAACAAGATCCATTATATTTATAATACATTTTATCCATATAAAGAGAAAAACATAAAGGCCTTTTAAATATACTTATAACTTAGATACTCACTTTTAATTAAGTTACATACTCTTTAGAAAAATTCTTTTAAATTCCTTATTAACTTTAGCAACACCAAGCAGCTAATATTACTGGCTTTTGAACATTACCAAAAGTGACGTCACAGGTTAAACCAACAAGCCTCAATTAAGACATGCAAAGCATACCAGATTGCCTAGGGCTTAAGACCAACCTCGTACATTCATTTTAATTAATCAAAACTACAGAAAATATATAAAGAGTGATCCTTACCATTACTTGTACCAGTTTGCACAGGAAGAGGATAAAAGTCCAGCTGGTTAAAAAAAAAAAAAATTTACCCTTTTGCCAGCATGTCAGGTTTCTGGGTTCCCTTCCTGTGAGCTCAATTCTAAGCCACCCAGTTTAAGGTTTGGGAAATTAACTTTTCTCAGTTTGGAGGATGCCTCTGAGGGAAGTGTCCTGGAGTATTGGAACACAATTATCCATTTGTGAAGAGAGGATCAAGGAGGAAAAAGGAAAAAATGCTTTTTGTATTCAAAGGAGCCCCAGGGTTTCAGGATGTATTCAAAAGGGGGACAGACTCAGTTTGAATGACTACTCATCTGGAAAGAGGGGAGCCAGTCCACCTTGGTTCTTTTATCTTTCTAGCAAATACCTGAAGTACATGAGGGAGAGAAAGAAAAGGCGTCCTCTTTCCTTCTTTCATCTTCATATCCCCGAGTCCCAGTAATGTCAACAGGGTGCTGCCCATGGGTGCCCATATGGCTTTCACCCATGCTAATGGGGGCTTGAAGCAGGAGCAGCCATGAACAAACCTTTTGAACACCGAACTGGGAAGGAAGTAGCTTTTTATTTGGGTGGGAGTCTCGGCAGACTTGTGTCTCAAGAACTGAACTCCCTGACAAAGAAAATCCTAGCCCTTTTAAAAGCTTACAATTCTAGATAGTACATGTAAGAGGGTTGTAATTGATGAAGTAGACTAGGTGGTGGTTTGAGCAAGATTGAGGGAGGACAATACTTTCCAGAGGGTGTTTCTCCATATTATGCCTGCTATCTATAGTTAGGAGTGCGATTAATCTTTAACCTCCAGGCCTGGTCAGTGGCTGCAGCCGACCTAGCCAATGACCTCATGCCTGCCATGTCTTAACTTTTACTTCTTTGAAATGCATGGCTAAGGGGAAGTGGTCTTAGAAGCTTAAAAGGAAGGGCTGTCCTTCCTCAGCTAGGGGGTGGGAATCTGTTCTTACCCATGTGCTGCCTTTCTCCGTGGTGTCAGTAGCCTTTGAGTTCTCTAGACCTCACTTATGCCTTGGATACTAGCATGACATTCATCCATGAATCGGGAGGTTTGGCTTACGAAATGGGAGGCTTGGCTTTATCGGCAAGAATTAGTCATGCTCATTTGTGCTGTGCCTTTTAACTTCCATTGTTGTCTGCCTCTGGATCCCTCAGATCCAGTTTTGTTTCCTCCGAGTCTTTGACCCAAAGCTTGGAATTCAGTTGGGACAAAAGAACTGCCTCGTGGGGTGCATGGACTGATCAAGCCCCAGGTGTCCCTCACCAGACTGGCTGTTGCGTCTTTACCATAAGCCATAATTGGACCCTTCTCAAACAAGGGAGGGAAAACTGGTATCCTGTGAATTAAGGTCCTAGTCTAATAAGACGCCTTTCGAGAAAGGAAAACCTCTTACATAAAAGTTAACTCCTAAGAGGGTGGAGAAAAGAAAAAAAAGCTTAAGTGTGGGGCTGTGTTAACTGCTGACAGGGTACAGAAAAGGAAAAAGCCTAAGTGCTGGGTGGGGAAGATGCCTCGAGGAAGAACCTCTTATTCTTACGCAAATGGTTTCTCTGACAGGGGGAGAAATTTTAATTGCTGTCAGGCGGAGGGAAAGACTCCATGGACAGTGGCTGGGAATGCTGGCTAGCTGGGAATGCTGGCTTGCTAGCCGAGCAGAGCCGAGGCCACCGCCGCTCCTCCCCCAGGCCACCCTAGGGCCCAGGCAGCGGCTGTGCCTCATCCCCGCCCTGCGTGGCTATTGGTTACCACACCCACATGTAGTGGGCATGGCCATGCACCTAGCGGGGAGGGGAGGGTTGCGGGAGCTGCCTCTCATCGGTCCATCCTGACCATATACCTGTGGCCATTGGAATTGGGGTGGAACACCCCCAATATTGTAAAAGAAAAAACAGATGCCATTACAGTCTCCTCACGCCCCTCTCCCCCCACCAAAAAAAGAAAAAAATGCCATAGAAAATACTGGGTTAGACTGCATTCCCGACCCCTGAGAGCGAGGGAGGGTGTGATCAGGGCAGCTTCTCCTGCCCTCGGAAAAAGTCTGAGGATGAGAAAGCTCAGAAATAAAAGGGAAAGGCCGGGCGCGGTGGCTCAAGCCTGTAATCCCAGCACTTTGGGAGGCCGAGGCGGGTGGATCATGAGGTCAAGAGATCGAGACCATCCTGGTCAACATGGTGAAACCCCGTCTCTACTAAAAATACAAAAAATTAGCTGGGCATGGTGGCACGTGCCTGTAATCCCAGCTACTCAGGAGGCTGAGGCAGGAGAATTGCCTGAACCCAGGAGGCGGAGGTTGCGGTGAGCCGAGATCGCGCCATTGCTCTCCAGCCTGGGTAACAAGAGCGAAACTCCGTCTCAAAAAAAAAAAAAGAAAAAAGAAAAAAGAAATAAAAGGGAAATAGATTTTTGGGTCCACATTTTACGCACCCTTCCTCATGTCCCCCTACAGGCCACCAAAATGATGCAGGAGTTTTTGCTCCTTAGCTCAGCTTATATCTGGGCTCTTGTCTTACTGACCAGGAAAAATTAGGTACTTGGACACACTGAAAAGTGAGGAGGGCAAAATTTATTAAACAAAAGGAAAGTTCTCCACAAAAAGAGGGGTCCTGCACACAAGTTTCCACCTCACGAATTGAATACCAGGGCACCACAAACGAGTTGAAGCAGCCAGGCGCCTCCCCTGCTTAAGGCGCAAATTCCTGATGGCTCCACCCCATTCTTCCAGTGCACAGGAGGGCCCTTAGTCTGAACCACACACTGATTTATTTCCCTTACTGCGCATGTGTTAAGGGATGGACTTTTTCACCGTGGGCATGTTTAGGTAAGCCCCCTGTTCACAATGACCTGGACGGGTCGCAGGTTCTCCGGGGATCGTGCCTTATCTGCCTAGGCATTTGGCTGTCTCTTGCCTCTGTCACTGGCATATAATGGACATTTAATATATTGTAAAGATAATCATAACATTAAAATGTAATAGAAATGACCATTATCATTGTTGTCATCATCATCCAGCCACTCCTTGAATAATATTTCTCTTAAAAAGTATGAGCTGAATGAAGAGACCCCCACCCCCAAACAGGTTTGTGTGAGCAACATGGCTGTTTATTCACCTAGGTGCCGGTGGGCTGAGGCCAAAAAGGGCGTCAGCAAAGGGTGGTAGGATAGGAGTTGGTTTTATAGGTTTGGGGTAAATAGTGGAAAGTTACAGAAGTTACAGTTGGCGGTTTTTTGCAAGCTGGGAGGCGGTCGTAGGTCGTAGGTTTGCAAGCTGGAAGGGGATCATAGGGTGTGGTGTCACAAGGTTAGCCAAGGTCCATTACAAAGTCCAACAGCCTTGTCAATTGAGGCCGGAAAAAGAAACAGTAGAACGTCTTAGGTTAGTTAGGCGCCACAGGGGTTGATCATTTCTTCCAGGAACTCATCTGGGGTGTACGTGCAGGTCAGAGATTACCATGCCTTTCATGGCATGGTCAGACCTTACAATTTCCATTGTCATCCTGTTTACTAGCCATCAACACCCTAGTCTTTCAGGATGCAGCTAATTTTTAGAAAGTTCCTTCATGTCTAGTTACAAGTCTACCTCTCTGGAATGTTTATCTAATTCTATTTTCTATAGTAAGACAAATCATATTCTTTAACCCATTACTATAACTTTTCAAATTTTGCATAGAAGAAGCCTATTATTTGAGAGATGATATAGATCCCATTAATTTCAAGCCCTTTTGTTTTCTACAGGAAAAGTCTGAGGCTCAAAATAGCAGAATGACTTGAAAGCCAGTCTAGGTGTTCATCACTGTCTAACCTTTTCCAGATTAAAATTCCAAGTTCCCTCAACCACTTTCTAATTGACATGACATCCAGAGTCATCAGCCTTTGTTCATTGCTTACTGAACATGCTCCTGTTTGTCAATATCTTTCTTAATATGTTGTATCCATAATCTCACACAAAACTCAAAATACGGTTCGACCATTGAAGGGTACATTAGGAATGTTTCTTTCTATGATTTGAGGCTTTCTTTCCTTTTTTGTAATGCAATTTAAAGACTGTATTTGCTTTTTAGAAGGCGGCTAATACCCTACTCAGCTCAAAGATAACATTTACATTCCCAATGATTGATCTTCCCCCTGCCAAGCTGCTTTGCAGCATAACCATGCATCCCCTTTTCCACCATCATATCCAGCATGTCATGAAAAAGTCAGTCCATTGTTTTGCCAAAATAAAAATATGCATATTTTTTGGGAAAACTAGCTAGCCATGGGGAAAATATGCATATTTTTTAGTACTTCTTGATAAATGCATGAATAAACTTACATAAAATGTTAATAGAATGTTTAGGTAATTTACATTTTTTCAGTGGACTCTACTATAGTTTTTCAGTATATTATTTTCACATACATCTATAGGTTTCTGAGGGGGGGATGATGTCTAGGGAGCTGTGATTTCTGAGATTAGCATTTCTTAGCCTTTTGACTAATGATTTTGAGTAAGACTAAGGGCACTTTCCCATCTTCAGTCTTCTGGAGATGTTTTCCAGTACTCCATGATTTCTCACTGTGACTGATAGTGGCTTCTAAGTGTTTACCTAAGGCTGCAATATCCTTTTCTGGGTCTGAGGACTTGACTTTATTCAAAGAATTTCCAGAGCGTTTTATTCTTCCATCTCTTGTCTTGTTTTCAGTTTCTCTTGATCATATTTGCCATTACTAATTTAGAAAAAAAAATCAATTTTCTGGAAAAGGTAGTCACAAAATAACCTGGCAGTTATCTCTGTTGTCTGTAAGCCATAATCCATCTTACTCAAGACATAGTAAAGTGGTATTGCTTAGTAGTTAGGAACTCAGGCTTGAGGTCAGATTAGAAAAGGGCTTCTAGAGGTCTTTGAGAAACCCGTGTTTGGAACCAAATAAGAAATAGAACCCAAAAAGGTGAGGCCAGTGGGAAACAAATATATCTGCATGATTGACAGAGCAAATGTTGGAGTATTTGACATGTCTGGGAGCTAGTGAGCTGGAGCTGCACCCCAGGATTTGATAGACCTTCCCAGGAAGTCACAGGAAGCTCTGGGCTACTGCAGATCTTAACAGGAGGCAAGGCCTTAACCTTTAGGTTATCTCAAGGCTGAGAGCATCTAAGGACATGTGCCTGCTGGGGCAGCTCTCTCTAAAGAGAGAAAGAGGAAGGGGCAGGTTAGTACAAATTCTCCTTCCAAACTTATCAATCTGATATTTGTTCCTTCACCATCACAGTGGAAGGATGAGAGAGATGAAGAAGGCCAGGTTAAAGGATGTTTCTCCTCATGCAAGGAGACATGAGTTGGGAATACAAGTTCTTAATTGGTTTGAAATCTCTGCTCCACTATTTACATGTTATGTGATATCGCAGAAGCCACACTGTTTCTTTGCCACTTAATTTTCTCCTCTATAAAATGGAGGAAATAAAAATATATACTTCACGGTTTGCACAACCTGACATTTATCAGTGTTTTTATTTTTAGGCCGATAACTTCTTTTTCTCTTTATTAATTGAAGTTTCTGCTCACTTTGATCTTTGACTTCCCTGATGTTATTCCTAACAGTTTACGCTGTTGTTTGTCTTTGCCTTTGCTTTGCTTTGCTTTCCTCCATCGTTGACATAGGTCCTTTAAAATCCTGGGCTTGTCAGGGAGCTGCCTATACAGTCATGCTGGCTTCTCCTGATGTCCATCATTCTCATCCCACAACCTCATCTCTTATTTGAATTGTTTTAATATATGAACAGAATTTCATTTGTCAGGATCCTTGATCTTCATGAGTCATTTTTCCTTTTTGCCTCTAGCTATTGGCATAGACTGATTCTTTCTAGAATTTTCTGAAGTTAATCTGCAGTTTATGGCCAGAAATGTCTAGCACTGCACTCTCTTGTGAACTCCAAGATGACATGGCCATTTTTCCCTGTTTCTGTTACTCCCATGTTGTCACCAAGTCCTTATGTGTGAATCAAATGAAGTCCAGAGAGGTACTTCATGGCTTTTCTTATTTTATGACATTTTGTTTGAGGGCCTGGAATTTAAATTAGTAATTCTGAGTGTAAGTAATTTATATGGCCTTGAGCTGTATTATGTCAAACATTCACTCATTCTTTAGATTTTTGTCATGTTTATTCTCTTTATCTTGCCTGTCATTATAGTTCATTAAAAAATCCTATAGGTATCTCAAAATTCATCTCCATACACATCTTAAATAGCCTGTTTTTCAAATTAATAAGTACTTTATGTGCTAAAAGATCTGAATTTTCTGATAATAGGTTTAGTACTTGCTAACAGTTTAATGATTCATAGAAACTCTTAAAAAGTTAAAAATCTTTTGTGGTTCATATTTGTGAAAATTTATATTTTTTCTAAAGTAAATATCCTTAGAAGGTAACATCATTAAGAAAAGAAAACTGTTTATTGGCAAGAAAAAAATAGATGAAAAAATACTTTCAAGCTAAATAGATAATGCTCAAGAATGTTATTAATGTACTAAATTAACATTTGTTTGTCTCTTTGTTTTCATTGTTTTAAATAGTCAATAATTATGGCAAAGACCATGTTATATATACTTAGGAAAAGTATAAGATTATATAATGGAAGGTCTATTGCTTTAATGCATGTGTAGTATTTAGCACGAATTAAAAATAATGGCATATTCTAACCTGGTTGTGGCTAGCCTTTAGGGTGGGGACAGTAGGGTAATAGTTCACTGGAAATAATGATAATCTCTCTCCCCAGAAAAGACATATGTGAAATTATATGTAAAATTTTTCATGAAACTCTAACTCTTCCAGAAATCACTTGAGTGGTTACTGTGTGCCAGGTACTTAGCTTATGTGTGTTAATTTTTTATTATTTGAGAAATTGGACTATTCATCTGTGGGCTTCAAACCATGTACAAAAAAAGTAGCTGGTTAGTTTTATACTTTACATTTGCATAATCATTTAATATACACCAGACACAGCTCTTTGGGAGTAGACATGGGGATAATTAAAATGTCTAAATAATTTAAATTACTCAGTTTTGTTATTGGTTTTATTGTTCGTTTTGCCAGACTACAAAACTTTCACAGGTGGCAAGAATTTGGATGATTTAAAGATCTCAAATCACCTATCAACTGGCTACTCAACTTACTAAGTAATAAAGCACTGATTGGAATGGAAATTGACTAGGCAAGTTGCCATTATGCCTGGTCACCAGTAAATTTCGGAGGCTTTATAGCATCTACATCCTGTAAGCCTCCCACTTCCCTGTCTTCCTCCCTGCCTCTCTGCTTCACTATTTTAGCTATTAAAAAGTCTCCCAGGAAGCTATTCACTTGCTAGGTGGGGGAGTCCATTCCAGAATTCTCTGGGTATAGAAGTAGGTGTGTACTGCTTTGATCCCTCAGCATCTTCTAAGAGTGGGGAAGGTGACATTAGGCAAGGCATGAGAAGGTTAAAATAGGTTAGCTCACACAGGGCTGCCAGAGATCTGGAGCTGGCTGAGTTGAATGGGGAAAAACCAAGGGAAGGTGCCACGGCTAGCAGGAAACAGAGAGTATCCCCTGTTCTCTCACAGAAGAGAGGAACATCTGAGACCCCAGAGTCTTAGGCAGGGTATGGGGGCAAAGCTCACTCTGTGTTAACTGGCAAATTTCTGCATTGAATATATTGAGGGCAGATATTAGCAGAGGCCGTGGGCACCCAATTTCTCAGAAGTTCTATCATTTCCTCCAACATCAGCCAGTGATTTCATAATTAGACACTCCATTCCCCAGACTGCTTGGGAGTTATTCATAAGTCTCACTTGAAAGGTAGTAGTTAATGTAGAGGCACCCCCAGTCTGGGATGTTCTCTGGCACTTGCTGCTGGAAAGGGATTTCTAAAAGTGACATCTTTTGGACCAGTAGAATAATCAGTAAATTGGAACACCGTTTTAATGTTAATGTAGTTGCTGTTTCTCTCTCCTAGTAGACAGAGATGTCTTCATTTAAGGAAAAGTCAAGAAATAGCCCTTCTTATTTCTGTCAGTGAAAGTCAAGTCATTTCCCTGGTACAAGGGTATAGCAGTAGCTTGTGTGCTTTATAAAGTCTTCCCTTTTTGGTACTTCTTGGTTTATGAAATGGAAAGTTAGTAGAGGTTAAACAATTTTGCAAAGATATCAATTCCTTGGGAGAACTGGAATGAAGACTACGACCACTTACCTTTTCAGGTCATTACAAGACCCTTTCTGTTGGCCTGGAATATTCCTGCCTGAGATTTGCTAGGAGATGATGACACAAAGGGCCTCTTGCAGAGATGGTTCAGCTAGTGAGGGAGTGTGGCATATGGTACTTGCACTGTGTTCTGGAGTGGTAAGCCTAGCTGCCCAATCCTGCATCTGCAGAGGGCATAATGCTGCAAACAAGTGTTGCTATTTCTCCTGTCAGACTGGCAAAAATTAAAAAGTATAGGACAGCATATTTTGTTGGCAAAGCTGTGGGAAAACAAGAGCTATTATCCATTGCTGGTAGAAACGCAAACTAGTATGATCATTTAGAAGAGAATTTGGCAACAGCAACAAAATTACATACTCATGTACCTTTTGAGCCAAGAATCTCATTTCTGCTAATTTCACCTGAAGAGACATTTCCAACAAAACAAAACTGTATTATTTTAAGGAAACCCAATGGCTAACAGTCTGTAGACCACCAGCAACATCACTGCAGCAGGGCACAAAAACACTGGAATTGCAGACGTCCCTTTTCAGAAACGTCATCTGACCTTTATCTAAAACACAGCAGCAAAAATCTGGCACACCATTAGACTTCCTGAATTTATCTTCACCTAGTGTTTGGAAGCATGACCAGAATATTTAGGTATGATTGACAGCAAACTTGGCCCTACTCCCCTAGAATAGAGCTTTTAGATAATCTAGGAAAATAATAACAAATCCAATGACCAATTTTAATATTGAAAGGGAGTTAATTGAAACATACTATCAGGGTGTCATGGCTCATGCCTGTAATTTCAGCACTTTGGGAGGCCAAGGTGGGTGGATCACCTGAGGTGAGGAGTTTGAGACCAGCCTGGCAATATGGTAAAACCCCATCTCTACTAAAAATACAAAAAAAAAATTAGGTGGGCATAGTGGTGGGCGCCTGAAATCCCAGCTACTTGGGAGTCTGAGGCAGGAGAATCGCTGGAACCTGGGAGGCAGAGGTTGCACTGAGCCAAGATCGTGCCATTGCACTCCAGTCTGGGCAACAAGAGTGAAACTGCATCTCAAAAAATGAAACATGCCATTAACCTCTACAATTAAGTATTGAGGAATTGGCACACAAATAGACAAACATATCATTGTTAGAATAGAAAGTCAAGACACAGACCCAAGTACAATATATTTAATATAGTATATTAAATATTAATATATTTAATATAGTATATTAAATATTAATATATTTAATATAGTATATTAAATATTAATATATTTAATATATAGTAAAGGTAGCATATCAAATCACTGGGGCAAAAATGAACTTTTTTAGCCCATCACCTTTTGCTGGGACAACTGGTTTGCCCTTTAGAAAAACAGATAAAAGTATGTATTTATATCACATCAAACACAGGAACAAGCTCCAAATAGATTGGAGACCTACATGTAAAAAATATAAAACCATACAAACCCTACAAAAAAATGAGTAAATTTCTTTATAGCATGTAGAAAGGAAATTTTATATGACTTAAAATCCAGTTGTAATTTAAAAAATCAATAACCTGGATTTCAAAAAAAAAGGCTTTAAAACAACTATGTGGCAAGAAAAAAAACCCACCTATAAACAAAGTCAAAAGTTCTCTGACAAACTGGGAGAAAATATTGCAACAGAAGACAAAGAGCTGATATCTGTAATATATCAAAATTGAAGCAGAAAAGACCAAAAACTTTCTTAAAATAATGGGCAAAATACATAGTCAATTTATATACATAAAATATGTACACACAGCCTGATATGGTTTGGATGTTTCTGCCTGCCAAATCTTACATCGAAATGTGAAACCCAGTGTTGGAGGTGGGGCCTGGTAGGAGGTGACTGGATCACGGAGGTGGATCCCTCATGAATGGCTTAGCACCGTCCCCTCAGTAATGACTGAATTCTTGCTCAGTCAGTTCATGTGAAATCCAGTTGTTTAAAAGAGGCTGGGACTCCCTCCTTGTGTCTCTTTTGCTCCCACCATTGCCATGTGACATGCTGGCTCACCATCACCTTCTATCATGATTAGAAGCTTCCTGAGGCAATTACCTCAAAAAACTGAGCAGATTATCGGTGCCATGCTTACACGGTCTGCAGAACCACAAGCCAATTAATCCTCATTTTAAAATAAATTACCCATTTTAGGTATTCCTTTATAGCAATGCAAAAATAACCTATATGTAGCCTTTAAACTTGGGAAAAGATATTCAATTTTACTGATAATTAGGAAAAAAGACAAATTTAAAGATCACACAGATACCATTTATGACCTATCAGACTGACAAAAACTAAAATGTATTATAACACATTCTGTTGGCACAACTGTGACAAGACAGGTACACTCATACATTTTTTGTGGGAGTACAGATGAATATAATCCTTTTTGAAGGAAATGTGGAAATTTATAACAAAACTACACATAAATTTATTAATAACTTTTGACCCAGCAATCTCATTTCCAAGAAATTGTCTTTAAGATACACCTTCTACAATACAAAAAACACTGTAACATTGTTTGTAATTGAAAAATGTTTGAAACAAAAAGCTCACACATGAGAGAATGGTTATATAGACTTGTTTCATCCACAAAATGGAGTGCAGAGCAGCTATAGAAAAGGAAGAGGAAGATCTTTATCAACTGATATGAAATGATTTTTAGAATATATTAAGTAGAAGAATCAAACTGAAAAAACATAATATGCTACGTTTTGTGTAATAAAAAGAGGGAAAGAGAAAGATATAGTGGGATAGAGGGGTGGGAATGGCATACAAGGACTTGGGGAAGTCCTTTCTTTGAAAGCCCTTTTTGCATGAATCTAACATTTAGAACCATAATAATTTTTCGTTTCCTCAAAAAATAGAAAATACACACACACATCCAAATTCGTATGATGTGGCAACTCTAAATAGAATAGAGACAGAAACAAATGATCCTACTGTATTTCAAAGGAATAACACAACTACCTTGTAGTGTGAGTGAAAGGTGGCTAGAAAGTAATCCAAGTAATTTTTGAAAATTTACCATAAAATAATTTACCATAAAAGACGCAGGAAGAAATAGAAAACCTGAACAATACCATGTCAAATAATGAAATTGTGTAATTCAACGACATTTCACAAAGAAATATCTGGGCTGAAATGGCTTCACTAGGCAGTTTCTCCAAATATTTAAGGAAGCAATAACACCAACCCTACCAAACTCTCCAGGCAAACTGAAAAAGAGTGAACACTTCCCACTTTTCCTATTAGGCCAGTATCACCTCAATAACAAAATTCGACAAAGATGTTACAAGAAAGCAAAGACACAGCCAATGTTGTTTGTTCCAAAGATGCAAAAATTAACATCTAAAGTCAAATTAATATAATTCATATTTACAGAACAAAAATAGAATAATTTTAACAGATACAGGAAAATAATTTGATAAGATGCAATATGTAGTCACATTTTTTTTTTTACAAAAGAAAAAAAGAGAAACTCCTCTAGCAGACCAGAAACAGGAGGAATTCCCTTAATCTTATGGATAGTATTCATTTTTAAAAGTCTATAGCAAAAATTATACTCAATGGCAAAATATTTAAAAATTTCCCCCTAAATTTGGGAACACCACTTTTTTCAATATTGTTCTGAAGATCCTAGCCACTCAGTCAGGCACAAAAAACAAAGTTTATAATGATTGGAAAGGAAGAAATAAAACTGATTATTTGCAAATGACACAAGTGTAATCATAAAAATATCCAAAAGGATCACAGGATCTATGGGAAACATAGCAACTTTTTTTGAATAATAATCTGGTTTTAGTTTCATACTTACTGACTCTGTGTGGTGATTGTTGGGCTACTTATGAATATCCACAGAGCTACTGCTTCTGCTGGTTCCCAGACACTGCCACAGTCACCTTATATCCCTTTCAGCTATCTTTGGAAATGTTAATGAAACACCAGGATTTTGGTCTAGGACCTGTTGCTCACCACATAGAAAGGCAATCACTATGACAATAAGTATTGCGAGGCAAGAAGGCTTTATTCAGGTGCTACAGCCAAGAGATGAGAGATCAGTCCCATATCCATTTCCTCAACTGACTAAAATTAGGAGTTTATATAGCGGGGAAGAAGTGTAACTGTGTATAGGAAAACAGGAATTAGGAAGGGGTAAGGAAGAAGAGTTGGTCAACAGGAAGCAGGTGGTTGGTTAGACAGTCATCATGGGTGAGGAGACTAGTGTCTCATTGTCCAAATGTGGTGATCTGGTAAGTTTCAGTTCTTTGATACTCTGTGGGAGAACTGATAGTTGGTTGCCTCAGAAAGCAACTCAAGTTAGACAAACGTAAATCAGTCTCAAATCCATCTCCTCAGCTGACTAAAATTAGCAGTTTATGTAGAAAAGAAGAAATGTAACTGTATGTGGGAAAACAGAAATTAGGAAGGAGTAAGGAATAGCAGTAAGGAATCAGCAGGAAGCAGGTGGTTGGTTAGCAGGTGGTCATGATGCATGAGGGGTCTGGTGTCTCATTGTTCAAATGTGATATGATAAGTTTCAGTTCCTTAATACTCTCTGGGAGTCCTAATTGTTGATTTCCTGAGAAAGGAACTCAGATAAGACAAATGTAAGGTTCTCATGCTTTGAGACTGGAAGAGTTAATTTCTATGTTTACTCCAAAGAAACCATAAACATCAGTTCTATGGGCCATTTTCAGAAATTCACACTCTATCATATTCAGATAAATACAATCAGATAAATACGATCAGATAAATACAAATCAAAACAACAGTGAGATACATCTCATAGCAGTCAGAATGGCTATTATGAAAAAGACGAAAAACAGTAGATGTTGGTGAGGCTGCAGAGAAAAGCGAACACTTACACACTGTTGTTGGGCATGTAAATTAGTTCATCCACTGTGGAAAAAAGTTTGGAGATATCTTAAAGAACTTAAAACAGAGCTACCACTTGACCCAGCAATCTCATTACTTGGTATATATCCAAAAGAAAACAATTCCTTCAACTAAACAGACATGTGCACTCACATGTTAAATTATAGCACTACTTGCAATAGCAAAGACATGGAATCAATGTAGATGCCCATCAATGGTGGATTGGATAAAGAAAATGTGGTACATATACACCATGGAATACTACACAGCCATTAAAAAGAACAAAATCATGTCTTTTGCAGCAGCATGGATATAGCTGGAGGCCATCTTCTTAAGCAAATGAACACAGAAACAGAAAACCATATACTGCATGTTTTCACTTATAAGAGGGAGCTAAACAATGAGTATGCACGAACATAAAGATGGCAACAGTAGAAACTGGGGACTACTATGAGGGGAGGAAGGAAGGGGGCAAGTGTTGAAAAACAAACTATTGGCTGGGCGCAGTGGATCACACCTGAAATCCCAGCACTTCAAGAGGCTGAGGCAGGTGAATTACTTGAGCATAGGAATTCAAGAGTAGCCTGGGCAACATGCTGAAAACCCATCTGTACTAAAAATGCAAGAACTAGCTGGACATGGTGGTGCATGCCTGTCATCTCAGCTACGGGAGGCTGAGGTGGGAGGATCACTTGAGCCTGGGAAGCAGAGGTGGCAGTGAATGTTGATCATGCTACTACACTTTAACCTGAGCGACAGAGTGAGACCCTGTCTCAAAGAAAGAAAAAGAAAAATGAACTATTGGATACTGTGCTCAGTACCTGGGTGATAAGATCATTCGTAACCCAAACCTTAGCATAATGCAATATATCCAGGTAACAAAACTGCACATGTACCCACTGAATTGAAAATAAAAATTGGAAGAAAAAAAATGTAATTGGCTATTTCTTTAGAAAAAAGGCAATCTGAGAGAGCACTGCCATTTCTTAATTGTTGATGAGCAAAAGGAGTCATAGAGTATGTAACTAACCCAATGGCATGCAAATAGTCACGTTCAACCTATGTGAGTCTGTAATTACAAAGTTAATGTCCTTTCTCCTACACAGTATCCATAATATCCCTTGTGATAGACCATTGTTTGTCTGTTATATTTAGTAAATACATTTATCCTAGTTTACTATTGGTTTTCAAATTCTTGTTATTTTTTCAATTTATATACAGATCTAACTTTTTAAATTAAATTTGGGAGAATTTTTCCCTTAATAATTTCTAGTGTTTCAAATTTAGGATGTATTCTTCTCAGAGGCTTGTTAAATATTTATTTTTTTATTTCTTCTGGTTAAAAAAATTAAGTGTTAAAACTATCTGAACTTTATTTTGGTGTGTAGTATAAATTCAGAATATGATATTCATTACTCAAACTATAGAATCATTTCTTGATTAATCCTTTTCTTTTTCAACAATTACTGGTGAAGATATATTTTCTTCAGATTGGCCGGGCACGGTGGCTCAAGCCTGTAATCCCAGCACTTTGGGAGGCCAAGGCGGGTGGATCACGAGGTCAAGAGATCGAGACCATCCTGGTCAACATGGTGAAACCCC
>NW_016107672.1:203936-206428 GCF_001604975.1 Cebus imitator
TAACTCAGTTGGAAATTTTAGAATTTGAAATATTCTTTCATTAACAGGAATCTTCTTTCAGGAAAAAAAAAAAGAATTTTTGAAAAGTTCAGTGTTTATTACAGGCTAGTTCTACCTCTGGGCTGAGTTCAGCTTCCCAGCATGTGCAGGTTAGGGTGAGCTTATGTGAGTAGGTGAGTGTATTAGTCAGGGGTCCCCAGAGAAACAGAAACCAGAGGCAGGGAAGGCTGGCAGACTGGAGACTCAAGGAGAAGTTGCAGTTCGAGTTCAAAGGCAGTCTGCTGGTAGAATTCCCTCTTCTTTGAGGGGGTCAGTCTTTTTCTCATAAGGCCTTCAGCCAGTGGAATCAGATTCACTCACATCATTGAGAGTTACTTGTTTTTCTCAAGATCTACTGGTTCAAATGTTAACATCAGCTAAAAAAAACTTTCCTAGAAACATCTCAAAAAGTGCAGGACCAAATATTTGGGTATCGTGCCTAACCAAGTAGACACATAAAACTAACAATCCCAATGAATAGTATGTGAGACCTGGTGGTGACAAGAGCCTTCAATTACCTGTGCTATCAGGAGCCCACATGTTAGCACAGGTATCTAAGGTCTAGGCAGAGGGGCCGTGGGACATGCAAGAGGAGTTGACCCCAATGTGGCCTATTTCCAACATTTCTTAGAACCAAAGCTGTGCCCAGGAAGAGGGCAGAGGTGCTTTGCTTCCTTTTCTCTATCCCTGGTTGCCTCCTAATTCCTGAGACTGTTGGAACACAGGCTCATAATTATGACTTTGATTAGGTACATTCTTAGGCCAACCAGCTTTTGATGGGCTTGCCCAGAGACCCAAACAGCATTCATGACATTGTTTCTATGGTTTCTAGTGGAGAAGGCATTCAAAATTCCAAAATTCCAAGTAACTAACTGTTAATGAAGGTTTAGACTAAATTCAGGTTTTAAACTGGGGACATTCTCTCTCCATATGTATATGTGTATACATATAAATATAAATGAATATAATTCAATACATTATATATAATATATATTAAAATATATTAAAAATTAAATTGTATATTACATATAATTCTATATTGTATGTAATATATATTTATACATATTCTATATAAATATATAGAATAAATATATAGAGAGAATGAACATACATATATATATTATATATATATATATAATATATATATATATATATATTTTTTTTTTTGATATGGAGTCTCACTTTGTCACCCAGGCTGAAGTGCAGTGGCATGATCTTGGCTCACTGCAACCTCCACCTCCCGGGTTCAAGCAGTTCTCCCTCCTCATCCTCTCAAGTAGCTGGGACTACAGGTGCCTGCCACTACACCTGGCTAATTTTTGTATTTTCAGTAGAGATGAGGCTGCATCATGTTGGCCAGGCTGGTCTTGAACTCCTGACCTCAAGTGATCTGCCTGCCTTAGCCTCCCAAAGTGCTAGGATTACAGGCATGAGCCACTGTGCCCAGCCAGGACTCTGTATTTTTATAAAGATGGCTTTGTGAGGTCCTTGGAGAAATAGCCCAGTTTAGGATAAGAACTGGTTTGAAATCCCTGCAATTCTACTCCTAGCCCTGGACCTTGGGGAAGCCTCTGAACCTGTTTTCTCATTTTAAATGGTAATGCCCAGATCATAGACCTTTTTAGGAAATTAAATCAGGAAATGAAACTTAAAACATATAAAAAAGTAAGATGTTGTTGCTTTGGTCAGTCTAGAATTCAGTGCTAGCTAAGCCTGTCTTGAACCGTACCAAAGGGATTTATTATACACTAGTACTTCTATAGCGTTTGCCTGTGATATAGTCAGGAAACTTGTTGCCACCCAAATCTCGTGTTGAAATGTAAACCCCAATGTTGGAGATGGGGCTTGGTGGAAGGAGACTGGATTATCAGGGCAGATTTCTCATGATTGGTTTAGTGCCATGCCCTTGGTGCTGTCCTTATAATAATCAGTGAGTTCTTGTGAGATCTGGTTGTTTAAAAGTGTGTGGCAACTCCCCTCTCCCGCTCTTGCTCTTTCCCTGGCCACGTGAGATGTTAGCTTTCTCCTTCACCTTCCACCATGATTGAAAGCTCCCTGAGGTCTCTCCAGAAGCAGATGCCAGCACCATGTTTCCTGTAAAGCCTGCAGAACTGTGAGCCAATTAAACCTCTTTTCTTTACAAATTACTGTATCAGGTATTTCTTTATAGCAGTACAAGAATGGCCTAATACAGCCTGTAACATAAAAAGTACTAATGAGTTAGTACATTTGTGAAGTACTTACAAAAAAATGTTTTTGATGCTCGTGACAAACCATTAGATTGGCATTTCAATACTTGTTTGCAACACTAATCCAGAGCTCAACCCTGTGTATTAAAGCAAATTTCCAGTGTGTTTTTTAATAGTTACTATCTGAACAATACCACTGAATTTATAGAAAAAAAAGTCACTGAAATCTTTTTTTTTTTTTTTTTTTTTTTTTTTTTTTTTTTT
>NW_016107672.1:206513-208651 GCF_001604975.1 Cebus imitator
GTTTCACCGTGTTGACCAGGATGGTCTCGATCTCTTGACCTCGTGATCCACCCGCCTCGGCCTCCCACAGTGCTGGGATTACAGGCTTGAGCCACCGCGCCCGGCTCACTGAAATCTATTAATGAAATAATTTAAATACCAAGATTAACAACTTCTTTCCCTAGAAAGGTCCTTTCTGGTTTGGTGATGTAATTTCTCTTTCTTAATTATAACCAGGCCCATCTCAAAGGAGGAAAGTATCTGCCAGAGAAATCACCTTTGGAGAGAGTCAGATGTAAGAGCATCAGGATACTTGGTTGTCTAAACCTTGGGTATCTAGAATAGTCAGTTACCCAAACCAGCCCAGTGCTATGCCTTTCTTTTTCACTGTGCATAAATGAACTAGCTCTCCAGGTCATAAGCTATGCCAAAGTAGTCAAAGCATTTAGTCCTTCTTAGCCTAGAATTTAGGAACCTATTTGACTCTCTGTAACTTATTTTTATCCCAATCAGACAAATTTTACTTTAAAAGATTGATTTTTGTTTGGGCTTGTTCTTAGCGCTTCTTGATGGTTTTACCAATTGAGATTTTATTTTATTATTTTATTGAGGCAGGATCTTTCTCTACCACCCAGGCTGGAGTGCAGTGGCACAATCTTGGCTCACTGCAGTCTCCCTCTACCTCCTGGGTTCAAGCAATTCTTGTGCCTCAGCCTTCTGAGTAGCTGAGATTACAGGCATGCACCACCATGCCCAGGTAATTTTTTGTATTTTTAGTAGAGAAGAGTTTTTGCCGTGTTGCCCAGGCTGGTCTTGAACTCCTGAGCTCAGGCAGTCCACCCACTTCGGTTTCCCAAAGTGCTAGGATAACAGGCCATTGACTTTTTTTTTCCGTATAAAATCAGTAGTATTTTTCAGATAATAACTATTAAAAATCACAGTGGAGACTTGCTTTAATACACAGCATTGAGCTCTGAATTAGTGTTGCAGACAAGTATTGAAATGCCAATCTAATGGTTGTCATGACTATAAAAAATATTTTTTTAATAAGTACTTCACAAATGGACTAACTCACTAGCACAGGCTGTATTAGGCCATTCTTGTACTGCTATAAAGTGAGCCACCACACCCAGCGAACTGAGTATTTTTACTATTTGTATCTGTTAGAGGTGGAATAACCTAACATCCTGCTTTGCCTGAAACAGTTCTGGTTTATGCCTGTTGTCCTGGCATAATGCTAATAGCACCTTGTTCCACTTTTACTCAGTTTTCTTGCTCTGTAAACACTTTGTAACAGATTATGTGAATTTGAATTGATCCTTTCAGGAATCAGTTTTAGTCCTTTGAGGATTTTGTTACCCTTTCCCCCAGGTGCCTTCTGGTTTTTCTATTTGAAAACATTATTATTTAACTGTGATTACCAAAAGTATCAAACTTAATTATCATTATACGTTGCCCTTTGGGGATAAGGTCATGGAGCATAATTGATATCTGCCTTTCTCTCTCTCTCTCAGCATAACTGATATCTACCTCTCTCTCTCTCTCTGAGCATAATTGATACCTACCACACACACACACACACACACACACACACACACCCACACCCACACCCCATCTATCTCTGTCAGGTAATGCACAGATTAAAACAATGAATACATACCATAATGTCCTTGCCTGTGAAATGTTTTTAGTATAGTGGTGAGATATAAAAAAAAATCACACAACTATAACACAGCATCTAAGTGTCATCATAAGGATAAGCATAGAAGTGCTTTGGTAATACACAAGAGAATAAAAATAACAGCAAGCACTTAATTATAAAGATTAAAGTCTTGGAAATCTTAGTAGTATTTTTTTTGTCTTGCTTATATATAAACACAATGAGATAATTATCTGGTGAAATTTGCATAGTCTACTAAAACATCATATTAACATTAAATCATAATTGGCTATTTCTCTTTTCCAAGGAAAAATCACACTTCATAAATAAGCATAAAATAAACTTTAGTATGTTACTTATACATTAGGTAGAAATTATAAACATGATAATTTTTAAATGTTTTTCAATGTAATGCAATGATATTTATGATTAATATTTATAATCATGATTTTTATAAATGAGCAAGGAACACTTATAGAGGGAAAAATCTTTTTTTTTT
>NW_016107672.1:208771-234330 GCF_001604975.1 Cebus imitator
GCCTCCTGGGTTCAGGCAATTCTCCTGCCTCAGCCTCCTGAGTAGCTGGGATTACAGGCACGCGCCACCATGCCCAGCTGATTTTTTGTATTTTTAGTAGAGACGGGGTTTCACCCTGTTGACCAGGATGGTCTCGATCTCTTGACCTTGTGAACCACCCGCCTCGGCCTCACAAAGTGCTGGGAGTACAGGCTTGAGCCACCGCGCCCGGCAGAAAAATCTTTGATGGTCTGAGGACTAAGAATTTTTGAAGGGCAGATTACAGGAGATCATGTTTTATCAGAAACTTTATCAAATATACCCTGGAATATCTTCTTCAAATGTTGAGAAACTTTTTGTCCTCAAGCGTTATGTTCTAAATGTGGCTGATTAAGAACATTGATGTACATTTCTCCTTTTTCCTAGAAGGTAATGATGCCCCAGTTTATTATAGGGAGTAAAACTTCTATCATGTAAAGCATTTTCAAACAGTATTGCACATGTTTGGTGCATGTGACTGTGTTGGTGTAGATATGTGCCTCTGTGTATCTGGATCCAGTTGGTGGATCAGACAGGTGAGTTGCAGTCAGTAAATGGAAGACTCTTGTTTACTTGAAGTTCTAGCCCTATAGCTAAATTGACATATACTGGAGGCATCCACTGTACCTATAAAGATAATAACAAATTGTGAACCTGTATCTGAGGTCAATTAGGGCATAATAGTGACATCATATTCAACTTATACTCTAGTTGGCATGCAATTTGTTGATGTGCATATTATAATCATGTTAGTTGAAATGTGATTTTACTTTTAAAAATGTTGAGTTGTACAGTTTTGTTAAATTCTCTGAAATCATGTTGATAAAGAAAATACAATATAATCACTCTGCCTCTGGAGACATTCAGAGATGTTCAACTCTGATAGATGAATATTTTATAGCCAGTAAGATAAACAGATGTGGCAGCTTTACTTTTCTTCAGAAAATGAAGGTGCCCAACAAGATCACAAGCTCCTTGAAGCAAAGATTTAACCAACCATCACTCCTGACAACGGAAGTGGGCTTTGAAATGTACTATTTCAATGATTTAGGGAAGTTCTAAGTTAGAATGGGAATGCTGGTGTTATCAGTTTCAAGATTAGTGTGAAAAATTCCTTAGATCTGGAGATATGCAGTCATTTGCCTACATCTACATAACTAGTTATGCATGGAAAAGAGAAAGTAGAGCTTTGGATTTTGGCTTTCTATTGACGTGAATTAAGACATTATTTCTTCTTTCCAACTAGAGTGCTTCCTCTTACAGTATCTGAAATTGAGCTGTCCTAAGAAGCCAATTCAAGGATTTTCTTTAAGAAGGGGTTTTTCTGTTAATTTTGCATATGAAAAGAAATTATTTAAACACTCCAGAATGCTTCAAATATCCCATCATCTAATACTTGAATATCACCATCCTGCTAACTATTGCATAGCCTCAGTTTCCCCAAGTTTAAACTGTGATGGTGTGAGTTGTTAGAAAAGAAAATTAATCCTGGGTTTCAGGCGATAAAAAAGAGGGACAGGAAAAGGATAAAAAACTTATGTGGGCGTTAGGTTTTCTTTCCTTGTTAATGCAACACTGCAGAAGGCAAAAGCTCTTTTAAAAAGGAAACAAAGAGGGGAGAGGGAGAGGGTAAAGTATATTCAAATTAAGTAGCCAGTAATCTTGAGATGCCTTAAAAGCAGGTTTTATTAAAACCAAAAAACAAAGCACAAAAGCATGTTTTAGGCATAGGACCATACATAAGTAAAGAGGAGGAATTTGATTATTAGTACCTGGTTAGAAATTCTCTGTTATTCCAAACTAAAAAAAGTAGGAAATGGTTGCAGGCAAAGCAACTTATTGTAAGTTTGACTATTATTGGTAATTACAAGTTTGCTTTCATTCTTCTGCTTAGGATAAGGAGGTAGGAGACTGAAATCCCGTATCACTGTGGTGTTAATCCATGTGTCATGGAAAAGTTAATCTCATATATATAATCTACAAAAAACTATCTAACATTGGCTTTGGGTATTTTCTTTCCTAATTAGGATATCATTCCATGCCAATAATTTTATCAATTTTCACACAATTTTGTAAAGCAACCTACCATAAACTAGCTCATATATACAAACATTTTAGGAAAAGTTAGTCAAATATTGTTACCTAAAAATGACACTTTAAATACATGAGATTACTGATGTAATATGCCTTATCTGAGCCTTTACAATTAATTTTTTAAAATCATTCAACACAATAATTATAATGTAATTTTGATATTAAAATATTTAAGCACAGAACTGCATATTTTAAATTTACTTTATCACAGAATATATGTGATATAGAATTGTCTTCTAAAGATTAAATTTGGACAAACAAAGTGCCCCTCCCTCACTTTTAGAATCTAGCTAGTAGGGGCATTTTTAAATATAAATTTCTAAAGATGGTTTAGATGTCAAAATGTATATGAGAAAACTAATTAATAAGCCTATTGAAAATGGACAGAGATGTGAGTTCAAATTGTGTAATAAGAGAAGATGTTAGAAAAGTAACAGTAAGTCATTGTTTTTACAGAAACAGTTTAGTCATAGGCCAGCATCAATCAAGAATGGAACTGATTTTGAATTAGAACACCTAATGTTAGTAGAAAGTATATTCTTAGAATAAAGGATTTAGGTTTTCTGGGAAGAGGGAAACAGTGGCATGACATAAAGTCATTGAGGGAATAGAGTCACAAAGACATGAAATGAGAACTCAAAGCCACATTTTACTATAATGGCTGTTTCATGGAAGTAAATAAGAAAAATATAAATACAGGTTGCTACAACTCAACTTATACATGCCACTAATGGAAAACAAGATATTGAGTATTGCACATAGTAAAGCTGTTTTCACTCCTTGTGGGTTTAAGTGTTAATTCAAGTCATTTTATCCTGGATGCTTACCTTGTTCAAATTAGTGCCAAATGAGGCTGTATGAGATTCAAAGACACTGATAAAATCCTAGAGCTGTGAAGATGGGTCTGTAAATGCCATTCATTCATTCGTTCATTCACTCACTTAGCATTTCTAAAACCCTACTATGCTAAGTAATGAGGATGCAAAGTTGGGTCAGATACACATTACTTAAGGAGTTTGCATTCTATTAAGGGATAAAAGGCTATACATAACTTTATTAACAGGCAAAACGACATTGTCATTGGAAAGGCATGAATGCAGTAAAGAAAGAGTTAAAAGGGAAGGTGGTTTTCACCTTGAGATGTCAGAGAAGGCTGGATGAAGAGAGTGACATTTGAGCTAAATCATTAAGGATGCTTAGGGATTTGATCTCATAGAAACAGAAGGAAAATGCAGAAGAGAATAGCAAGAGTTAAGAGATGGGAAATTGCAGCTGTTCTATTAAGCAGCTCTATCTGTGTACAAAAAATACTGAGAAATGAGGGAAGAAGTGGTAATAAAATTTTGAATCCATCACTTTATTTAACTAAAAAGATAAATTATTATTTGTAAAATAAATTTCAAAAAGAAGGATGGGCTCTCTGAAATGAATGTGAGTGTTACTAATGCTGGAGGTGGTATAAGGCAAAGAGCACTGCTTCTGGAGCCTAGCAGACCTTGGATTTATATCTCCATTCTGCTTGTCAGTAGGGTGTGACCTGGGCATATCACTCAAAACCTTTGGGATTCAGCTTTTTCATCTGTCAAGCAGATACATATTACATTCCAGAGTCCTTGTGAGCCTAGAGATAATGAATATAATGTGCCTGAAACATAACTGGTGTCCTGAAAATGGTAGCTATCAATGTAATTCTGTATTAACTGGGATTCTTTTGATTGCAATAAAGAAACCAGCTCAAACTTCTGGCCTTCTGACACTGAAAGGTCCAATTGTAGATCTGAACTTCTGGCAGAGTGTGGACAGCATCATGGTACACATGCTTCGTCTCCTTCTTGAACTTTCTCAGCTTCTTTCCTCTTAGTTGGCTTCATTCTCTTTCAGGCTCTTTTTATGTGATGGTGAAAATGGCCACTGGCAGTTCTAAGATGATAACGTACCAGCTTAGCAACTCTGGTAGAAAAAGATCCCTCTTTCCCAACAGGAAGAGTAAAATTTCTGGTGATGCTGATCGGTGGTCTACTTTGAGTCACTGCAGCCAGCCTGCTGGGGTAACCTACATGGTCAGATCCTGAATCACAGACACCAGGGGAGGCAGAGGTAGGGGTCAGCCCAAAACCTACGTGGAATAAAAATTGGAAAGGAAGGCATGTCAAAGAAACTTTAGACAGAAAAGTACATCACAGCTATTACTAGATTTTTAATTTCATCGTAGGTCTTCCTACAGTGGAATTTAAGCAGGGTGTGTCTGTTTGAATATCTTGAGATGCAGCTAATATACATCTAGCCTAAATAATGAGAGTATTTAGGCCGGGCGCGGTGGCTCAAGCCTGTAATCCCAGCACTGTGGGAGGCCGAGGCGGGTGGATCACGAGGTCAAGAGATCGAGACCATCCTGGTCAACATGGTGAAACCCCGTCTCTACTAAAAATACAAAAAATTAGCTGGGCATGGTGGCGCGTGCCTGTAATCCCAGCGACTCAGGAGGCTGGGGCAGGAGAATTGCCTGAACCCGGGAGGCAGAGGTTGCGGTGAGCCGAGATCGCGCCATTGCACTCCAGCCTGGGTAACGAGTGAAACTCCGTCTCAAAAAAAAAAAAAAATAATAATAATAATAATAATGAGAGTATTTATTACTTATTATTAAGTCTCCGAGTAGAGCAGGCTTCAAAATTGTTTGATTCATTGGCTTAAAGATGTCATCAAGGGCCCGAGTTCTTCTATTTCTCTACGCTGCCATCTTGGAGAGGCTGCTTCCTCAAGTGGCAAGGTAGCTGTGGCAGTTTTACATCTCACATCCAGACCAGACAATGTCCAGAGGCAGGTGAGACACTATCTCTTCCTGTGGCTCTCTGTTAGGAGCAAGGACAAGTTTCTTAGAAGACCCCCCCGCCCCCAGCATCCCTGACTCAGCAAACTTCTCTCACATCTCATTGGCCAGAATTGGGTTTCACAGTCATTTCTGAACCAATGCCTGACCTGGATCAGGGTAGTCATTAAAAACAGAATGACAGTTGGGAAAGCATCTCAGTGTCTACCACACCCTTGTGTGTGGTCTATGAACTGAATGTGAGCAGCAAGTTTCAGAAGCTTGGTTAAGTGAGCATTAACACTTACACATACACATGCAGTAGAAGAATGAAACTCAGAGTCTATACTTGTAGTTTTATTCTAGAGACTGTGTTTATAATCTAGAAGTTGAAGCTCTTTCAAGTGTAAAGAAAAAAAAAGATAAAAATGACTTTTCCTATCAAAGTACCATAGTAACATGCATTGTAGAATGTGTAATTATGTCATTTAATGTGTTGATGAGACTGTCTGCCCAGCACCTCCTGAGCCCAGCAGACAATTTCTGCCACTTATCTGAAGAACAGTCTAACATTAAGTAGTAATTATTCACACTACAGAGAACTAATATCCCAATATAATACAGAGAATCTCCTAGCTATTAATTTAGAAAAATAAAAATATGTCCCAAATTTTAGCAGATATCTCAAAATGGCACTGTAGCAGCTAATATACACTTAGGGGAAAAATTGAACCCCCCTTATCCTCTCCAAAGAAGCAGACCTAACATGAGAGTGAACTGGTTAGGAAGCACACAACTCCATCTATCCCGTCTAAAAATTAGGATTAGTGGACTTTCCATTAACTCTCCTGACGACAGTTTCTAATTTCCCCAGTGAATCTGCCTACCTCAAATGGCTCATGTGCTATTTATCTTCATCTGCATTTGTACATTTCTGAATTCATGAATTACAATTGCTTTATTTAACTGGAAAGAGATTCTATGAAGAGTTAAATTCATAAAACCAACCTGACGCCTCTTTTTTCTTTCTCAAAGCAGTATACATACTTTTAAGTTCAAAAAAGTTTCTCCTTCTTTTAGCCAGGGCTGGGGGGCAACCAAATGGAAGTTGGTACGCTCAGTTATTCAATTATCTGGCTTCCTAATTTCTTCCTGTAGCATATATATATGCTGACATTCAACAATGTGTGTTTAATTTGTTCCATATGTGGATGTCTTAAATTCTTGAGATGTAAATATTTGCACACAAAAGCATTGTAGATTTATACATTTGGAAAAAATCTTCATCTCATTTAATAAGCACTTAGTGAATTTCCTCTAATATGCTAGGCATTTGAAATATGAAAATAAAGGTAGTTTCTGGCACTTCAAAATCTTGAGAATTAAGAGAAAACTACACAGTTATAGACCATTGTCATCTCTACTGTGGTAGAGATGGTAGCTATGGCAGTGAGAAACACAGCATTGTATTACAGAGAAAGGGCCAACAAACAATCTTTGAATACTATCTGAGAAGCAGATCCTGAGATGACAACACTTGTATTAGCTTACATTAGATGACATGGCACTTGTATTAACTTTCCGTGGCTGCCATAACAAAGTACCACAAACTGAGTGGCTTAAAATAACAAATATATTCTCTCACAGTTCTGGAGCTTAAAAGTCTGAAGTCAAAATGTCAGCAGGGCCAATCTCCAGTAAAGGTCCTAGGAAGAAATCCCCCGCTACGTCTTCCCCTCCTCATAGCTACTGGCAATCCTTTGCGTTCTTTGCCTTCTAGCTGCATCCTTCTCATCTCTGCCCCCATTGTCACATGGACTTCTTTCCTGTGTGTTTCTGGTCATTAAATCTCACCCTCCTTGTAAAGACACCAGTCATTGGATTTAGAGCCCACCCTAATCCTGTATGACCTCATCTTAACTTGATCAATTTTTGGTCACATCTGAAAATACTGTATTTCCAAATAAGGTTATATTCATAGCCACTTGGGATTAGGATTTCAACATTTTTTTTTAAGTGAAAGCAAGTTTATCAGAGAAGTAAAGAAATAAAAGAATGGCTACTCCACAGACAGAGAAGCCTTCAACACATCTTTTGGGGGGGATGCAATTAAACCCACAAGATTATTGTAGAGAGAATAGGAGTTACCATGGCAAAAAACGATAAATGTGTCCATGTACAAAGGCACAGGGTAGGAGGAAATTTGGGTGTATAATGAGCCAAAATAGGTCAGGCTTTCAGGCACCCACTAACCTTCATCTGTCACACATTCTCCTTCTCCATAACTGCAATTATGCTTCATTTGTCCTTGACAGTTTCTCTTTAGGGACTTGGTAGGATATTGGTTACTGGCTGGATAGGTTATTGACTGATTAACTTGATTCTTTTGTAATAGAATGTTAAAATAGGTGCCAGTAGATTAATGTATTCATATCTCTGAGGTGATTTTTGCATCTCTTTGCATTATTTTCTTGTTTGTTTCAAGGAACTAAAATGTGGATATAATTATGTAACAGACAGAGGCAAAGAAAATTTGCTAAGAAACTGCCATTGTGTTTCTTAAATCATTTTCTTTGCCAATCATTTCTCCTACCCCAATTCTCCTTCTCAGAGAATCTGCCCTAAAAATTCTTGCTAAATGGGCAGCCAGCCATAGGAGTCAGCCCAATGGACACCTAACCCAAATGGAACCAGTCAGCCTCTCTCTTAGAAGGATTTAGATTTGGGACTCAGACACACGGCCATGCAGAGACTCGGTGAGTGCACAGCAGGCTTAGAATCGGAAATGATGCAAAGCTGAGACTGGTGGCCATGTTTGGCCTGTACATTTCAAAATATGAAAAACCAGTCTATAGAGAGTAAGATGAGTGGGAACCTAAAGACAAACAAAGATGAGAGACTATGTGGTCTGGAGAGACAAAGATCTTTTCCAGAGGTGGTTCCATTCTTTTGTGAGACCAGACTGTGTAGACTGTTCTTCTTGCCTTTGCGTCTTTAGGCACTCCTTCCCTCCCCAATTTATCTTAAGCTCAGCAAGTTTCTACCTCTTGTAACTAAATAATCCTCAACTAAAACAATGTGGAACCTCCTTATATGCCTGTGTCGAGAACTGGCTGTAAGTAGGCTCCTAATCTTGAAATTAGCTGTACTCCCCCGAGTTCTCCTCCCCCAGTTAATGTCCTTCAGTTCTTGTCCTCCTCTTCTGGAATGTCAACTCTCCTCAGCTGCGGCCCATCAAGCTTTCTTTTTCACACCATGTCACCTCTCTGCCATTGTGTGGAAATATTAATTCACTTGTGAAAGCATTCTACCTGACCTAGAAGCAAGAACTTTCCACTTGTATAAAGGTCTCCATAGGAGAGTTCAATGTATCAGTATTACAAGTATCATGTATATACTTTTATTTCTTCCCAGAAAACCTCTTTATTATTGAAATGAGAAATGACTTTGATGGCCGAAACTGATGAGTTTAGAGTGAATTATTGGCCAGGTTTATACCGTCCTTAAATGAAGCTTGTAAGATTAATTGCAACCTTGAATGTTACTATATTGAAGAACATTTACTTAGCTTTGTCCTTCTAGAAATATGACATGAGTCATGTCCTACAAACTTGAACCTAAAAGGAAACATGGTAAAGTGGTAAATGTACAGCATCCAAAAGATAAGTAATTTATAAAGAAATCTGTGCGTGGTTATTGGGGCTTCTCACTTGAGACAAGAACATTTTGATGATATAAAGGACAAATTGAGTTTGCTCTGACAGAGCTGGCTGTCTTCAGAACTGCAGCATGGTGGTTAAAGTAAATTATGGTTAAAATCTGTCTGACAAAACTACATTTTATGCTGAAGGTTCAATGTGATTAAACTGTCATCCTGTGGAGAAGAGTTCAGGTCCAAAATATCTTTTAATTTGTAGCATATTGTCCACTTTCAGATTCTTTTTTCTCTTCTTAAACATCCTTCTCTGAATTTGTGGGTCTGAAAGCTCAGTTTGATTCATTACAGACTGGTTCCTTGAGGGAGTCCAGTATAGGTTAGGGTGTATCTAATTGGACAGCTCTTTTTCATGCCCCTCTATCACCTCACTTCCTCTGTTCAGTCTTCAAATAGCTGGATCTGTTCCCAGTCCCTTTGGGGTTGGATGTAAGCGGCAGCAAGGGAAGACACATTACTTGACCCCCATCGTAGTTGTTATTCCCTCCTGACCTATACACCGCTAGAGGGATTAAGCTAGATAACCCCAGGCATCTATAATTGTTTTAAGAAGCATCTGAGCTGGTTCTAAGACTTATGATTTCACTGGAACCTTAGTTCTATATCTGAGTGATAACTCTTCCCTTGGACTAAATCTACCTCCATCCCATGTCAAAGATACAAACAAAATGCAGGAAACTTCATGAGAATAAATGATGGTATTATTGCTCATGTGAATTCCCATCTTTATTCCCAAGAATTAGCACATAGCAGACACTCAGTAGTGTTTATTAGATTTTCAAGTGATTTTTCTACAGACCCTTGTGACAGTGCTCACCTTCTACTCTGACCACTTCTGCATATGGTAGCCTTTCAGATTCCTTTCACAGCATTCTGAACTTGACCTGCATGGCTTCCAGCTCTACCCAGTCTCTAGTCCTGACTGCTCCTGTTTCCTTAGCTAAGGAGTCCCTGCTGTAGCTTGTGGCTTCACTGAATCCCATCCAAGCTAAAAGAGAACCCTGAAGCTGACTTCTCAAGAGCCTTTGAATTGCAAGCAGCTTAGTTCATGGATATTTTGTGATGTGGGTTTCAGATAAAATTAGATCCAGCCTTCAGGCTCAGGGATGGAGAATCAGAGCAGATGGTTATTCTATTCTATTTATTTTCATGCTGTTCTTCCATTCTGAATTGATTAGACTGATGTAGTAACCAAGAACAGAAACCAACCATATGATGGAAAAGCATGCAAAAGATTCAGTCTTTTTAATTCCTTCTTTTGAAAAGTATATATTTTGGGAAAATTATAATAGGAGTTAATGCATATTGAAGACTTCTACATTAAGGCACTATACTAAATGCTTTACTACAATATTCTCCCCTGTAATTCTCAAAACAGCCCAATAAATTAGGTACTATTTTCACTCTCCAGTTCTACATATTTGAAAGGTGAGGCTAAGAGAGTAAGTAATCTACCCACAGCTTAGGCAGCTGCCTGGGACAACTTCAGGAGTGTGTTCCCACTGAGGTCTAGGAAAGTGGCTCTACACTTTCACTTACACAAAGTCGTGTTGGTCCCTAACCCAGGGGGTGCCATTCATATAGATTCTGATGTGAATGTGTTCTTAGAGTTGAACAAAGTAGCTGCCCTGTCCATAGAAGCAAGGAGTAAAATCAAAGGTTGAACGTAAGTCTGCCTGACTTCCAAACCCAGGTTCATTACCACTAAGCAACACTGAGATAAATATTTGGGTTTTGGAAATATGATTTTCCTTTCATCAAGTAATTAGTAGAATAAGTAGGTAGGGTGTAGGGTGTATTATATTACAGTTGCAGGTGTTTGCCATTTTTTGTGTGCAACACTTAACACAAAGGATTCCAGATCTTTTGGAGCAGAGCCATTTCAAGATTAGTGACACTTAGTGGAGGAAACATGTCTTTGACCACATTGTTAGGACAGAGGAGATCTGTGTATACATCCAAAAAATTTTCAATAAGTGAATTTGGGTTTATATCTATGTAGTATATAAAAGAGTAACGCATTTCTTCCCTGGAGAAAATAATAACGTCATGCTTTTTTTTTTTTTTTTTTTTTTTAGATGGAGTTTTTCTCTGTTGCCCAGGCTGGAGTGCAGTGGCTCGCTCGGTCTTGGCTCACTACAACCTGTGCCTCCTGGGTTTAAGAGAATGTCCTACCTCAGCTTCCCCGAGTAGCTGGGACAACAGGCATGCACCACCACGCCCAGCTAATGTTTTTTGAATTTTTAATAGAGATGAGCTTTCACCATGTTGGCCAGGCTAGTCTTGAACTTTTGACCTCAGGTGATCTGCCCACCTCAGCCTCCCAAAGTGCTGAGATTACAGGTGTGAGCCATTGCATCCGGCCAACATCATGCATTTTAAAAATCCAATGTTATTAAGATAAAATTAGAAGGAATCTTAATGAAAAACGAGAACAATTTAATAAGCTGTGTTATATCTACTTAATGGAATTGTATGTTAGCACCATGTAAAATATATGCATATGAAAAGTGACTGGAAGGGAAGTGATAGTTGCTATATTAGAGTATGTGATTTATTTTGTTGTTGTCTTTGCCTTCTATTGCTATGTATTGTAATGTAATGCTTTCTGTCTGTAATGTAACTCAATGTCTACAATTTTTAAAAAGTAAAGCAAATAATTTTAAAATGTATTCTGTGTATGAGAGAAATATAATTTAACTTTAGACATCCATTTAGCAGCCCAATTTTTCTCTAAAAGCAAGAAAAAATACCCAGTCAGAACTGTTCATTACATAGACTCCTCCTATACTCCTGCAGTTTTAAACAATCTAGTCAATGTAATAGCCAGCTCTTCTAAAGATCACTGCCTTCATAACCACATTGTAAACCATAAATTATTGTAATTTGTGAAATGCAGAACAGTGAAACAATGTTTGCCTTCCTAAACATCCATCAGGTAGAATATTGATAATTAGTTTGTATTCAGTTTGTAATTTGATTTTTTAAACTGGTGCTTTGTTCAATGTTTGCTTTTTGTTCTGTATTGTTAACTACCACTTTGCAAATATTTTATTCTAGAATCACAGCCCATCATGTTCTAAAACAAATTGAATTGCCAAGAAATACACCTTGTGTTTTAGTCTGTCAGGCTGCTGTAGCAAAATACCACAAGCTGGATGGTGGCTTATAATGAACAAAATTCATTTCTCATAGTTTTAGAGCCTAGAAAGTCCAAGAGCAGAGAACCAGCAGATTCAGTATCTGGTGAGGACCCGTTTCCTGGTTCATAGATGGTGTCTTCTCCCTGTGTCCTCACATGGTAGAAGAAGCAAGGCAGCTATCTGGGGTTTCTTTTATAAGGCAGTAATCCCATTTTCCAGGACTCATGATCTAACTACCCCCTAGAAGAGAGCTTACCTCCTAATAGTATTACTGGGTGGGCGGTGGAGATTTCAACATATCAATTTTGAAGGAACGTAAACATTCCGGCCACAGCACTTCATAACAAAGTTGGCCATTTTTAAGACTCACATTAAAAGACAAAAGAAAAATTCTCTCTCTTCTTTTGTGATGATTGGCTATGATACTGAACACTTTATATTTTTGATCAGGGATTTTTAGACAAAAAATATGAGTCATAAAAGTAGTGAGCCCAGGGCAAAATAAATCAGTTTTAGCCCTATAAGTAGTATATCTTCTCCTTTCTATTCCTTTTTGGTTGCTTTTCATGAAAAAAAAAAAAAAAAAGTGTTGGCAAACAGCAAGAGCCTGCTGAAGTAAAATATTTGTCTTCTTTTGGCTTCAAAGACACTTTCAAAGATAGAGGTAGGAGAGAGCAGAAAATGAGAACAGTACAACAAGGGTACAGCTGCAGTTTAAATATTTTCATTTTCAGGATTACCATTTTTGCCACCTTCATTTGGATTGCCCTAAATGTGGCCAGAGCACAGATGCAGAAATGATTTAGAACTTGAAGTCAGGAGCCTGGGTTTGAGATTAGATGACTCCCTTGCTTTCCAACTCTGTGACATGGGATTATTTTACTCAAGTCTTTATTCTGTAGCAGAGTTTTATTTCTCAGATGACATAAAAGTATGAAAGTATTTTGTAAAGCACTGACTGTCCCTTCCCTTCGTGCACTTTATGCTAGTACATAGTGGCCTGTTCCAGTTCACTGTGCCTTTTCCAAGCAGTTTTCCCAGGTGTCCCGTCTTGCTGTCATTCTCCAGGCCCTCGGCCTCCTGCCTTTGAGTCCCCTTGGGTATGGCATTCAGTCAGTCCCCATTCCTCCGGTTCACAGCACTCTCTTGCCATTTTATTACTAGCTTTGCACATGCCCCTGATTTAGGTGTCTACCTTCCTCCCCATAGATTTCTCTTCCAAGCTCATGCCTGGCCCTGTGGGATCAATCTTTCTCTTGCAATCAGGCTAATCCCACCAATGAAAGGACATATGAACGGTATCAGGTGGGGAGTTCAAGAAGAGCAGGTTTATAAGGAGAGAAGAATGAAAAATATTCAAACATGGTTAGGACATGTTGAGTGGGAGATGCCTGTGGGACACCCAGTAGAAAATTTAGGAGGCTGTTGGAGCTAGAAATACAGGTTAATAAATCCTAAACCTGTTTGTGAGAGCTGAAGCTCAGAGTATGGCCGAGACTGCCCAGGGAGAGTATGTCAAATAATAAGAGGAAGAAGAGCATAAGGGAGATGCCAAGTAAAGCGGGACCAAAATGTGTTCATTGGATTGATTCTGCAAGGTCATAAGCAATCTTTGCAAGAGCAATTTCTAAGAAGTACAAGTAGATGCAGGCAGATTGCAGTATGAATCAATACATTAGGGAAAGGAAGTGTGTTTATAATCAGTTGCCTGCAGGTATCTCTGAGTTTTATGTGCCAGCCAGTTATTGTGTCAGGGGTGAGAAAACTGCACATGCTCTTTACTGAAAATAAAAAGATGCTGGTGTCAGGACTTAGGATATTTGGAGACATTTGCCTTGAGAGTTGAAGGAAACTTATTAATACCTGCATTATTTGTTTACACTCTAAGGGAGAGCAAACCTATTTCAGATATGCTGATTTTTTTTTCCCACCTATCTATAAGATTCGAATAATCTGAATGAAGAAAAGCTTTATGGGACTGTTTACTTTGATTTTATCATTTATCAGGAAATGGGAAAACCCTAACTTTGTCATGGTTTTTATAAAAGAGTTGTGGTGTATGTATGTGTAGGAGATGGCATAGGGGGGCAGTGAAGACACAGAGAGGGTAAGTATAAATACTGGCTAGCTCGTTTGTGTCCAGTGAGAATGCTGATAATATGGCATTTTCAAAGCAAAAGGAAATGTATTGTATTCCCAAAGGAGGTGGGGATACGGAGCAGAATCTGCCACAATACCTGAAAATATCTTCAGTTGAGTTAGAGAATTGGGTGGGTATGTCTCTGTTTCTGAGTAATCCATTAATGAAAAGGAGGGCCCAGTGTTGCATTTCCGTTAGGAACTGGTTAGAGGGGAGACTATCAGGACTGTGAAGGAATATTTCGGAAATAAGTTCACGTGGTCAGTAGGTGTCTCTTTTCCTGTATCTTGATGCAGTTTCCCTTAGTGATCTCTCTTCGACATCATCAAAAGAATGACACAGATTTATAATATTAACAGTTCAGGAGGTCCACATCCCAGAGTTGGCATTTCTTGCTAATTGAAAAGGGAGAACTTAGGGTGTTGAAGGTAGAACCTGGGCTTCCTATAACTAAAGGCATAATAAGAGGTTCATTCTTTTCAAGACTGGATATTAAATATGGCAATGTTCTATTTAGGGGTTCAGTGAGAATAATTATTGAAATCTCTCCTGTGAGGAAAGTATAATAAAGAAGTTTCCAGTTTTTGCAGAATGCCACCAAACAAGGTTTGCTAAACAATGTTTGTGTATTTACAAGGGACCAATATAAATTCTTAATTAAGTTGTATAATGAAGTCATCATTAATCTTTATCCTAGCTCGAAGGTTTTGAAGTTGCTTCACTCAAATGTTTTTGTTGTTGTTCTGTGGGTGTTATAAAATGCTAAGAGGAAAACTGGCCCCTCAGAGAAGGTCTCATAAAGCCTAGGGACACAGACAAGCATCAGTCCTGGTACGTGGCCCCTGCAGAGTGCTTGCTGATAACACATCAGTGAAAGGAGCAACAAACAAGATGTAGATCGCCCATGCTTGTAAGAAGCATGGCCCATGCCTGCAAGGCTATAGACAGCCAGGTCTTGCAAGGCCACTGATGGCCACGCTTGAAGGAATGAAGGATGGTGTTCAGCTCCCTTCCCATTTCTGAACATTTAAACCCTGTCCCTCACAGTGTTCTTAGTGGCTTTCATGCTGTACATGAAGTGCAGGAGTCCCGGCAAGATTGCCCATGAGGCCTTCTACCTACACGTTTTCACAGTCCTTTCTTCTCTAGGGTGTTGCAGCTCTTCAGTTCTCCCCCACTATCCACCTCAGCCTGAGGGCATGTTTTCTAGCCTGGGACAAATCCTACTCTTTCCTGCCTGCATTTTGACTGAAGATACAAATTTCTTTTCTTTTAAGTCTTCTGTGAAAAAAAGAAATCCTTCTTACCATCAAACCCAGAGCTTTAATTAGTCAGAAGCCAGTTCTCCTTTTCCTAGAGGGCAGAGACAGTTTAAACTTTAAATCTTTCCAGAACATTCAAAATAGGGGGGAAAACAAAATAGCTAATTGCCATATTAAAGCAGCTTGTTAATATTCTGCCTATATAGTAAATAATCTAAGTTGCATGTTTTGCAACTTAGAGTTTAAGCCTATGGAAGACCCAAACCAACATATTACTTAGGAAAAAACTGACATATCACTGGAAAGTATACATAAGCTGATGGGTTTTATCCAGGCAAACATGCAAGTTATAAACTCAGCATTTGCAGGTTACAAATTCAGCATTTCTCTTCATAACCCACAAGCAGACATTGTAATGGTTTTCTCTCTCTCTTTTTTTTTTTTTTTGGTAGATTTGAGTTAAAGGCCTCTATTTGACTCACCCCTGTTGTCATTTTACATCAAAATGTTAAAATGCCATATTTGGGGTTACTAATCCATGGTACACCTGTTTCATTCACTAACGAGTCCAAAGGTTTTTGCAGAAGGATCAAATGCTAGTTAGACTAAACTATAAAAAGTAATTGCTTGACGGAAGAGACCTCATCCTGGTGTCCCACCTGCTTTAATATTGATTCAATAGCAACCTTCATCTTTAATATTTAAAAAGTCAACATTTGATTTTCATAGTAGAGTGTCCTGGAGCCTGGTGTGCCTTCTCTCTGGGGCGTGCTCTGCTTGCAACCGACATACGTTCCTCTCATAGGTCAATCCACATGTTTTGCTTTTGGCAGGCAACAAAGAAGAAAGAAAAAACACATTTCACTTTCACTATGTAAAGAATTCTTATCAAGAGCGTTTTCACCTTTTTGAGCAAAATAAAAGGAATACCACTTTTCAAAAACTCACAGAACTGGATTTCTATCTGAACACTCTGGCTGGTTGATGTGTCTTTTTTCCTCTCTGCCCCTTCCACTTCCCACCAAACACTTCTTCCAGGTATATATATTCATGCTTCACTCAAATCTTAATTTATCAGTCAGGCTTTCCTTCATCGCCCTAGGGCCAGGCGAGGAGATAATTTAGAAGGCTACAGAAGAAGTACTGGTGGGATGGATCAGGATAACCTGACTAGGATGATAGCAGTACAGATGGGGAAGTGGAAAGAATCAATTTACATAAATGTTTGCTTGAATGAGTAAGTTTCCATTTCTTTAGTATTTACTATGTGTCAGACATGATACCAGGTGCTTTATACATATAACCTCATTTACCCTTAAAATAACCTTAAGGAACAGCTATGGTAACTCCATTGTACAAAGGAGGACACTGACCCTTGTGGAGGTTCCATCACATGGCATGCGTAACACTTAATTGTTGGGTCAGGAATTTGGATTCAGGTCTGTTTGACCAAAGCAAGAGAAAAAGAAAGCATGCAAAAGATAAATCTATATATCTATATCTGTAGATATAGGTCTGTCTGTATCTGTGATGGTTACTTCTGGGACAACTTGAGGTTGTTTTGGATAACATTAACATTTAAATGGATGAACTTTGGGTAAAGCAGATTGTCTTCCATAATGTGGGTTGGCTTCATCCAATCAATTGAAGGCTTTTTTTTTTTTTTTTTTTTTTTTTTGACGGGGTTTTTTTTTTTTTTTTTTTTTTTTTTTTTTAAGACGGAGTTTCACTCTTGTTACCCAGGCTGGAGTGCAATGGCACGATCTCGGCTCACTGCAACCTCCGCCTCCTGGGTTCAGGCAATTCTCCTGTCTCAGCCTCCTGAGTAGCTGGGATTACAGGCACGCACCACCATGCCCAGCTAATTTTTTGTAGTTTTAGTAGAGACGGGGTTTCACCATGTTGACCAGGATGGTCTCGATCTCTTGACCTCGTGATCCACCCGCCTCAGCCTCCCAAAGGAAGGCTTTTAATAGAACAAAAAGATCAGCTTCCCTAAACAAGAGGGAATTCTGCAGAAGACTGCTTTAAACTTTATCTGCTACATAGTTTCTCCTGGGTCTCCAGTCTTAGATTTGGATTTGCCAGCCTCTATGACTGCATAAACCAATTCCTTATAACAAATCAAACAATCTCTCCCTCTCTCTCTACACACACACACACACACACACACACACACACACTATTGTTTCTATTTTTGTGGAACCCTTGCTAATAAAATAAATTTATCTAGAAGAGGGAGAAATGAGCAATTGAGAGAACTATGACAAAGGGATGAATGTGACATTGAGATGGATCACCAGCTATGGGAAAAACTCATTCTAATAAAGTAGGAGGAATATGACCAATTATAAATGTTTATCTTTTGTTTGACTATGTTATTTTCTGTATAGAGGTAATTTTTTTTATATTATACTTTAAGTTCTGGGGTACATGTGCAGAACATGCAGGCTCGTCACATAGTTATGCACGTGCCATAGTGGTTTGCTGCATCCATCACCCTGTCATCTGCATTAGGTATTTCTCCTAATGCTATCCCTCCACCAATTTTTAGTTTTTAGCATAGTCCTCATATATGGTAAACTAGCTAGACACCTTACATACACACACACATAAATATATAATATAATATTACATATATCATATGTCTGTGTGATGTGTATATATGTGTGTGTACATATACATATATGTTTGTGTGTGTGTGTATTTATATATATACTTGTATGTATATATATGGCAAATGCCACACACACATAATAATCTTGGCCAAGAATACCCATTTGAATCTGTAAGGGAGATATGCACTTGGAGCTTTGCTACACTCTATTACTTCTAGGATGACTTGGATGAGCTTGGCAGTTCAACCCAGGAGGACTGGTCATAGGTATTTCTCTACTACAGACAGAGCCATGGCAGAGAGAACACTTTCTTATCTTTGTTGCAGTGACAGAGACAGTGAGATGCCTCCCACTAAGAACCTGGGAGATGATCCTGTGAAGGCCCAGTCAGCTGGGCAAAACAGAACAGAGTGAGCAACAAAAATGCATGTCAGCTCTTCTAGCTCAAGTGGACCCAGCTCTAGGATGAAACGAAAGGGACTCAATAAAAGGATATTAAAAGACTGAAAATGTCATGGTGACATTATCTTTTGGAAATACCAGACCATCAGTTAAAGGGCTGCTTCCTAATAGTACAGTTTGTAAGATTTGTAGCTGGAATTTGTGAGTTGTCTTTGCAGTTCTCAGAAGATGCTTTACTGAGAATTTTATGGGGAAAAACTCCTCTCTCACCCCAATTCAGCAGGAATTACATCTAATTGTGCATTCTATGTACATCCTAGCACAATTTGTAGTGCTTGTAGATGAGAGTAAATCACAGGCATGTGACAAACTAATTGCATTTAGTTACCAAAAGAAGTTTTAGAGTAAAAACACGTGTGCCTAAAGCATCATGTTTCCTATAAAGAGTATCATTAATTTTTATAGGACTACTGAGCATACTTGAAATAGCAAAGATTTTTATTTCTCTTTTAGAGATTTATAAGAATTTCATCCATAGTGTAAATCCTCTAGCCGTATCGAGAGTATGAAAATACAGGTATATTTTTTGCTAAACAGTATAGGTGCCTTCTAGCAAATTCAGCTTTAAAGCTAATCCCATTTCTCTTTGATGTCCTTTAAAAATTAGAGATGATTTCCCAAAGGGGCAAAATCTTCTAACAATCTAAGCTGTAAGGTTTCAGTAAAACAGTGGATAGCGCAGTGGCATAATGAAATTTGGGGTGCAGTCACTATTTTTGTTGATAGACTATTTAATGGGACTCTTTTTTCTTGAGTATTTTTAAACTTTTTATCCAATATACTTTCTTCCTTCTATTTAGTTCATTTTTTCCTATACACAGATATTTTCCCTAATTACCATTATCAACCTTATTGTTATCATGTTCATGTTATTATATATTTGACAAAGAGTTGTTGCCAGACAAACACTGGCAGAATACTGATGGACACTTAAGGAAGGTCGATAAAGAAACAACACTACTCACCAGGAGCGCTCAGTCTCTAATAGTGATATTTAACTTCTAATTCATACTGAAATCTGTATGTTTTAAAAAACATACTCATATAAATGATCTCTTTTAAGCTTTCAACAACCTCTTGCCCAGCAGGTGGGTAAAGTATTTTTATGTCTCTGAAACTCAAAGAAGTAAAATGACTTGCCCAGTCCTTGCCCATGTCCTTAAGGAGCCATGCTGCTTCAGATCTTGTACTGTTTTTACTACCCTATGTCAAGCTTAGAAAAGGTTTGTATTTTTCTTTTTTGAAAGAAGGACTTCATATTTCTCTTTTGGTCTAGTCTGTGTCTAATACAGCAATCATTCATACCACCTACAACCAGTAGTTGCTACTATACCCAAAATATCGAGGTTCTCAACCTCATGTCATGACTTCTGCTACACTGTAGCCAGTTAAATTGGGTGCAAGAAAAGTATGATGACAATAAAATGAAACAGATTCTAGGTTTTCTCTACATCTCATTATTTCAGCATTCTCTCCACAGTGAAAAAAGAGATGGAGCTGCAGCAAAAAGAGAGAATTTTATATACACCTACCTAGAAGATGAATGATAATGCCTTCTCTTAATTTACTATAGCAAAATAAATGTTGGGACCATCATATTAAATGCTAATTTTACCCTTACATCTCTCAGATTTTATAATGCAAATAATATAAAGTGAATTTGTTTCCTGCTTGCTCAATGTAGAGAAAGTTAAGGTTGTCTCAACAATATCTACTCTACCTTTCCCCAATTTTGTGGTCAAGTGAGTTTAGATGGGATTGATCTCTCCACCCACCCCTGCAAAAATGAGCTCTGACAACCTTAATCAACCAGAGAATGACATGCCCTGGCTAGTGTGATTGAAAAAGGATTGTTCAATTAAACCAAATGTCAGGACTCTTGTCCAATTACTTGTGGCAAAAGATTCTTATTTTTCCAGTTTCCCTGCCCCTTTCTCTGCGACCCACAGTTGACATGAATGAGAAAGTATAAGACATTGGTGTTGAAAGCTGTAATAAACCATGCAGGTAGCCAGTCACAGAATGATGCCAACATTGAGCAGGAGAGATCTGTAAAAACTTGCAAAAAGTAGGGCACAGAGTCCTGCTGGACTGTGCCAGAAGTCCACCCACCCTCTGGACTTTTCTGTTTCTATGTAAATAAATTGCTCTAATTATTTAAGCCCTTACTATTGGATCTTGTTATTTGCAACAAATGGTATCCTCACTGAAACAATCCATTCAGAATATGTGTGAATAATAGTTAGGAATGGAGAATGTCAGGGCTGAATATCACTGACAAATTTTAACTTTACTAGGAAAAGACAAAATGTTCCTGTACATTCATTTTTGAAGAATCAAATACAAAGGATATAGAAATTATTTATGGACCTTCGAAAATAAAAATTACAAGAGGTTTTTAACTAGGTCTAGCTTCCTGAAAAACTAAAAAGAACATCTCTAAGATAATGAGAGTCTACCCAGTAGGAGGCTTTATTGCTCAGCATTAGCACATCAATCCCACTGAAAAATGAATGCTTAGGTCCACCTCAGTAGCCTAATCACCGTACAAATTGGTGTACTTATGAAGTGATTGATTTTCTGCCACCTTTGGGATAATATTCTGCAATAGCTATTCACAAACTCATGCCCTTACACACAATGTTTAGCTTTCGTATAAAGAGAGCCACTTATTAGGTTAAGCAAGAATTGCTGTTTTCCTGAAAACTATTGTTATATAAAACTTTTGATATTGGATAGGCAGGCCCTTGATTAAAAATTCAATAAATGGACCAGGTACAGTGGCTCACCACTGTAATCCCAGCACTTTGGGAGGCTGAGGTGGGTGGATCACCTGAGGGCAGGAGTTTGAGACCAGCCTGGCCAACATGGTGAAACCCCATCTCTACTAAAAATACAAAAATGAGTCAGTAGTGGTGGCGTGTACCTGTAATCCCAGCTACTCAGGAGGCTGAGGTGGAAGAATCACTTGAACTCGGGTGGTGGATGTTACAGTGAGGTGAGATGGTGCCATTGCACTCCAGCCTTAGCAACAGAGTAAGGCTTCATCTCCAAAAAAAAAAAAAAAAAATCAAGGAATGTACAAATCACCCAAGTAATATTCAAGCTTACTCTACTGGTAGAGCAGAAATGATTCTAATAAATTAAGAAAATCTAAGTTTTTTGACTGAGGAATTATTTAAATTTCAGAGTGATTAAATGGACACTTGGCTTTGAAGCAGTAACAAAAGCAAAACTGATACCAATTTCTGAATGAATTGTTGCATTTCCTTTAGCTACAAAGCCTCTGTGGTCAGTCATAGAGGGGAGGAGGAAAGAGGGGTTGATTGCTTTAACTGAATTTGCCTTTCATACAGGGTCATTTTGTTATTCAATATTTATGTTCCTCCAAGTTTGTGTATATTGGTTGTTTGATGATTATTCTGCTATCTTTCTAAATAGTATAGTATAAGAAATTTCATCCTGCAGAAGAAACTTAAAGCATAATATAAACTTTACGTGAAAAAGTCTAGCTGACCAGGCACGGTGGCTCACACCTGTAATCCCAAGCACTTTGGGAGGCCGAGGTGTGGGATCAGGAGCTTAAGAGATCGAGGCCATCCTGGCCAACATGGTGAAACCCCGTCTCTACTAAAAATACAAAAATTAGCTGGGCATGGTGGTGCACCCCTGTAGTCCCAGCTACTCGGTAGTCTGAGGCAGGAGAATTGCTTGAATCCGGGAGGCAGAGGTTGCAGTGAGCGGAGATCGCGCCACTGCACTCCAGCCTGGCGCCTGGCGACGGAGCGAGACACTGTCTCAAAAAAAAAAAAAAAAAAAAAAAATCGAATATAGCCAGTTTTATAAAAGTCAAATAGTATTATTTGTTAATTTGACAAGCATCTATTGAGTACTAACTCTGTGCCAAGCATAGTGCTAGGCATGGGAGATACAAATAATACAGACTAGGTCCCAATTCACATGGAATTTACAATCTAATAGAAAAGACAGACAATTAAACAAGCAATTCCATGTGGGGGGTGGTTAAGGAAGAAAGCATTCCAAAAGGAGAAATGGAAACTCATTTGTTGGGTTAGAAGCGATCTATTTATAGCCTCAAGCATTGCCACCAAATTGAAACCATCCAGAGACTGTGGTGGGTTTTATTTTTGGTTGATTTTTGTTTGTTTTTTGACTGAGGAATTGTATTTCAGAGTAATTAAGTGGACACTTGACTTTGAAGCAGTAACAATTTTAAGAAAACCCAGAATAAAAAGGCTCAGGAAAAAACAGAGACAGTTCACAGAACAGAAAATAAATTTCAAAAGAGAAAACTCACCCACTAGCATCCTTTGAGATATGAGTAGTTATTGCATCCAGATAACAAAATCATCTAACATAACAAGAAAGTTAATGGATGATGTCTAAAATTGATAAATAAAAGAATGGCTAAATAGCATATTATTTGGGGATTTGGGAATAACTGCCACAAGCAGCAAATTAAAAAGCTCTAAGTAGTTGTCTCTGGAAAACTTGGATGGAGAGTCAGAGGGCATGGAACCTGAGATTATTATTTTGTCATTATAAGGATTTTGATGCTATTTGAATTTTTTAGCTATATTCAGGTTACTAACAGAAAAATTTATAAAAGGAAAAATATGTGCTAAATCATGTGTCAAGAAATCAACATAGTTTTCTTTTTAAATTTATTAAATGTCCGTGGTCCTACCATTCAGAATAAGAATCACTGACAATAACACATCATCATCAATAAATAATTTCAGTTCCTTGTACATCATCCCATTCTTACGGGCTCATGTAGCTCTTTTATTTACTTTTTGATTCAGGTATATTCTTTTGTAGTTACAACCCTCTCAGGCACTATGTCTTCCTCTTTGCCTCAGTCCCAGGTGGACTTTATCAGTTATCCAAAGATACCCACAACTGTGCACTAACTGTTATAGTTTATTGATAGCAAAAGATCATGCATTAAGAAGGTCCTTTAAGATTTACTCTACCTCTTCTTTCTATTGGAATTGCAAATCCCCCAAAAGTTGTCCCAGAAATGTCTTAGCACTAACTTTGTTGGATACCATCAAATGGACCTTAAAATATGTCATTTAAATGGACAATTTCAATTTCTCTCTCTAAAAATGGGTAAATTATAAGGAGATGAATGCCCTAGAACAGTGGTATCAAATAGAAATTTCTGTGATGATAGAAACATTTCCATACCTACAGTAACCAATAGCTACATGTGGAAATTGAACACTTGAAATATAGATAGTCTGACTAATGACTGAATTTTAAATTTTATTCTAATTTAATTAATTTAAAAGCCTAAGAAGTCAATGTTCATATACATGCTTGTACAGTAAACATTATTGTAAAAAGATAGTTGGTCCTAAAAGAAAGAGATTTAGATTTGCCAACAGGCTTTATTTTAGAAAATTACTGTCATTTATCTTTGTATCAATGGGATTTAATTGATGGCCACAAGGTAATTCATGAGTCATTTCCTAAATATAAGTGAAAAATAGTGACAGTAAGAAGTAAAATGGATTAGATGTGATAATTACCCAGTTCAAGGTAAGAAGTTGGTAAATAAAAAGATTGATTTATTTTGGGGAGTTCAGGAGGCTGAAAATCGCCTATTCTGCCACTCAGAGCCTGGAAGCTAGGTAGTGAGTTAACTACTTGGGCCTAGAATTCCCATTTTATAGATTGCATTCCTATTGTTCGCTTCAATAATAATCTTACGTATGGAGAAAATTGTGCTCTAGATAGTAAAATATGGTGTCTGTTGTTGGGGGTGACAAGAACAAGAATAGGATTCCGTCTGGACCCTGAGCTGGTATAGTGGGTGCCATGAAGGAAAGAGATTCCAGATTTCTAATTTTTGGTTGGCTTACCTAAAGGGTTCAAGAAAGTTCAATAGGTGCTCCTGGTGAAGAATTGGGGAAAGCTACAGGTAATTATATACCACAGATCTGCATCCATATTCATTTAACCTTATGTGTTTAGAAGATACCTCCAGGCCAGATGTGATGGCTTATACCTGTAATCCCAGCTACTCAGGAGGCTGAGGCAGGAAGATCCCCCAAGCCCAGGAGTTCAAGAGACACACAGTAGAATGGTGGGTGCCATGGGCTAGAGGGTGGGGAAAATGGGAGTTTCAGTTTTACAAGATGAAAAGAACTATGAAGATGGATGGCGGTGAGTGTTACACATTATCAATGTATTTAATACCAGTGAACTGTACATTTAAAAATGATTAAGATGGTAAACTTTGTTATATGTATTTTACCACAATGAAAAATTGGAATAGCACAACACGGTTTGGTACACTTAAGATTTCTGGCATTTGGCTTAAAATCTGGGAGATAAGATCTATTGTAGGGCTTGAGGAACATGTTTTCCTGGCCATATACCCTCTTCCATTAAGATATATTTATTCTACTGGCTGGGTACAGTGGCTCACGCCTGTAATCCCAGCATTTTGCGAGGCCCAAGCAGTCGGATTACTTGAGATCAGGAGTTCGAGAACAGCCTGGCCAACATATTGAATCCCATCTCTAGTAAAAATACAAAAAATTAGCTGGTGTGGTAGCACACACCTTTGTAATCCCAGCTACATGGGAGGCTGAGGCAGGAGAATTGCTTGAACCCAGGGGTGTGGTGCTTGCATTGAACTGAGATCCTGTCAGTGCACTCCAGCCTGGGTGACAGAGCCAGACTCTGTCTAAAAAAGAAAATATATGTATATATACATATTCTACTATATATCATATCACCTATCTCATCATCGTTACTATTCATATTATGAATCATAAAACATTTCATGTAGTATGAGAATAGGGCTTTTAGGTCTCTTGATGACTGTTGTATTCTCAGTGCCTAGAACAATGTCTGGCATATGGTAAGCATCCCTAAATATTTGTTGAATAAATGAGCAAACTAAAGACAGCATCTCCTTTTAAAGCAGTGCTAGTTCCTGATATCTTGTTGTTACTTTGATGTTTCTGTTTTGGCAGGGAGTAAGCAAACAAGGAGACAAACACGAGCTTGGCTAGACAACTGAAAACTCATTACTTTGTGACTCAATTCAGCCTATCCTATTTCATAGGCATCTGAGTCTGGTTGTAGTTTGCTAAAAAATGTGTGTGCGGCCGGGCGCGGTGGCTCAAGCCTGTAATCCCAGCACTGTGGGAGGCGGAGGCGGGTGGATCACGAGGTCAAGAGATCGAGACCATCCTGGTCAACACGGTGAAACCCCGTCTCTACTAAAAATACAAAAAATTAGCTGGGCATGGTGGTGCGTG
>NW_016107672.1:234465-238082 GCF_001604975.1 Cebus imitator
TTGTGTGCAGAGGGATTTTTTTATCTACCGCCATAAAACCTCAAATGACATCTCTTCATTTTAGGACTAGGAGCCAAACTAAGTTAAAGATTGGAAGAAATTAATAACTTTAACATCTGAAGGCAAAAGAGTTCATATCTGAGAGACATAAACAAGTTAGTTCTGAGGTCACTTTTTCTCCTTTACCTTCCCTGTTCATTGCTGGAGGTGCTCTGCTTGGTTAGCAAGTGGAATTTATCAAGGTAGATCTGACATTGTATGTGATTTCCACTGTGTATAATTCAGCAATAGGGGGAGGTGATGGGTAATTTTTCTATTTAGCTTAGGAGAATGTCCCATTTGTCATTTGCAATACTTTAGTGGCTTTCCTCTAGAAGTGTATTTTGCAGATGAGGCAATGAGATTCATGACAGGCTTTAGGATTGTTGCCAGCAAGAATTACCCAAACTATATCCTCAAGGGACTGAACATAAGCTCATGTCTGCAAGAAATAAAATCCTGGAGTGACTGGGCCCACTGAAGAGTTCTGTGAACCACAGAGGAGATCTGAGTGAAATAACAGTTGGTGAGAAAATGCTTCCATTCTGCTGAGGTTAAGTTTGAACTGATAGGTTCTCTCACTTAGAATGTGAACAAGAGCTATTTCAGTTTTGCAGCAGACCTTAAAAAAGTAAATGGACAAGGGATAAAAGGAAATCTCAGAAGGCCAGTTCCTGAGCACGTAACTAAGCACCTCTGAGAACTATAACTCAACCCAATTATTGGTGCATTGGCTATACAAAGACAAAACCTTGAAGACTTGACTAATTTGGATGCCTTCCTAAGAACAGTTTCTGAGATTACTGTAGAAAGAACCAGTAGAGATTTTGCTTGCTATAAAAATAGGCTCGAGTGGGGGCTTTCAAAAAGATTAGAAGCAAGTTAAAATCTGTCGCCCTTTTTCTGTTGCTCATGCCTGGTATTTGGTAGATAAGTTCATTTCAGCCAACAACGGCCCCAACCTTATTAAAACAGGCGTAATCCTTGTGGCACTTTTTTTTCCCCTATGACATGGCCCAATAATTTGCATTTTAAAATTGTATTAGTTTTTGTTAAAAATTTTAACTGTGAAATAAAACACATGTAGTATAGTGTTGCATTTTATATATTCCAGAAAGTTCCCTTCATGTCCCTCCCAGTCATAACCACTATTCTGATTTTCTTTGTGAAATATACTTTCGCTTGCTCTTGAATTTGCATTTTTAATAAATACTCCAAGGAGTTCTTTTGTACATTGAAATCTGAGAAACACTGACCTGAAGCTCTGAACATAAAGCAAAATAGAAATCTTTGATTGGGCTCTTTAAATAAAACAAAGCACAAAATTCATGTGTTTGGATTGATCTATAGTGTGGTGATCACAAATCAATATTTTCCATTTCATCATGAAAGCCCTGCAAGAAAATAAAATACAGCTTTGTGCCTGGACTAATATTGATGCCAAATATCAGGGAGGTTCACCTGAAGCCAGATGCCTACAAATTTCTTTTATCATAAATAGACCATGATGCTTCCTGGACTCAGAGTAAACCTTTTTTTGCATAGGCAGGAAATGCAGATTCAAGTCATATATTTTCTCTGTCAGCTGTGGTATATTTTCCTTACTCATTCTAGATCTGTCATTTTCAGTCTCACGGGTAAACTTTATGGTTTACTGTACTGTGATTTTAATATTGAATGCAATTTTACCAGGTTGTAGGATGTAGTACGCCTTTCGATGAATCCAAATAAAGCTGTACATACTAAAATTGGAACTCTCCATATCTGTTTTTATGATTCATAAAATTTTGTTTACTAAAGAAAATAATATTTTGCTCTACTTTAGCCATCTTTCCCTATCTTTCAGCAATATCTTATAATACCATTTGATTCTTCCAGAACATTGTCAACAGGCCTTTTTGAATTTTTGGACTAGCTTTTGGTGACCTTTTTGCCTGATAATCTGTTTACTTCTTCTCAACTCACAGTGACTATTCAATGTATTTAAGTCTTCCTTGGAACTTGTGAGTGATCTGTCTGAATCAACATTTTTCAAATTCGACGGACTTTTGAACATGGCTACATTAAGTTCTTTCATCTCCCATTGTGAGTTGCAATGGACCCAGCCACTCCCAGGAATGTCTATGTGGTAATGGCCTTTGAAATTGTTTGTCAATCTCTATAAGTGATTATCTAAATACTTTTATTATAGTCCCCATTACCATATTTTTATAAGGAGACACGGCTCCCATGGACAGAGAGTACAGAGTTAAAAAGAATCATTAAATTATCTCAAAGAAAAGTTCATTCCAACTCTGATTCCAACAGAGTCCTTGTGATACATGCAAATGCTTTAAGTCAGGCCATGGAATCTATGCTATTCTAATGATGGACTGAAAATTTTGCACCAATAATTTATATTTCCTTCCTGTCAATTAAATCCTACAAAGCAAAACTATGACTTATGAATGTGAAAGTTCTAATGCTAAAACTCATACATGTATATATATGTGGTACCTGTATGTCTATATAGATCTTTCTATTCACCTCCAAAAAGACTAATTTACATTATGGTGCACAAAGTGAACTCATTTTGCTATTAGTTACAGTAGCACAAGGCTAAGATGAGAAAAATTAGTATCAACTTTCCCAGAAACTAAAACTGACTTTGTGTTTTCAAATATAAGAATAATATACATACATTATAAAATATAGAAAATATGAAAAAGAAGAAAAAAAGTGAGTTTATTCACTCATGAACAGCAACTGATGTCATTATCATGCATTTCCTTCTATGGTTTTCCTCTCTGCAGTTTTGGCTGGTTGTGATCCTTTTGTAATATACTGATTTCATTTGCTATTTTACCATAATACTCTCCATTTTACTGACGTGCTTCAAAACATGATTTTAATAATTACATATTTTATTGTGTTAATATAGTTGAATTTACCATTTGTCTTCCTTTGAGCATTTAGCCTGTTTCAAACTTTTCACTGCTGTAAGTAAAACTATGATGAACATCTTTATTCATAAGGTTTCTGTTTTTTCTGATTATTTCCTTATAGTGGATACCATGAAGAATTCATGCAGGTGAAAGAGAATCACCAACTTAAGAGTGCATATTGCCTTTTTTTCCCTTAAAGAGTTACATCAAATAACACATTTGTGAGCAGCACATCCTTTTTGTTTCTATTATTGATTGAACCCTTAACACCCAGCCTTGCAAGCTCCTGTCTAGAATCCTTATACAGGAAATTGGTTACACTCTCCTCACTATCCAGGCTCATCTAACAAAGAAACTAGATGGAGAAGAAAATGCAGGCAAAATAAAGGAGAGAAGAAAAGAGAGGAAGAAAAAGCAGAGAGAAAGCAGCGAGGGAGAAAGGCATGCAGAAAGGCAGGAAGAATGGATTTTTATAAAGGCAATTGAATCTGCAAGTTTTCCCCATAGAGTTTATACAAGACAGTTCTTCTCAAACTCTTCTTCCAGTTCAGGACCAAGAACTTATTTGTCAAAAAAAACCAAACAGGTTCGACATACTCTCCTTCCTCAATACCACTCTTCCCTCCTAAACCCTAAGCTTATAAAAACAGAAAC
>NW_016107672.1:238136-245109 GCF_001604975.1 Cebus imitator
TTTTGAGGTGGAGTCTGGCTCTGTTGCCCAAGCTAGAGTGCAGTGACACAATCTCAAGTCACTGCAACCTCCACCTCCCAGGTTCAAGTGATTTTTTTGTCTCAGCCTCCCAAGTAGCTGGGATTACAGGCGCCTGCCACCACGCCCAGCTAATTTTTGTATTTTTAGTAGAGATGGGGTTTCACTGTGTTGGCCAGGCTGGTCTTGAACTCCTGACTTCGTGATCCACCCGCCTCTGCCTCCCAAAGTGCTGGGATTACAAGCATGAGCCACCGCTCCTGGCCTGGTACGTGAGTTTTCACTGCATCATTTCATTTGATTCTCCAGTTATTATGAGGTAGATATGATTACCCCAAATCTACACATGAATAAACAAACTCAAAGAAGTTAAGTGGGTTCTCCTATGTCAATCTGTAAATAGTAGGATCAGGTCTCACCTCCAGGTTTTGTAACTCTAATTTTACTCTGCTCCAAAATATCTATGGCTTCCTGGTTTCTATTCACTTATCTGATTTCTCATGCTGGTATTGTCCTGGCATTCTTGGATTTTTGCCTGGGCTTTGTTGATCTAGTCTGGGCTTCTTGACTAGTTCCAACTAGTTCCCACTGCTACTGCCTACATTTCAACCTGCCAATTCGCCAACTTTGTATTATTGACAAGTGTATTCATTTAAGAAAATTCCTTTCAGTATATTTTAGACAATGAAAAGACTTTATTAGAATTTCAAATGTTTCTCCTTAAATGTAACCACTGGCTTCCTGTTCACTTATAGGTCTGACCTATTCCTCTAGTGTATCTCTACCACCATGTTGAGTATAGAAGAGTGGTTCTTCCTTGATGCCCAGTAAATTCTTCACACTGATCCAGTTGCTACACCATTGTGTAGAAAACCGCTAATAGCTTCCCAGATGTCCTGTTCTTCATGGACACACAGATTACATTTCCCTATATATAACTGAGTTCTGGCTGTTGAGATGTGAGTGAAAGTCGTTAAGTGCCACTTCCAGGCCTGGAAAAGTCTTGTATGTGCAATCTATCCTTCATATTCATTTTCCTTTCACTGGCTTGAAGCAGAGCTTTGAAACCACATGTTGAAAATGACAGAGCCACAGATGAAAAGGATCTGAATTCCTGCTTAAAAGACAGCCAGCTGTCAATGAGAAATACCCATTTTAGACTTTATACAAGCAAGAAATTGCCCTATTTTTTGTTTCATTATACATTTAGAGGTTTATATGTTTCACTAGTTAGCCTACCTTCGCTAGTATAGCCATGAGTATCTCTTTATAAGAACGTTGCTAATTAAGGGGTACCTCTTTGGTGTTGTGATTTGACTATAAAACAGAATTAACTACACTCATACATGGGAATTTTCAAAGTTTGTGTATGTAAATGTGCATATTTGTGTGTGTGCATGCATTTTTGTTTGTTTGTTTTTGTTTTTGTTTTTGAGATTGTGTCTTGCTCTGTTGGCAGGCTGGAGTGCAGTGGCGTGATCTTGGCTCACTGCAACCTCTGCCTCCCGGGTTGAAGGGATTCTCCTGCCTCAGCATCCCAAGTAGATGGGACCACAGGCATGTACTACCAGGCCCAGCTAATTTTTGTATTTTTAGTAAGAGACAAGGTTTTACGATGTTGGCAAGGATGGTCTTGATCTCTTGACCTCGTGATCTGCCTGCCTCAGCCTTCAGAAATCCTGGGATTATAGGTGTGAGCCACTGTGCCCAGCTTGTGTGTGGTTTTTGAAAACCAGTACCATACAGTTCCTGTAAGCTTTTAATCTATAAAGCAGAGCCCCATATTTCTGCTTTGCCTTCTTTAAAATGGCATGTAGTTGTGCTGCACTTAACAGAGTCTTATCCCAGGGTTGGGAGAGTAGAGTCTCATCACCCATTCCACAGAAGCAATCCCAGGGCCATTCCAACCATCTGCAAGGAAGCCCATATAGTCACCAATCACGTAGGATGGCTAAGGAAGAATGCACCACAACCCCTCCCACCATAACCTCCAGCAGCAGAGTGTCATGAGCCTGACAAAGCATTCTTCAGGCTGCTGGAGATGTGATGATGGATTAATCGAGAGGCCTTTGATGACTTCTTAGGAGGGTGTGAGAAACACAGTTTCAGAACAAACACCTCTGTAGACACTTCCAGTGTCTACATCCAGCAAACTAGAAGACTGGGGGTCCATTAACAGAAATAAAGAAGTTGGAAGCCAGAGGCATTTGTTCTGAGAGGAAGACAATGTGTACCACTTTGGTGCTGTAGATCTTGGGGCCAGCAGCCACTCCTGTTTAAGGCAGTCAGTAAGTGTCCTCCTCTCTCCTCTCTTTAGGCTATCCATCCTCTGTTGTCTGTCCTTGTCCAAAATTCCCTTATCTCTGCTTTTGACGTGTGTTTAGCACATCATTGAGTGATCCTGCATGCATTTCTAAGTATGGATATCTTTTGGCAATGTTTTACCAGTAACTGAAACTTAAAAAAAAAAAAAAACAAAAAAAACGCAAAGGGAAAGCAGCCAAGTATAATATATCCATATCTTATTTAATCTCATCCTCTTAAAAAATTGTTATAGCTTCAATCACATATCTGCCTGGTTCTCAGGCTGAAGCATAGTCTATACCATTTCTTCTATCATGGTAGGCCATGATACATTTTTGGGTTTATTTGTTTTATGAGTTAGCCTGCCTTATGTAGAACAATCATGAACGTTTCTGCATAGCAACATTGCTGATTAAAGAACACCTAACAGGTCTAAGTTGATAATTGAGATAGTCACTCAAGTAATTGCACCATCATTTCAGCTGAGTTGTGGGAAAAAACAAACTCTCATGACTCTAGATAAATTAAAAATTCACTTAAAAAAGTAATCTTTGTTTCTTAAGTTACAGCTCTAAATATTCTTGAAACATCTCAACTCTGAGCTTCTTTTCTCCAGCAGCCTTTGCCTTTGATCCATTCCCAGGTTCATACCCTGAGGCATCATCACCTGAAACAGCTTCAGCATCTCACTATGATCACAGTCCTTATCCTTCCAAAAATCTCACTCCCTTGCTCCTGACATATTTTTTCTTTGAACTCATGAAAGTTACCAATGTGCTGTGATCACAGGTCATCCTCCATTCCCCTACACCAGCCTGGGCCTCCTCTCCCTCCAAGTTTCTTCTGACAGTCTAGACTTGATGGCACATTGTTTCAGCACACTTCTTCTCAGAATCAATTCCCTTGCCTCTGCTCCAGCTCTGCTAATTGAGGACCTTTCTCATATCTATGCTCCTATGCCCAGACTCTTGCAAACTAATGCAGAAAATCATGCTAAAAATATACCACGTCTCACCTCAGCTGAGCTGCCTGGGCTTTGGTTAGCTGTCTTTCCCATTCCCTTCACTGGCTGTTCCTAACCTCCATCACTCTCCCTAGACACCATATCCCATCCTGAAACTCTTCTCCCTCAGCAGATGTTATTTCCCTTATTTCACAGGAAAAAAAAAATGGTGTCTTTCAGGAGAGGACTTTCTCATACTTCTTTTTCCCACACAGCCAGACGTGTCTATAACTGCCATTTTTTCCTTGTGTCCTGCAGAAAGAAACTACTACCTAAGACTGGGCCCTCCATCTATTCTTCTCTGAATTATTCAAGGTTTTTCTGTTGTCATTATCTCTTCTCTTTCCTACATCATCAGTTTTCTCTCAATTGGATCCTCCCTTCGGCTTCCTTCATTTTCAAGTTTCTCCCATATTAAAAAAAAAGGCAGCAGCAGCTATGCTTGATATATTCTTACTCATTCCCATCTCACCCATCCTGTAAAAGTTGTTTGTGCTTTCTGTCGCCACATCCTGTTCTTAATCTTTTGCAATTTGCATCTACTTTAACTATACTACTGAAATTACTATTGCTAAGATAATTTCAATAATCTCCAAGTTTCTCAATTTAAACACCAGTTCCTTATTCTTTTCCTTGACGTCCCTGTAGTAGCTTAGGCTCCTGACCACTCTCACCCTCTTCAAATGATCTCTCCTGGAATCTAGAATAACAATCTCCTTTGTTTCTCCTCTTACCTCTCTGACCAGTGTTTCCTAGACTGTATCTGGGACTCTTCTTCCTATCCATATTAAAAACATGTTTAAAAACCAAACAATACCAACAACAAGAAGAATTCTACATTTGGTCCCCTTCTCCTCTCTTTGTACTCTTAACTGTCACTTGGTCACAGATCTGACTTCCACTGCCAATACTCCAGCTCAGGTGGGGCGAATATACTGCTGGACTGGGAATCAGTCATCCTTAGAATAAAATCCTTACTCCTCACTATGATTCCAAGCTCCTTAATGACCTGGCCTCCGAGGACCTCTCCTGCATCCTCTGATCTCTCCCCTCTTTATGTCGTAAGTGCCAGAGAAAAAAAGATGAACAGAAGTAGTTACTGTTGACTGAACATTTACCATGTACAGTACAGGTGAGTGGCTAAGAGCTCACTTGGAAGCCAGGAAACCTAAGTTCAAATTCTGGGTCTGGCAGTTGGTAGCTATGGGACCATGAGCACATTAAAAAGATCTTTTTGTGCACTGCTTCCTCATTTGCAGAACAGAAATGATAACAATAGCTACCTCATAGAGCACTATGAGTATCTATAAAATGATTAGAATTGTAGCTGGCATGTAGTATGTGTACCGAACAAACATTAATGGCTACATGGTTATTATGTCAGGTAATTTGCAAACAGTGGTTTATCCCCAGGATTGAATGACATTATAAGTAACACGTTCCTAAGGCAGATGCCAGAAACTTGCTTTGTCTTACCTCTCTTGTAGATAGCCATGTGATAAAGACATAGTGCAAGATTTTGATTCTAAAGAGAGCAAAGTGAAGATGCAGGCATCGTGTAAAATCCACTTAAAAAAAAATAAGAATGGACAGCGCAAGGCACAGTGCAGGAGGTTCTTGTGGTTAATGCCCAGTGTTAGCCATACACAACATGGTGTCTGCTCCCAGAGGTGACAGTGGTGCTTTTGCTGAAGCAGCCCTGGGGTACAGTCCAGGCATTTTATCTGGCTGGGTATCGTCATAGCCCAACTCCCCAGCCCTCTCAGAGACTCTGTGGACTATCCAGAATATCCTTTACCGACTGACTTTACTGCTTAAACTAAATATGGTGGGACCTAGTGTTGACAATTAATAGCCCTGGTTGTTCTTTTATTATTGAGTAATAAGTTCATCAATATATGTTTATTTTTAAATGGTTTATGTTGTTTCTTAAACAAACCAAGTGCTACAACAGAAAGTTTCCTGTTGGCTCAGATGTTCTCTGCATTGCTGGGGACTGGAACTTTGCCACCTCCATTGCTCAGATTCCCTTGTCAGGTGTCTGCAGATTGGTCTTCTCAATGGGAGGCACTGGCAGGAGGCATAAGGTGGCATAAAAGGATAAGCCACTTTTCTTTCCCTTTGCTGTTTCTGACCTTGTCCTAGGCAGTAACAATAGCAGTAGGTGTGTGTGAGCTCCAGACTTCTTGCTCTAGAAGCATGGTTTCAGAGGTGACAGAAGCAGTGCAAACTTTGGCAGCCTTGGATCTGGTTCCAAAAACAGTTGTGATGGGCGCAGGTAACTATGAGTTTCTTGACTCCTGGCTTTCTGACACCGTGGTAGCTATTGTGGTCCCAATGGCCCAGCAGCATGGGTGAATATTCCAGTAACCCTAGTTACAGTGAGTGTGGGCTCTGAGTAACAGCATTCTCCCCTTTACTCCCAGGCATATGTCGTAGTGACTTCATATTGTCATCAATTGCTAGGTAACTGCACCACCTTCTTTTTTGCATTTCCAGCCTTTCCAATGTTTTGTAACCAATTTGCTGTATTAAGTAACCTCTGTTTAAAATACCTAGAGGGGCTTCTGTTTCCTCGACTGATACAAGAACCAAAGAACACATATTTTTTTCTGAATTCTTTGGAACATTGTTATTTGTGATTATACTTCCTCACTGTTTTTAATATCTGAATAATCATTCATTGAACTGGAATGCTAACTCTATACTATGTAAATAATTCATATATGATTTATAAAGTTTAAAAGCTTTGGTTTCATCAGATAATGAGGGTTGAAGACAGACTACCTGGGTTCAAAACTTGGCTTTAGCACTTGCTTGTTGTGTAAACTTGAGTAAGTCATCGAATTTCTCTCAACATCTTCATCTATAATATGGAGATAACTTTAGTGTCTAGTTGCATAATTGCTCTGACAACGAAATGTGTCAGTATATGTAAAGTTCTCAGGAAAGTCCCTGGCATATTACAATCACTCAGTAAATGTTAAGTGTGCTGTTATTGTTGTGGTTTGGATATGCTGTGATTATTCCCATCAAAACTCATGTTAAATTTGATCCCCAACATGGCAGTGTCAGGAGGGGAGCCTAGGGGGAAGTGTTTTAGTCTTGAGGGTGGATCCCTCATAAATGGCTTGGTACCATTCCTGCAGTAGTGAGTGGGTTCTTGCTCTGGTGAAACTGGATTAGGTCTCATGGGAATGGATTAGTTCCTGTAAGAGTGGGCTGTTAGAAAGCCAGGGTGCCCCTTGGGTTTTGTCTCTTCAAATGTGTCGGTTTCCCCTGTGACCTTCACCATGTTGTGACACATCAGGAAAGCCCTCACCAGATGCCAGCGCCATCCTCTTGAACTGAGCCTGCAGAACTGTGAACTAAGTATACCTTTTTTCTTTCTTTTTTTTTTTTTTCAGACGGAGTTTCGCTCTTGTTACCCAGGCTGGAGTGCAATGGCGCGATCTCGGCGCACCGCAACCTCCGCCTCCCGGGTTCAGGCAATTCTCCTGCCCCAGCCTCCTGAGTCGCTGGGATTACAGGCACACGCCACCATGCCCAGCTAATTTTTTGTAGTTTTAGTAGAGACGGGGTTTCACCATGTTGACCAGGATGGTCTCGATCTCTTGACCTCGTGATCCACCCGCCTCGGCCTCCCAC
>NW_016107672.1:246084-247429 GCF_001604975.1 Cebus imitator
GGGGTTTCACCATGTTGACCAGGATGGTCTCGATCTCTTGACCTCGTGATCCACCCGCCTCGGCCTCCCAAAGTGCTGGGATTACAGGCTTGAGCCACCGCACCCGGCCCAGATTTATTTTCTTCCATTTTTTATTTTTGGTGTGAAGACAAATGGTTATCTTCTCTAGTCCAATTCAAGAGCATCCGTGAAAATAAATACATTTACTGTATCCCTACTGTGTGCCTATATTGTTCAGGGAACATGAGAGAGGATTGTGAATAAGAGAGATAGTCTTTATTCACAATAAAATACTATCTTTTATTGATAGTCTTTTAACGCCTGAGGTTATCCTTTAAAAAAGGAACCTAATGCTGTTCGATAAATTGTCAGTATTGTCTATGCTCATCTATTAACATTGCATATTAAATTAAAGTTGACATTTTAAAGTTTAAACTATTGCAACAAAAATGTTTAATTCTGGAATCATGGCTAAAATTAGATCTCTTTGCATCTACTGTCATTTATTCTTTTTAATGTATCAAATGCCTGCCTATTCTGTGCTAGAAAATGTGAAATTTTACTAAAGATAGCCAATTATTTTCAAAGATATTTCTTTTATGTAAAATTAGAAAATAGAATGCCATTTTTATTATAGATCTTATTGAGCATTTTTATTGTTTTTTTTTTTTTTTTTTTTTAATTTAAATTTATTACTCTCAAATTTTGAACCAACAAAGCATTAAAAAGTTCTAAACAATTTATATTAGGAATTCTTCAAGGTAAAACACTTTCACATTGAGTTTTATCAAAGTATATTTCAGATGCTTCAATATGTATAACTCTGTTTACTGAACTGGAATAAATAAAATTTTGGAAAATTAATCTCAGAGAATTAGTTACAAATAAAATTAATAAAAGTCCCCTTCTTCCAACATAGCTACCAAAGCATTACATGTAACACCTAATAAACCAGTGCATTATTATTAGCATGACTATAATGTCACAATCATCTAAGTGGGTATCTGCTTCATTAAATTAAATATTTACCTAATTCTCATAATGGTCTGATATAAACCATATATTCTTTTTCTATTCAACTGGCCAAAATGGAAGAATTTTAAATGTGGTATATTACATAAAAATAGTTACTATTGGCTGGGTGCAGTGGCTCACACCTGTAATCCCAGCACTTTGGGAGGCCGAGGCCGGTGGATCACAATGTCAGGAGATCAAGACCATCCTGGTCAACTTGGTGAAACCCCATCTCTACTAAAAATACAAAAAATTAGCTGGGCATGGTGGCGCGTGCCTGTAATCCCAGCTACTCAGGAGGCGGAGGCAGGAGAATTGCCTGAACCCAGGA
>NW_016107672.1:248084-254566 GCF_001604975.1 Cebus imitator
AAAAAAAAAAAAAAAACAATTTGCTGCTGTCTCTTCTTACACTCCAAACACAAGAAGTTTCTCTTCCATTTTCTTAATCCTAAGACAAATGTTCAAAACTATAACCTGCTTCTCTGTTTCATATTAAGTAATAATAGTTGTGGTGTTCTGAACGTTGATTTAGATGTCTCCTTTTATCTCTATGTTCTTTGGAAGTGTCTATAATTATCATGCTTGTACACTCAGGCAAATAGACATGGTTAGCAAGAAAGAGATAAATTTTCTCCTGATCTATATTACATTTTAATAGTGTGAGGAATAAGGCAGAGGGCACATAATGAAGCAAGGCAAGGAATTCGGGGAGGAAGCTTCTTTGATGATTTTCGTCTGGATCACCAGACAATAACTCAGACCTTGGCTATCCTGGCCTAGATTTCTGAATCTTGGACCAAAAAGAGAAGTAATGGTTAACCCTGAGGTGCAGCAGTACAGTAGTCTCCCCTTATCTTCAGTTTCATTTTCTGCTCAGTTACCCATGGTCGACCTTAGTCTGAAAATATTAAATGAAAAATTCTGGAAATAAACAATTCATAAGTTTTAAATTGCATGTTATTCTGAGTAGCCTGGTGAAATCTTGTGCCGTTTTGCTCTATCCTGTGAATCATCCTTTTTTCCAGTGTATTTATATTGTACACACTACTTGCCCCTTAGTCACTTCATATCCATGTCAGTTATCAGATCCAATGTTGTGGTATGCTAGTGCTTACATGCTTGTGTTCAAGTTACCATTATTTTACTTCATAGTGGTACCAACATGCAAGAGTAGTGATGCTGGCATTTTGTAATAATTGTTCTATTTTATGATTAGTTATTGCTGTTAATCTATTGTGGTACCTAATTAATAAATATTATCATAAGTATGCATATATAGGAAAAAACATAGTACATATAGGGTTTGGTGCTATCTGAGGTTTAAGGGGATACAGGGGCTACTGGAACATATTCCCTGTGGATAAGGGGGCACTACTCTGTCAAGCATGCGATATACATCTAATTCATGCATTGTCATAGATTGGTAATGGACGACTGTGTTGAATTATTAAAGTATTTTAATTCGCTTTTCTTGCACTTCCAATAATAACTGTCCTTGGATAAGATATGCAATGAGTCTGCCTTATACTAATTCCACAATACAGAACAGTTAGAAGCACTGTTAGAAAATAAGCTAAGTTGTTTGCATATTACTCTTAGCATAAATTATTACTGAAACAAAAATGCCTGTATAAAGATACTAGACACATTAAGATAAGTTGATGAGGTAAACTCTTAACTGTGTTCTTGTTTTCACATTCTTTTGGGTCTGAGTACCTTCCTTTACTAATTTGTTTACTTGCAAATAATTTAATTAGACAATTTTAGTTGTATTGGGTTCTGTTTTCTTCAAGTTGGGAGTGTAATGGAGGCATATCCAGCTCCATGTTCAGGCTTTTTCCTTGTGGGAGATCTCTGGGATAGTAAGGAATGGCCATTTGTTACTCTCACTTATCATTGTTTGTCAGGCTTCAAGTCAGCAGGCAGAGAGGTAAGACAAGTGACAAAACCATCTTTCAAGAACTTCTGAGACTGTTCATTGCTAGTGGCAATGTGTGAAAGGGCTGCTGGTGCCCTGGGGAAAAGCAGAGAGCTTCCCATTTAGAAACAACCAGTAGATCACCCAAAGGCCATTCTTCTCTCTATGGCTTCCAAGAAGAGCATAGACAAGAAGCAAAGAAATGTGTTTAAATTTGATGTTTGTTCCACATGTCACTTTTGGTGATACAATTTTGAAGGAAGAAATTTCATTGTGATGGAAGTTAAAAAACTTAGAAGACAGGAGAGCATAAAAGAAGTGCAATAATTTACATTACCAAGATACCTCCAATATTCAGAATTTAAAATACTTTTCAGTCGTGAAATGAGTGCAGTTCCTATTGACCAAAGAGACAGATTTGGTTCTGGACCAAATCATTATGAACTCTTTTATCTTAAACATACTAAGTAAGATGCACAGTACCAGTTTTAAATATATTTATGTATATAAACAAACACACACACACACACACACACACACACACACACACACACACACACACACACATATTATCTCCAATATTTATTTGTGAAAGCCATAATATTGAAACAGAAATTTTCACAAACCTTATATGCCTTGAAAAACATTTTTAAAAATTAACTTCAATTAACAATATATTTAAAATGAGACTTCCTAAAAGATCTTTCACTTTTAAATCGGTTTTCATTGTCCTTACAAGGTACCTTAATTATAATCTTTTATGACTATTTAATATCTTTTTCTCTTACAACATTTACAGGTCTTTTTTGTATAATATTGAATAATAATATCTCATTACATTAATCTTCAAGGTGATTACAAAGAACTTCATGATGGAGATTAGTTTGTTCTATATTTATTTTGGTTGTTATCTGACTAAAAGCATCATACTATAGCAAAAGTAGCAAGTTATTCATTCTGAGTAAAAGATTCACCTGAGAGAGTGTTTACTGAACATCTGTGTCTTTTGTCTCATCTCTGTATTAAGCCATTGGTCCTAACAGTATTGAGTTCTCAAAAAGTAATTGTTTATAATTTTTGTAGTTTTATGCTCTTCACCCATCACTGTATTTTACACTCAATGTGATAACCACTATACTACACTGGGAATGCTGATAATATCAATCCTTCTTGAAAAGCCTAGATAATAGTAGTATGTAGTATATATATGTATGTATTTCTGTTTTTCCTGCTTACGCTTATTTTTAGCTAAGCTTTCTAATTACTAAAAATCTAAAGCCAGTTTATCTCTGAAACCAGAATAATAAAATTACCCACTGTTTATATACTGTAATTTTAAAAATCCATAGCCATATTGCTACTAAAAAATAGCATCTTAAAAGGCACACGGCCCGTTGCTGTATCTTGCCATGTGTGATCTGATCATCTCTGGTGTCCTGCCATTACTTATACAGAAATTAGAGGGCAAGATACATTGGTACACACAAAAGCAAGAATCCTACGAGCCAGTATCCTGGGTTGAAATTTTGGTTTTGTCACTTAATTGCATTATGACACTGGAAAATTCTGATTTTACATCTGTAAAACTGGAATAATACTTCTTATTTCACTAAGTTGTTTTGAGGTTTATATGAGTTATGACATTGTCCAACATCCTGCATGGCTTCAAATAAGTGGTCAATATATATTGATTTCCTTTCTTCCTTCTGAGCCCCAGTTTCCTCAACTGTGAATCTGCTATAATATCTCTACACCCCAGTTAGTATACTGAAGGTGGCTTGTACCAGCTCATGGGAGCTGATTGTTAAATTTTGGGAACTTGGGAAGCCTGTTTCAAAACATAGCCAACAAAAAAAATAAAATTATATAAACCTATAATTAAGTAACATGTTAAAAACACTGGCTATAAATATTCAAAATTCATCACTTCCTAATTATTTTACTACATGTTTCTATTATCCAGGCTTGTCAAGTTTATTTACACATATCTGTGTGGTAGAAATACTACAAAAACAGTGCCACATTCCGTGAAGTAATGTTGGAAGCTTCAAATGGTGGGAATATTTACACCACAAAAAATTGTCAAATGTTTCAAATCAGGGCTTTTTTTCCCTAGAGAACAAGTTACTAAACATTTATGTGTGTGCTCCATATACCTAATTGATTGTGAAATGATAAAGCACTCCACACATACAATTTTAGAAGTTGTTTTAAATTTTAAAATTCTAATGTTCCTACAATCGTGTTGAAGTACTGTACAATACGAGAAATAGATGCTATTAAAGATCATGGACACATCAATAGTTAATAGCATGCTGACTGTAGCCTGAGACAGGTGGACCTGAAAACTGGGTATAAAAATCGGGCCTTTGGATTTAAATAAATATTTAAAATGTGACGATAAGCATTTGGCAGCCATGTATTTCAGGAAATAAGCCCAGCACACAGCCTTAAATATCATTTAGTCTCTCATTCTAATTATAATCTATAATTCATTAGCTTTACTTTTAGAGCAGACATGGCAATACTTGCATGTCTACTCCTTATGGTGTCATAATATGCATTTATAAGGTGCCTTGTTGATAAAGCGGTCAGTGGACTTTGTAAATAATTGTATCCGAGCACCCACAGCCTTAAAACCTAATTCCACAAGACATAAATTCTCAAATGAAGTAAAAGGTTTTTACCCTAAAACATATGTTTAAATTATTTAAGACTATGTTATCCACAAAGAATGGGTTATTTACTCCAAAGTTCTGAGGAAAAAAAGAAATAAAAATGCATGCTAGTGATGGAGTGTCATTATTTGTAGTATTTTTTCTTGTTAGTGCTGTTAAAAAAACTCTTAAATCTCATAAACCTCTACTTTGAAGTAGCTGTTTACAACTAAGCCCTTTTTCATCTTAAAGTAACAAAAGGTTGAATCTGCTAAAAAAGTAATCTCAGCATGGCAACTTTAAAATAATAAAAAATCATAAATTGTAATGTTTACAGGAGGTACTATAAATTAGTCATTTCAAAAATAGAATCTGGAAAATATAAAGAATAAAAAGCAGGTCAACATTTGATTAATATTTATGGCAATGATTTTATCTCTCATACTAAAATTCATTTTACTTATTCAAGAGACGAGACTCTATTATAAATTACTTTATTATGAAGAAAGTTATTCTAACTTGATTATATGATTTGAGAGGATATTGAGAAAATAATATTTTATTGATAAATTATGTTAAATTTTATATCTTGCTTTTAAATTATTAAACCATTTTTCTATCCACATTTTTTCATGTATTAGTTCATAGTGTTCTTTTTAACATTATAATTACGAGACTGGGTATGGTCTCTATTGCTTACTGATCATGAATAAATTAATATAATTCTTCTGATTAGTTTCTTACACTCATAAAAACCAGGAATAACAAAACCCAAGAAGCAGTTTGAGAAAGGTTTTTATCAAGCAAAAGTTTATTTCCACAGATGTTCCTATTTAAGATATTATATTTCTTTTCATATGAGAAAGTATGTTATGGTAAACTACTACACTTATATAACACAGGGGTTCAAAATGCCATCAAGAGAACAGTCCTTGTCAAGACTATTAACTTTTCATTAAAACACAGAACATGGAAACAAATGAACATTCACAACACTTAACGCTGAGATCAGACTATGGAAATAATCTATCCAAGTTGTAAGGAATCATGAGCTGGACTGAGGAAAATTTAAGCAGGCCTCAACTTTCACGTGAAATGAAGAACATTTAAAAAATAATGCAAGATTTTTAAAATTCCCTCAACTGTACCCCATTTTTCACTGGCCACAAAGAATGAGGAGAACCAGATAGTCATTTCTTCATGTTTCCTTGGCCCCATCCTTCACACACACATTTCCTGTATTCCAATAAAGATAGGAGACAGATGCCCCACTGCTTGTCCTTGGGAGGAGAGAGAATTCTAAAGTACCTACATTCTTCCCAAGGTCCCCAGTGGAATCAAGTCCCAGTTGTCCATGGTTGGCAATGAACTCAGTACCACTTTGACTATGTCTTTCTTTCTCTGTCTTACACTCTCTCACTCTAGCTTCTGGGGCTCATGCTGTAAATTAACTACCTGCCTCTAAGTCCTTATTGCAGGCTTTGCATTCAGGAAACCCAAACTAAGACAAATTCTCTATTACCTCCTTCTTTGGCTTCTTCATACTTGTACTCACCCTCCGAGACTTAGCTCAGTGTCACCTTCCTGGAACAGGTTTACCTGACTGCCCTGAGTCAGATACTTCTTTCATTAAAACATTATAATTGTTGATTAACTGGAGTCTCCCTCACCATTAGATTGCAGGCTCCTGAGTATCAGGACATGTTTCTATTGCATTTTTACCCCAGTGCCTGGTATACTGTAGGCTCCAATAAACATATGTCAAATAGGTGGCTGAATAAATCGAAAAAAAAAAAAAAAAGAATAAAAGGAGAGGAAAGGAAGAAAAATAAAGACAGCTTTCCCTTACTAACATAAAATAAATTAGGAATTTGTGCCTGATCATCCCAAATGTAGCTCCTCATAACCAAATGATATTTCCTATTTTTGGCTTACACATTCATCCCATAAAAATAACCCTGGAAAGAGCTTCCATATCTTAATTCTCAAATGAAATGTAAAGGACTTGCTAAGATGAAGGTATCTGAGATCGTTTCAGCAGCAGGAGGAAAATAAAACTCTTCTTAGCTAAATCCAACACAAAATCATTCAGAAATCCCCCTGATCGATATTTTCAGGAGCGAAAAAGAAGTCACAAGCTTACACTTGAAAAGTTATTCCTGCTGGGCACGGTGGCTCAAGCCTGTAATCCCAGCACTTTGGGAGGCCGAGGCGGGTGGATCACGAGGTCAAGAGATCGAGACCATCCTGGTCAATATGGTGAAACCCCGTCTCTA
>NW_016107672.1:254690-267449 GCF_001604975.1 Cebus imitator
ACAAGAGCAAAACTCCGTCTCAAAAAAAAAAAAGAAAAGTTATTCCTACCTACAACACGAATGGTAGGAAACTCTGGAACAGTGGGACACATCCTATGCTGAATGCTAAACGAATCTTGTGCTGTGCCAGGTAGGACATGCTCAGACAGATTTGGGCCCTGCATCCTGGCCCACAGAGCCAAAGGGGAAAGAGCTCACTAATGGGACACAGAGCTGCCATATCTAGTATCGGTGGAGTGGTGGGACTAATGGAAATCACTAGTTAAATGACACTCTCAAAAACCTGTGTAAGGGAAAAATCTTCATCTTTTTCTTTCCGGAAAGAGAGGATAAGAGTACATTCAGCTTTGCCTGGAATAATCTGGTGAGCTAACTGAGGTGTGCAGGAATGACAGCTGACTTTCTGTCTCGCTAATGTGCAAACTCTTAAATCAGGAAAAAAGAAGGCATGTGGTACAAATATAACCTTTCTAAGTCAATATTTTAGAAACTGCAAATTATGACCCGCTAATGGAGCATAAAATCAATTTATGAACCTTGACCATTAGTTTTAAAAAGTAAAATGGAATGGAATAGATTAGAGTCAGAAAATATCAGAATGTTCCCATTTTTGTGAGCACAGGTATATGAATGATGGGTCACAATATAAAATGTTTTCTTAACTCTGGGTTGTGGTTAAAAATGTCTGAGAGTACCTGTTCTTGGCTGGTGCTTCTTTTAAATGTGGTCTTGGGTTCCCCATATCAGAATCATGGTTCAGATAAAAATGTGGCTTCCTGGCTGAGCGCGGTGCTCACACTTGTAATTCCAGCAATTTGGGAGGACGAGGTGGGCGGATCACCTGAGGTCAGGAGTTCAAGACCAGCCTGGCCAATATGGTAAAACCTCATCTCTACTAAAGATACAAAAAAATTAGGGGGGTGTGGTGGTGCACACCTGCAACCCCAGGTACTTGGGAGGCTGAGGCAGAAGAATTGCTTGAACCCGGGAGGCAGAGTTTGTAGTGAGCCAACATCACGCCACTGCACTCCAGCCTGGGCAACAGAAAGCAGTGGCGTGGGCAAAACAAACAAACAAACAAAAAGTGGCTTCCTGGCCCCACCCCTAGAGATTCTGATTGAATATGTATGGGGGCAGGGCCTAGGAATATGCATTTCAGAACTGCAGATGATCATGCCACAAACTAAATTTGAGACACAGATGGTAGCGCCTGTAGGGTTGCAATGAATAGATGTAAAGAATTATTTGTCATTTCACTTTCTGGCATTGCAGAAGGCTCCTCTATGATGAGCATTTCAGGGAAGACCTTGATTCTGGAGAAAAAGTAATATAGCACAGTGGTTAAGAGGGCTTCTGTGAAGTGAGACAGATCCAAGTTGGAATCTCAGTTTGCCATTTATTAGCTGTGACATCTCAGGAGATCTCAATTACTTTGTATAAGTGGAATTGAAAACTACCTACTACATAGAATTAAAAGAACTACATGAGATAAAGCAGCTGGTACACAGTAAGATAGGAAATATTAGCTATTATTATATTTAAGAATCCACCAACATTTTGAGAAGAATGCTATTCAACTTAATTTGACAGACATTAATTGAATGTGCAAAGAAGTATGCTAAGTGCTTATGTAAATGCAAAGATTAAAAACATTCCCTAATTTCATGGAAATTACAATGTCATGGTCATAGATTTTTATAGCAGAAAATCTTACAGATTACCCAGTCTAGCTCTCATTTAACAGATGAGGAAACTACCGCTTGAGAGTCTAGCTAAGCAAGTTGCCCAGAGTCATCCAGATAGTTAAGCGTAGGTGTCAGAAATAGAACCTGGAAACCGGAACCCAGGCCAGTGCCCTTCCACCAGAGTGGATCTCAGTTCCCAGGTGAGAAGAAAGCAAGCCTAATCCTGACAGTGATGTGCTGGTAAAAACTAACAACCAGCTCTTTGTTGGGAATATGTGTGTGTGTATGTGTATATATATATTATATATAATATATATGTATGTAATTTTATTTTAAACTTTGCTAATATAAAGGATATATAGCACACAGTTTACTAATTATAATAAAATCTACAATATAGTTTATAAGTTCCAACTGATTCTCACAGAATGCTTTAGTTGATTTTTGCTCAATACCTGTGTCTATAGCCAACCTATGGTTGCAATTAACTATAATTTGACAAACGGGGTTGTATCTCAATCCACTAACTCTTTTTTAAAAATTGCGGTAAAATTGGCATCATAGGCTAGGCGCGGTGGCTCATGCCTGTAATCCCAACACTTTGAGAAGTCGAGGCAGGTGGATTATGAGGTCAGGAGTTTAAAAGCAGCCTCACCAACATGGTGAAACCCCATCTCTACTAAAACTACAAAAATTAGCTGGGCATGGTGGCACGCACCTGCAATCCTGGCTGCTCAGGAGGCCAAGGCAGGAGAATGGCCTGAACCAGGGTGGCAGAGGTTGCAGTGAGCCAAGATTGCACCACTGCACTCCAGCCTGGGCAAGAGTAAGACTCCAACTCAAAAAAAAATAGGCATAATATAAAATCTGCCATCTTAACAACTCCTAAATGTATAGTTCAGTAGTAGTATAAAGTGTATTCACACTGCTGTGCACCCAATCCCTAGAATTTTTCATCTTTCAAAACTAAACTGTATGCCCATTAAATGACAGTTTGCTCTCTTCTCCCCTCAGCCCCTGGCAATCATCACTTCTTTACTTTCTGTTTCTATGAATTTGACTACTCTAGATACTTCATGTAAGTGAAAAAGAGTATTTGTCTTTTGTGACTGGCTATTTCACTTAGTATAATATCCTAAAGATCATCCAGGTTGTAGCATGTCACAAGATTTTCTTCCTTTTTATGGCTAGATAATATTCCATGGTATGTATATACCACATTTGTTTGTCCATTCATCTGTCGAAAGATACTTGGGTTGCTTCTACCTCTTGGCTATCAAGAATAATGCTGCTATGAACATGGGTGCACAAATATCTCTTCAAGACTCTGTTTTCAATTATTTGGATATATATCCAAAAGTGGGATTGCTGGATCATATAATAGTTGTATTTTTAATTTTTTGAGGAATCACTATACTGTTTTCCATAGTAGCTACACCATTTTCTATTCCCACCAGCAGTGCACAAGGGTTCCAGCTTCTGCATGTCCTCATGTCCTTGGCAACACCTATTTTCTGCCTTTTTTTTTTCTAAGATAGGGTCTCACTTTTGTCACCCAGGCTGGAGTGCAATGGTGCAATCATGGCTCACTGCAGCCTCCACCTCCTGGTCTCAAATAGTCCTCCTGCCTTACCCTCCACCTTCCTGCCTCCAACAAGTAGCTGGGACTATAGGCACGCACCACCACGCCTGGCTAATTTTTAAATTTTTTATAGGGTCTCATTATGTCATCAGGCTGGTGTCAAACAGTTGGACTCAGGCAATCTTCCTGCCCCAACCTCCCAAAGTGCTGGGATTATAGGAGTGAGTCACCACTCCAGGACTACCTTTTTGATAACAGCCATTCTAATGAGTGTGAGGCGATCCACTAACTTCTGAATCAATAACGATGTTGTCATTAAGTCTGACATGTGATCTACTATTAAGCTATATCCCACACTCATACAGATTATATTCATCAAATTAAAACTTTTTCTTGGTTGAGTATATTTAAGTTCAAACATAATAGTCAATACTGTGAGGGATTACTGAATCAGGTAAGCTTTCCGATATTGAAAAAAATATTTCCTCAATTTTGTGTGCTATTCACAATGTAACAGCTACTAATAAAACATGCTTTTAAGTTTAATTTGCATTTTTAACACTTTACTCATCACTTTTTAGTCTAGATGAAGGGTATGGAAACTTTTTCAATATTGGGACAAACAGTGAATATTTTAGGCTTTGTGGGTCTAACATCTCTGTCAAAACTACTCTGCCATGGTAGCATGAAACTAGTCTTTGACAGTACATAAGTCAATGGACAGGGCTGTGTTCCAGGGAAACTTTATTTATGAAACAACAGATAGCAGGCATGCCCTTGTTTACTGAATCCTGATTTAGAGAATCAACAAATCAATAAATCAAGCTGTGCTGCTTGTCAATCTCTCTCCTATAAATACTCCCACCATTATCGAATTTAAGTTTTAACACTTAACACTTAAGTTACTGAAAGTTAGAAAGAAATGCATAGTCACATGCCATTTTTAGCATTCCTACCATTAATACAAATAGCCATAAATAACTTCAACGGCACAGATAATAGTAAAATATAGTTAAATAATTAGGGCATGACAAATTTTAATTATTTATTACTTTTTTAAAAGCATAATTTTAGGCTGGGCACCCTGGCTTATGCCTGTAATCTCAGCACTTTGTGAGGCTGGTGCTTAAGCCCAGGAGTTTAGGACCTGCCTGGGCAACATGGCAAAATCCCATCTCTACAAAAAATAAAAAACTAGCCAGGTGTGGAGACGCATGCCTCTAGTCCCAGCTACTTGGGAGGCTGAGGTGGTGGGAGGATCATTTAAGCCCGGGAGGTGAAGGTGCTGGGGTTATAGTGAGCTGAGATTTTATATATATATAAATTATATATATCTATATATATTATAGATATATATAATTTTTACTAATGGTTAAAATTAAAAACAGGCTCATGGAATTTCTGAAAGTGTAATAATTGGCTCTCCCAAGCCCATGTGGGTGAGCTCCAGCACCCTAGTCTTCTGCCAGTCCCCACAGTGATCTGAGAACCAATCCAACCCTTGCCCCTTGCACCCTTTCTCGAACTTTAAGAAAATATTCTCTTCTGAAAGGCAGAAACCTGCTTTCTGGATATATATCTTACTCCTCCTAAATTTAATTTATAGAAAAACATCTTCTCTTCCAGCTTTTATTATTATTGTAGTCTGGCCTTAGGTGATTACATTTCTGACCAGACCTGCACTATCTTAGAATTTACAGAACTAAACAATTGCTCCTGTGTTTGTATTGTGAGTCACATTTTGCCTAAAAGAATTTGCATTCCTTTAGAAGCTTCTAAAATTATAGCATTTCCTAGTCTAGGAACCAGTAACTTTGGGTAGAAGGTAAAATGGGCATAAGATCGCATGTCTGAGTAGAATCGGGGAATTTACATTTTAACGTAGTCCTAACATACGTAGTATATTCTTGGACAATCGATTTCACTTATTTATACAAATCTCTATTTTCTCTCCTCTACAAACTAAGGAGGGTAATAATATTTGGTATTCTTAAAGTTTGTGAGGGCTAATATTGCTCAAGTGATTTAAGAACATGGCTAATGGGGGTGTTGGAAATGTAGGTCATCATTTATCATCTGGACATGTATGTGAGGCATTAAACATTGTAATTCCTTGAACCTGACAAAAACACTTTAAGCTTTGAAAAATGTACTTAGATGGTTAAGGCAAATTGAAACTACCAGCCAAAATTAGCATTTCAATTTTTATTTGCATTTTCTTTAACCACATTCTCCCTTTCTCCCTATGCCATAAGTAACTGAGAGGTCATAGATTATTCAGACATGTTTTTCTTTGTTTCCTTTGGCTCTGGAATAGATAATGGTACCAGTGCCACCAATTCCATGTGTTTCCTTTCTGTGCTCTTCCTTTCTTACTCTGTGTTTTCCATTCTCTTTTTCTTTTACTTTTCCTCTACTCTTGCTTCCCAGAGTACATGTACAACCCAACATTTCAGCCTTGAATCAGTTTGAGGCATGAAGTTATATAACAATGTATATGGTTCTCTATTAAATAGGAGGCAACTTGAATTTTCATGATCAATGAATCCATATTTATCACACCATTGTATTAGATCATCCTTTTTCTGTTTCCAGGTTATTTCCAGGTTCTAACTTGTACCTTGTTATGGGTGCATACTAGCAACTTACAGCCTTCTAACACTGATATGTCTCCTTAATCATAAAACATGGGACACGATACAGAATAGGGCACAGGAGGGTCACTCTGGCAAAGCATAGCTCTTGCATGATAAAGCTCATTCTATGTATTCTACAGAGTCCAGTTTGGTTTACTCTTTAGTCTCATGAGAATTCCAGCCTTCCCATGAATCCTTCCAGACCTCACTCACCTTCCTGTTTTGAAGACATAAAGTGAAATCTATTTAATGCATGAGATTTAATTACTCTTTACTTGTACTGTATGTTAACATATATTTAGAAAGCTGCACCAAGTTGGGAAATATATTTTGCATTTTTAGTAGAATACCATACTTATACTATAAAGTTTTTTTTTTTTTTTGAGTATTTAATTGAAGAGTAGCTGGGAAAAGGTTATCCAATTCAAGGTTTTATTTACCTTTTGTATAAATATGTGGGTTTGAAAGAGAAAATGCTTGCTTTTTTATCTGCTAAGATTAGTCACAAGTAATTGTGGCTAGGTTTGCTGAAATTCTTCATCCTAATGATGCAAACAAAAATCACAAAGCACAGAGCTTTAGGTTTCAGAGGTGACTCACAAAGTCTAGCAATCCATCTTGGAAGTCTTAGCAGGCCTATTTTTGGGCTGTTCTCCACACATGGCAAGGCTGAAGAATCCCAGGTGTTCTTGCTGAGAGCATAGTGAGAGCATGAGGATTGCCCTGAGAAGCAAGAAAATGCTCATTAAAGCAGGTTTCTGATGGGAGATGACTCCGACTGGCAGGCCTGCATTTCTTCTAGTGGTGACCCCTTTCCTTGCTAGAGAGGGGGTCTGATGGCCAAATGTATCTGGGTTTAATGAGTAGCAGTTCACTAGGGACCCAGAGAGGGCAAAGTGCTTGCTTGGTGAACCAGGAACAGCATATTGTTTGTTTTGTGGATACGACACTGTTTAAATAATATAAAAGTTTTTCTTTTGTGAGACTCTTTCCATGCCTTAGTAAGTCCAAATGGCATATATGGATATAGAAAACCTGGGGCTACAGCATAAGTGGACTAATCAGGTTGGCTGAATTAATGATTCTGAGAAAATCCCTAAATTCTTGAAAATGATTTGATAAGATCCACAGACATTTATGTCCCTATTGCAAATGAAGAGGGAATAAAATTAGGAATTCTTCCCATAGGTCTGCAGATATAGAATGGTTAATCAGGTGAAAAGATCTTTAAATAACAGATCAGGGAATTAGGCCACCATATTGATTTTTTTAATTGTTTTAATCTGTCAGATAATTATTAACAGCAAGCATACTTTGTCTTGCAGGGCATATTTCAACAAAATGGCAAATCATATGTATCTTGGTGAAACCAAAATTGAGTAATTGTATATAACAGAATTGTGAATAGCAAAGTAGCAATTTATATGTGGCTGAGAATAGAATTTTATACGAAACACAGAGTGCAATATCTGTGTGAGAATGCATGACAACCACTACAGTTCCAGTCCTCGAGAAACACCACATGTGTATCATAAGCTAAGCATGAACTTGGCATTAAGTACATGAAAAAATATTTTCATTGGGCATAATATAAGACTTATCCATCACTCAAAAGTTGTTGTTGTTGTTTTCTGTCACTATTCTAGAAATAAATGTGAAAGCAGTTAAGGTATATGGAAAACTTTTCTACTAGTATTAGCATAAAAAACAACTGCAAAGGAAAACTCTGTGCTTTCCAAATCAATGTGTTCAACACCCTCTTTATAGAATCAATTATGTCAACCATTTCATTATATAATTAGTTTTCTTCCATTCAAATGAAGTTCTAAATCTGTAAAATCTTAAATACTTAATTCCTATTAGGCTATGTCTTGTGCAACTCTGGCCAATTTCATTAATCTTTCTTCGCTTTAGTTTCCCACCTGAAAAATGAGGATCATTGATGTATTTTCACCTCTTAATCAACTGAGCACAAATAAAAGATTTGTATGTAATAAAGGTATATGAAAGTGTTACTACTCTTATAAATTTTTAACTATAACAATCTTTTAAATAAACATAATTTTCCAAATAGATGAGATGTAAGTATATGATTTAAGTTATCACTGAGCTTATCAGGTGGGCAGGGGAAGAAACTGATACACAGATATGTACTGACCACATTCTATATGCCAAGCACTTTATATACACTACTTCACTCAACTGCCATTACACTTTGAGGCAAATACTACTATGAGATCTACTTTATAAATGGGAAAATTGGGACTCCATAAGCCATGTACCTTGCCTAAGTTCATGCACGTGGGAAGTAAGAAAGACCAAGATGTGAACATAGTCCTGTTTGATTCCACAGCCCAAGGTCTTAGTCATGCTACTCTGTGAATGCCTCTTCAAACTCCAGTTTCCTGTTTATACCATCGGAGACTTTGAAATACTACATGAAGTCCTATTTCAAAATATAAATGGAATCTACTATAGTTGACATCAACACATAATTTCTAAATTCTTGTTCCATTCAAAACTTTCAGCTGAAATGAGTACGCTTTTGTCATCCAAATGAAAATAAATTTAGAAGAATCTCATCATATGAGCTAGTAGGTGAGAGATATGAAACATATTTCTTGCTTTGTTAACTTTATGGGTCTGATAAAAAAAATGCATTTTCTTTGGATAATGTTTCAGTTCCCTTTGGATCACATTTCAATGTCCAAATGTTTCAATTCATGAAAGCTTTAAACAAAACATTTAAGCAAATATTTGTTTATTGTGTCAAGAAAAATATGTAAGCGTGCATTATTTGGAAGTTTTGTTAATCAATAGAATTATATATTTTTTCACCTCTTTCATGTAAAAAATATTATAGTGGCCCAGAAAAATGACAGATGCCTACAGATTAGGAATAATCTGTGTGAAATAAGTAAAATAAATAAGCTACTGACTGACTTCATTAGTACTTAGTACATACATTTTGAATCTAACTAAATAGTTTAATTTTGGTAATTTTCCATAATAATTCGTTTATCTGTTTGTTTGAGACAGTCTTGCTGTATTGTCCAGGTTGGAGTGCAGTGATGTGATCTCAGCCTCCACACCTCTGCTCCTGGGCTCAAGTGATCCTCCCGCCTCAGCCTCCCGAATAGGTGGGACTATAGGTATACACCATCATGCTGAGCTAATTTTATTTAACTTACAACATTTTTTTCTGTAGAGATAAAAGTCTCACCATATTGCCCAGGCTGGTCTCAAACTCATGGGATCAAGTGATCCTCCCACCTAAGCCTCCCAAAGTACTGGGATTACAGGCACGAGCCACTTGCCTGGTCCACAACAGTTATTTTAAAGGGAAATATATAAATTAGATTAATTTTTAGAAAAATTAAAACAAATATACTCTAAATATAGGGAAGAATGACATACAGTGGTCATTTTTAATATGATTTTCTTAAAGGAAGAATTCATATTTGTGTTGACAAAACATGGTTAGAAAAAGAAATTTTTTAAAACTTGTAATAATATAAACTGCTATTGCTTTCAGCTAGAAACAATATTTTTTTTTCCAAAAATATATTATATTTAAATGTTTGAGCCTTCTAGAACAGGGTGGCTCAGTTTTCTGAAACATGTATTTTTTCTTAATGATATATTATAAACAAAAAGTGTCATAGTGGGTTCAACTCATTTTTGAAAGTCCTAGAAGAATACAAAATGGAGAGCTACATAAACACCAGGGAAGAAAGCAAATTATTCAGAAATAACCACCTTATTTAAAAGCTTCATCCAAATGAGGATTTTTGTGTAATGTAAATAAACTTCTTTTTACCAAAAGTAGACAGTTACCATTATTATTAACACTTTATCCGCAGGAGGTACAATTTTCCCAATTCTAAGCAATAGCACAAAAATGCCCAACAATTGTTCTTCCGAGAAAAAAAACTGCTGTATTCAATTTGTATTTATTCTATTATTTTGCAAAATCAATGGAACATTAAAAAAAATACACCATATAAAGTTTCACTCTACATGAAACTATGTTTCAGAAAGAACTATTTTCCAGCCTGCCAGCTGTTTTCCTCCTTTACTGTAAGTTAACAGTAGTGATATATCAAGGAATATGGAGAATGTACAAATGTATTAAGTCTCCTGCTGCCTTGTCTGGAAGCATCTTATTCATTTGCAAAAAAATATGTACTCAAGTTTGTACTTGGCATCTTCTAGCTGAAAAGCTACTTTAAGATACTTAATTTGTTTTCCGTTATTCTAATTTCTGCTACTAGATGCTACCTCAGTCTGCAACTGACAACCAAAGAATGAAAACATTCACTTTTATTTGCTTTCATCAAAAACACCACCCAAAATGAATTTGTTAATGTTAAATTAGTTCTATAATCTTCCAGTTCATTTTAAGTGACTCCTGAAAGAGTTATCCAAGATAAACAGAAACGTTGACAGATTCTGATGGCACAAGAGGGAACTATCCAGGCAGAAAATCTCACAGCCCCAAGCACTGCTTGGTGGTTCAGGAGTAGGAGAGTTAGAAGTGAAAATATACACCCCATGCTCACATGCACACACACACATTCATGTGCACATGGACACATACACACAGAACATCAAGGAGATTCCCCTCATGCTTGGAATTGCTTTAACAGACACCCTGCCACATCAAAATGTGGCTAAATCAGCTGTGTTCAAAAGAGAAGCAGAGAGGCCAGTGTCTTTCCTGGAAAAAGTTCAATGTTGGAAGCCTGTTGCAGCTACATCTGAGGTTCACTTGCTCATTCCTGCCAAAAGTACATGCCTCTTAACCCTTTGGAGTCTATTATGCCTTCTCAAAATTAGGCTAATAATAGTCCCAAGACTTCATTTTGGTTTTACACAGCATCCACTAGATTGCATCTCTAAGTGCTGTGTGGCCTGGGCAAGATCCAGTAGTATGGGCTATTATTAGAGGTATTAAAAGCTCAGAAAATCAGTGGACTGAGAAGCAGTACTATATACTATACTCAATACAATCTCAATCCCTTGATCAATACCATAAAGATTGAAAGCTAAATTAATTTAAAATTAAATCTAGGGCAAAACCCCGTATCTTGATAAAAGAAGTTCAAATTTCTGGGCAATAAAACATATTAAATTGCAACATCACTAATTGCTTTTCTTTTACTCTGCCTTCCTCTAGGAGGTTTTGGTGCCTCTGATTACTACTGTTTTTTAAGCTTCTTAATTGATGTTTTAAGTTTTGTACTTTTATCTTGAGGACAGTTAAATGAAACAATTTTGAACAAATAAAAAGTGTTACCCGAGCAGTTCTTTAGCTTAGTCAGCTGCACAGGTGTAATGGAGCACTTGGCACAGTTCCATGTAGCCTCTGGCATTCTGAGAATATTCGTTATGAAGCGCAATCAGGACATACATCTTAATGGATGCAGATGACTGAAGTCCTCTGGCTGGAGACCATCCCTTCATATCTATCTGTATAGCTCCAGTCACCAAAAGCTTCCTCAAGACTTCCCAAGGTACAAAGCCACAAAGTATAAACAGGGTGGTGAGAGGAGGGCTCTGTGCTAGAGCAGAGGCCAGAATGAAAGCTTAGTACAGTGTTGTTTCGGATAATGCCTGGTGTAAAATGGACACTCACTAAATGTCCAACTGAGGTTATATCAATTTGCTATGGGGAAAAGGAAAAGAGGACAAGAGCAGGGGTTAAAAATGCTGAGTACTAATATATTATGAAATGTCCTGTTATTATTTAATGAGCACTCAGCTGTGTCTCTGATACCACATAACCTTGATCCTCCCACCTCTGTTGAAGTTCTGTGGCTCAACCTGTCTGTTCTTTCATAGAGGTTTATTTTTAATTACTTTGATTTTGTAATTAGGGAGTTTTTCCTACCATAGAAACTGAGATTGACATGCTAATGAGGAGACAGCGAAAATCTGAGAATTTAAAGGGAAATAAAAATCTCTTTAGGCTAGCAACTGACTTATCAGGGTTAAGTAAGTCAGTTACATCCTTGTAGCTTATGATAAAGGTATAACTTATTAGTTAAGATTTGTGGTCCTCACTGCTGACCTCAGACTCGATCTTTAAAGAACTTGAAATGTGACAAATGAACCTTGACAGAAATGCATTTAATGACTAGTCTGCTGACATCCACAGGTAAGGCAGAGAAAACTGCCAGTTCTCAAAAAGACTAATTTGCATCTAGTTCCCCTCAGGAGCTGCCTCCAGGGCCCTGTTCACACTCACCAGAAGCAGCGCTGCTGGGTGAGCCCTGCTCCCACGCCTGGGCACCCTGCACCATCTATCTGGAGCCAACACAGTGAGCCAGAGGAGTCGGCTCCTAACTTGTTAAATTGCAGTTTGTAACCACTGACATAAATATTTACTTCCTTTAACCTTTACTTATGTTAGATGATTTTACTCAGGAGATGAGGAAAAAATCTGCTTTGTAGAAATATCTGTTAAATTTCTGTTCAATGCCCAAAGTTCAACATTTTGAAAGGAAAGGAAATAAACAAACAAAAACACTCTCTACATAATGAACATCTCGTCTGCTGTTAGTTACAGGATTAGTTCTACTTAAGTTTCTCCCTTTCCCACTCTGGGATGTTTATGAAAGGCCAGTAAGTAATTAGCCTGAATGTCTGCAGAAGGGTATCAAACACAAATCTAGCATTTGAAAGGCATAAGCTCCTGTGAAATTCCAAACACAGTATTAATTACTTAAGAGTAATTAATGAGCCGGGCGCGGTGGCTCACGCCTGTAATCCCAGCACTTTGGGAGGCCGAGGTGGGTGGATCACGAGGTCAAGAGATCGAGACCATCCTGGTCAACATGGTGAAACCCCGTCT
>NW_016107672.1:269349-297563 GCF_001604975.1 Cebus imitator
AAAAAATAGAATGAGCATTGCTAATATGAGGTCTTGTCTCCATTCTGTCCATAAAATCATTTGATCCTAGAGATGCTTAAATGAGAGTCAATCAGAGGAAAACTACCTTATGCAATCAAAAGTGTTAAGCAGTTATACCTAAAGTTTAAAGAGCAGTGATGTGAAATGCATAATATTCCATACTTCTAATTTTGACTTTGTAAATTACATGTTCTTGTTGACAGGACAGAAAATTTAACAGGAAAAAAAGTGTAACCACAAGAAAGTATACAGTATATGTAAAAAGAGAAGATGTTCTTCAAAAAAGAAAGCATAGTTTTGATTATAGTTCTTTCTACTCAAAAACCTTCCATAGCTTACTGTTTCTGATTGAGTAAATTCTAAGCTTTTAAGCATGGCTCCAAAGTTTTCCACGACCTTGTCCCAAATCTTACCAGTTACCTCCTCCTATTTGCCATCCTCTCTTTATCTGAACCAAACCAAACCATTTGCTATTTCCCTAGTGCAACCTAAGGTTTTCCATTAAACACTTCTGCTCATGTTGTTTATGTGGATTGGGATAATCTCTCTTCAGCACCTCACCCTGCCTTACTACCCATTATGACCCCAAAATACTATTACTCTGTCGGTTAGAATGCTTATAGCTTCTTGTAACAGAATACTCAACTGTGCCTTAAACATATAAACATTTATTACCTCTCATAGCAAGAAGTCTGAGCTAGAAGGAGCCATGTGATTTCCATCATTCAGTTTTGCTATCTTTGGCATGTTGACCATTGTCTTCAGGCTTCTTTCCTTATAGTCAACAAGGTAGCTGCCACTGCTTCAGGCATCACATCCTCACATATCTATTTCTAAAGGAAAGGAGAGGTCGGGCGTGGTGGTTCATGCCTGCAATTCCAGCACTTTGGGAGGCTGAGGCAGGTGGATCACCTGAGGTCAGAAGTTCAAGACCAGTCTGGCCAACATGGTGAAACCCCATGTCTACTAAAAATACAAAATTAGCCAGGCATGGTGGCACATGCCTGTAATCCCAGCTGCTTGGGAGGCTGAGGCAGGAGAATATCTTGAACATAGGAGGTGGAGCGTGCAGTGAGCCAAGACTGTGCCATTGCACTCCAGCCTAGGTGACAAGAGTGAAACTCTGTCTCAAAAAATAAAAAGGAAGGGGAGAGAAGTTCTTCTGATACTTCTTTTTTATAAGAGAAGGAAAGTGTTTTCCAGCATGCCCTCAGTAGACCTTTGTTAAGGTGACAATTGAAAGAAACCATCCATGCCCATTCTTTAGCTTCACAGGAGGCAGGAAACAAGCATTTCGGCCTATAAAATGAATAGCCTCTATACTATCCAGAAGGAAGATGGGGGTGTGGGGAATAGCTGTTATGTAGACAATCAGCAGTTGCCTCTAGTACTCTAGTCCTCCAACGCCCAAATCCAATAACATTGACTCCATGGAGTCTTCTCCGAGTCATCCAAATAAAAATAATCTTTCCTTTGGGTTTTCCCAACCCTATGTACCTTTCTATTCACATTTTGCTTTGTATTATAGTTATCTGCGTATTTGCCCAATTTCTATTATAAGAACCTCCATCTTATTCATCTTTTGTTCCCCATATGCCCTGGCATAGTCCTTGACCCTTAGAAAGTTTTGGATAAATATTTTCTGAAACTTCACTAATGTGAACCACAGTGAGATGATTCATTTTAGCTTCAGAAGGAAAAACAAAAACAAAAACCCACATAGTCAAAAAGGAAATGCAAGGCTTTCACTGTAGTTATAATTAATAGATATTTTGTTTTTCAATAAACAAACTACATGGTTAAGAGTCAAAAAAAAAAAAAAAAAAAACAGCCAGGTGTGGTGGTTCACGCTTGTAATCCCAGCACTTTGGGAGGCCGAGGTGGGCGGATCACCCGAGGTTGGGAGTTGGAGACCAGCCTGATCAACATGGGGAAACCCTGTCTCCACTAAAAGTACAAAAAGTAGCCGGGCGTGGTGGTGCATGCCTGTAATCCCAACTCCTCGGGAGGCTGAGGCAGGAGAATCACTTGAACCTGGGAGGCGGAGGTTGTGGTGAGCCGAGATCACACCATTGCACTCCAGCCTGGGCAACAAGAGCAAAACTCTGCCTAAAAAGAAAAAAGTCAGAGAAAAAATTATAGAAAAACGGAGATTATCCCCTCTCCTGACACACACACACACACACACACACACACAGAGAGAGAGAGAGAGAGAGAGAGAGAGAGAGAGAGACAGAGAGACAGAGAGACAGAGACAGAGACATAAAAGGCATCCTGGAAAGACTGGTCCACTTGTTACCAGAGGACAAAGTGGAGCCTCCCAAGGGCTCATTCTCACAGGATTCTAGACTCAAGCCAATTTAGACCAAAAGGATTAGGGCTGCCTACTAGGCACAGAGGAACAGTAAGGCTAGAAATCTCCTGAGAAGTCGGTGGAACAAAGTTGCCATATCACTTCTTGATTCAAACCTCCTCTCTTAAAAATAAAAGAAAAATACATGTACCTCAACGCTGAGTTTTCTGCCACTCACAGTTGAACCTAATCCAAATTCATGCTCTCAGTCTCCCATGGAGACTATTGTCAGAATCTCCAGAAGCCATTGCCAGTAAGAAGGTCCACTTGAGTCAAGCCTCAATCTGGCTTGGAGCGCCACTCAACTCAAGGACTGGCCATACTAGTACCATCCAGTCAAATACCATCGACTCTCTGAACTCAGTTCTTTGAGCAAAATGCTGGCTGCAAACTGAGTTTCTCAAGTAAAACAAGGACAATAACAAATTGTCAAATATCCTAAACGTCAACATTGCTAGTTATGTTTAGTTAAATGCCACTTTTTTCCTAACACAGAGTCATAGAATTGAGTCAGGTTTCCTCAATGCCAAAGCAATTACCTCCAATCAAGGGGTAGATGACACACACAGAAAAATCCGACTCAATGGTTCTTTGCTTTTTATTTGTATTGTTACATCACTTACCAAAGATCCATAGACTAACACTATGGCAACGTGCACATGCAAAACAGTCAAGTGTAGGGGAAGAAAAGTGAAGTCAATCTAAAAATTCAGTTTCTATCTTATTCTAAAGGTCAAGTTAATTGAAAAAAGTTGTTTCTTTGGACTGAATGGTAATTTTGGTTTTTTGACGAATAAAGCCAGTTAAAATAAGCAGCAGCTGATTTGTATGTGAAGATGGAGGTTATCTGAAAAATACCTTGATTGCAGTGTACATCAGGTCAGTTTACATAAGCAGCAGAGGAACCCTTAAAGCTGGGCCTTGGTGGGGACATAGGAGTTAGCACTCTGGCAGACAAAGAAAGGCAGGAATGCTTGTTCTCAGGCTTGCTACCCAGAAGACAACTGCCCAGCTAAGATTAAGCTGAAAAGACATGAAAGTTTTCTAAACTCTAAAAGGAGAACTTCTTAACCATCTGATTCATATGATAAATGCAGACCTCGGATCTGATAATTAAGGTCAATACAGTCAAAACAAGGCTTGAAATGTCTTACTTATCTACATTGGTCTTATACCAATATTCAAAACTAAGTTTCACTTTCCGGAAACCATTTTCCCAAAAATGGATGCAGCCAATAGCATAAAACCTATCATTTAATGTCACAAAGGAAATTTATGAGCTCATCTAGAAAGTCAAAGTAAAACAGTATTACTATTTTTTTAAGGGAAGTGCTTGAGCTATTGTATTTTTTTTTTTAATTTTTAGATTTGCAAATGGCATTCTTATGGTCCTCTTTTCCACACATAATATCTTAACTAGGGTCTTATTTTATTACAATTATTCACATATGTTAAATGCCATCAAAATGTGATCGTTTATAGTATAACATCAAAAAATGTTTTTAAAAAACTTTGAAATTGAATTATTTATTTGGGTCACTTAGCCCATAATTCCATACACCATACATGCAGAAGAGAAACCTGTTATATATATATACTACCCCTCCCTTTTCTCCTCTCACCCCACATCTGGGCAAACTAATAAATCCACAGTTATTCCCATTTCCTACTTTGTACTCCTTCACAACCCCCTCCTACTTTGGCATGAATGGCAATTAGAGGAGAAGCGGAGGGAATTCAAACCAAGGAAACCTAGGAACTCTTATCCTGGTCTAACCCTTTACCCCCAACAAAATCAGAGCCACTCTCCTCTCTTTACTTAAGCCCTTCTATACTAGCTTGGATGTCTACCCTGCTCTCTCCAGAAAGTCCCATTATATGGGTAATAAGCCCTTATATAACCTCTTGGGTGTGTGTGTGTGTGTGTGTGTGTGTGTGTGTGTGTGTGTGTGATTATTCTCAATATTCAAACTACTTTGGTGGGGGCATGGGGAGATGATGATCCTGCCATCCACAGGGCAGCCAAAAAACAACTGGCAGACTGAACTACATTGTCTAGTTGATGACCACCTCCACCTGAGAGTCTTTCTTTTCTTGATCTTGGCTTGCTCACTGTCTGTGATGACAATTATTCATGTCTCTCCTTTAGCACTGAAACTACTGCCTTAACCAAATTTCCCATGGTCACAGTGCCCATTGACCTAAAATATCCCATAGTGTGCATGAATTCTTTGACCTCACAAGTAATAAATCGAAATAAAATTAAGTTTTTGGCACTTAAAATTGGCTTAACAAAATGGGACCCCATGGACCTTCCCTCGAAGCTAAATTAGTTAATACAGTTCAATATAGATTAAACCAAGACCATGGACCTTCCCTCACAGCTAAAATAGTTAATACAGTCCAATATACATTAAACCAAGACCTATAGGAATTAAAATCCTCCATATAAGACTTCCAAAAGAAAGGCACCATCATTTCTGCTATTTTCCCTTTTAATTGCCCAGTTTAGCTAATGCTGAGACTTGATAAAAATGAATGGCATCTAATAGCAGATTATCACAACCTTAATGGTATGGTACCCCAATTAAGGCTCTCAGACCCAAACTTATTGAAATTACTAATTCTATCCAATCAGTAACTGGAAAATGCTTTTCTAATATACATGTGGCAAATGTGTTTTATTAAGTTTGTATTTCAACAGCCTCTCAGTTCCAATTTGCCTTCACCTTCAAAGGGACACAGTACAACTTTACCTGACTGTCCATGAGATATCTCAACAACCCCACCCTCCCATACAAACTCTGCTGCCATGATCTTCATCACACCCACCTTCCTCCAGAACACAGATATGATATTACATTGACAGCATCCTCCTTTTGGAAGATTCATTTGACATGCTCATTCAGAAAATACAAATACAAAAAGTAATGGGCATTGCCCAACAAAAAGGACAAGGCCCTGACATATCAGTTAAATTACTAGGAATTATTTTGTTAGTCAAGGACTGCTCCATCTCTGACACTGTCAGAAAACAATTAGTAGCCTTCTCTTAGCACCCAAAATGTTAAGATAAGCAAACAATCTTTTAGGAATTTTAGGTTTCTGAAGGCAACATATTCCTCACTTAGAAATTTTACTTAAGTTCACTTATGCTGCTACTTGCAAATTGACCCAGGATATAGTTTGGCTGTGTTCCCACCCAAATCTCATCTGGAATTGTAGTGCCCATAATTCCCACATGTCATGGGAGGGAACTGGTGGGAAGTAACTGAATCATGGGGGTGGTTACTGCCATGTAGTTCTTCTCATGATAGTGAGTTCTCATGAGATCTGATGGTTTTAAAAGGGGCTTTTCCCTCTTTTGCTTGGCACTTCTCCTTGCTGCTGCCACGTGAAGAAGGACGTTTTTGCTTTCCCTTCTGCCATGATTGTAAGTTTCCTGAGGCCTTCTCAGCCATGTTGAACTGAGTCAATTAAACTTTTCCTTTGTAAATTACCCAGTCTCGGGTACGTCTTTATTAGCAGCATGAGAACAGACTAATACAGTAAATTGGTACCAGCTAGTATGATGCTACTATAAAGATACCCACAAATGTGGAAGTGACTTTGGAACTGGGTAACAGGCAGAGGTTGGAACAATTTGGAGGGCTCAGAAGAAGACAGGAAAATGTGTCTCTTCCTAAACTTGGAGGGCTCAGAAGACAGGGAGATGTGAGAGAGTTTGGAACTTCCTAGACTTTTTCAATGGCTTTGACCAAAATGCTGATAGTGATATGAACAATAAAGTGCAGGCTGAGGTGGTCTCAGATGGAGATGAGGAATTTGTTGGGAATTGGAGTAAAGGTCACTCTTGCTATGCAAAGAGATGGATGGCATTTTTTCCCCTGCCCTAGAGATCTATGGAACTTTGAAATTGAGAGAGATGATTTAGGGTATCTGATGGAAGAAATTTCTAAGCAGCAAAGCATTCAAGAGGAAGCAGAGCATAAAAGTTTGAAGCATTTTCAGCGTGACAATGCAGAAGAAAAGAAAAACCCATTTTCTGGGAAGAAATTCAAGCCTGCTGCAGAAACTTGCATAAGTAATGAGGAGACAAGGGGAAAATGCCTCCAGGGCATGTCAGAGACCTTCCCAGCAGCCCCTCCCATCACAAGCCCAGAGGCCTAGGAGGGAAAAATGATTTCCTGGGCCAGTTCCAAGCCCCACTGCTGTGTGCAGACGGCTCCAGCTGTGGCCAAAAGGGGCCAAGGTACAATTCAGGTTGTGGCTTTGGAGGTTGCAAGCCATAAGACTTGGCAGCTTCACTGTGGTGTTGGCCCTGGGGGTATGCAGAATTGAGGTTTGGGAACCTCCGCCTAGATTTCAGAGGATGTATGGAAATGCCTGGATGTCTAGTCAGAGGTATGTTACAGGGGCAGAGCCCTTATGGAGAACCTCTGCTAGGGCAGTGTAGAAAGGAAATGTGGGATTGGAGCCTCCACACAGATTCACCACTGGGCACTGCCTAGTGGAGCTTTGAAAAGAGGGCCATCATCTTTGAGACCTCAGAATGGCAGATCCACCAGCAGTTTGTGCTGTGTGCCTGGAAAAGCCATAGATTTAACACCAGCCAAAAAGAGCAGCCAGTAGGGGTGCTATACCCTGCAAAGCCAAAGGGGTGGAGCTGCTCAAGACTGTGGGAGCCCACCTCTTGCATCAGCATGACTTGGATGTGAGACATAGAGCCAAAGGAGATCATTTTGGAACTTTAAGGGTTAATGACTTCCCTGTTGGATTTTGAACTTGCATGGCAACTGTAACCCCTTTGTTTTGGCCGATTTCTCCCATTGAGAATGGGTATATTTACCCAATGCCTGTACCCCCACTGTATCTAGGTTGCTTTTGATCTTATCAGGCTCATAGGCAGAAGGGACCTCCCTTGTCTCAGATGAGACTTTGAACTTGGACCTTTCGGCTGATGCTGGAATGAGTTAAGTTAGGGACTGTGGGGAAGGCATGACTGTGTTTTGAAATGTGAGGACATGACATTTGGGAGTGGCTGGGGCAGAACAATATGGTTTGGTTGTATCCCCACCCAAATCTCATCTTGAATTATAGTTCCCATAATTCCCACAAGTTGTGGGAGGGACCCAGTGGGAAGTAATTAAATCATGGGGGTGGTTACTCCCATGCTCCTCTTCTTGTGATAGTGAGTGAGTTCTCATGAGATATGATGGTTTGGGTTTTTTGTTTTTTTTTGAAATGGAGTCTTGCCCTGTCACCCAGGCTGGAGTGTAGTGGCATGATCTCGGCTCACTGCAACCTCCATTTCCTAGGTTCAAGAGATTCTTCTGCCTCAGCCTCCTGAGTAGCTGGGACTACAGGTGTGTACCACCATGCCTGGCTAGTTTTTGTATTTTTGGTAGAAAAAGAGTTTCACCATATTGGCCAGGCTGGGATCTGATGGTTTTACAAGGGGCTTTTCCCTCCTTTGCTCAGCACTTTTCCTGGCTGCCACTATGTGAAGGATGTTTTTGCGTCCCCTTCCACCATGACTGCAAGTCTCCTGAGGCCTCCCCAGCCATACTAAACTGTGAGTCAAATAAACCTCTTTCCTTTATAGATTACTCAGTCTCGGGTATGTCTCTATTAGCAGTGTGAGAATGGACTAATACAGCCCACCCTGAATGAGGTCTCCTTTAACAAAAGGCTCTAGAATCTGTTCAAATTGCACAATAGAGGTTTTAGCAACCTCCTCTCCTGCCTCCTGGGGTCTCTGGATCACCCATAAATTGCCCACAGGCTTTTGATACAGGAAGCTGCCCTTCTCAGTCCCATACCACACACCATTTGAACATCAACTGCTGGTTGCACACTAGGCCTTTCTGGAAACAAATAACCTTCCAGCCCCTGAGCCTGTGATCCTATGTACCTAGCTGCCTCTTATGCCTTGGATCATTGACACAGCACTCTGCAGACTCAGCACAGTTAGTTACAGAGGCCTCTGGACTAAGATAGAAACAGTACTTATAAACCAGAACCAAACCCAGGCCTTCTGGCATATCCAAGCTATAGGAGGAAGTATTTTCTCCTGTCCTCAGCCCCTTGCCAGAGGCAATGGCGCTGTAGGCCACTCTTCTCCTGGGCCCACTGGCCACCTGGAGAGTCCCTTGGGATGAACTGAGTAACCAGAAAAGGGATTTCATATGCAAGGCTGCCATAAAATGTGATGATACCCTCTAGTGAGCTGCTGCTATTAATTTCCTAACCAGGACATCCCTGATCAAGGATGGGACTCAAGAGCCAAGCACAACCGACCAAACTTCATGCAATCATCTTAGCACTAGAGGATGTTTAGCCAATAATTGCTCCAATATGTATATTTGTTTACATTATTGGGACATTACTAATTATCTAGCCAGTTAGTCTGATCTATAGCAATTCCTTATCCAAGGTCACCCATTTGGGCTAAAAAAAAACCACCAAAACTCTGGGAATTTCTTGCCTGATAGATAACCAAAATATAAACATATGTCACACATCAGCACCACTAAAGGTAAAATAAAAGGCCTCAGAGACACTTCTTATCCCCTCCAGAGTTCCAGAAATTATTGATGACGACCAAGGTCTGCATTTCACTTCTTAAAATACACACCATGGACTTTTGAAGAAGACTCAGTGGAACTCTCACCTCTCCTACTGACCTCTTTAAGAGAGGTGAGAGTTCCACTGACCTCATGCTGCAAGTCTCATAGAGTACAATAATGGTTTACTTAAACAAGTTCAAAATCAATTACATGAGCCCTGGCATATTTCAGTCATCAGTCAAACATCAGTGGTGAATTGCAATAGAGTTTGATTCCACCTGTGATGTCCAAGTACTTCTAACTTTTAAGATCTATTCTTCCTCCTCCCAATTTTTGTCCCTTATCTGAGCAAGCCTGTATCAGGGCCTGTGAACTTCATCCCTTGGCATCTGCTGGGATATGAATACCAGACAAACCTGAAGCTTCAACCTAGCCCCAAACCTGATCACAATGAAAAACAAACCCAAGTCTTGCTCTCCCCAGAAGGTCACAGTATGCAAGTAATAAACCTGTGCATACTCTCTCGGGGTGTGTGTGGTCTCATCAGTCTTTTTTTTTTTTTTTTTTTTTTTGAGACGGAGTTTCGCTCGTTACCCAGGCTGGAGTGCGATGGCGCGATCTCGGCTCACTGCAACCTCCGCCTCCTGGGTTCAGGCAATTCTCCTGCCTCAGCCTCCTGAGTAGCTGGGATTACAGGCACACGCCACCATGCCCAACTAATTTTTTGTATTTTTAGTAGAGACGGGGTTTCACCGTGTTGACCAGGATGGTTTCGATCTCTTGACCTCGTGATCCACCCGCCTCGGCCTCCCAAAGTGCTGGGATTACAGGCTTGAGCCACCGTGCCCGGCTGGTCTCATCAGTCTTGATATCCAAACCAACTTGGGAAGGGGGTTGATCTCATCCTTGGTGGGTACAGCCACAGCTATGTATATCACTCTTTTGCTCACAGACTTCCAGGAGCTCTCCCGCTGTCCACTAAATTGTATAGAAACTTTTTATCATAGCTGCAGATTTATCTTTCTAGTTTTATACTCCACTATTCTCCTTTGTAAACATTATACTTCAAATGTTACTATTCCCAAAAAATACTTTGTCTTCAATTGCCTCCATTCTCTTTGCTTATGCTAATCTCTGTCCTGAGTTTTCTCTTCTACCCATCATCTCTCTTTGCCTCTTCTTCAAAATCATTTTAAAAGCAAATTCTACCATGAACCCTTTTTGGATTCTCCTGACCAGACAGGACCTCTCCTTACTTTGAACCTTGAATCTCTGGTGGTGTTATCATGTTTTATGCTAGAAAAAGCAGACATTATCATTCACATCTCCTCTAGCACAGGAGTTAAGAGCTTGGATCCTGAAGGCTCCCCCAATACCCTTCCCCCCAAAAAAAAGTCCAAATCCTATATCTGATTCTTACTACGAAGTTGTTCTTGGGCAAGTCATCTATCCTCTCTAAGCCTAAATTTCCTCTTCAAATGAGAATAAGATCTCATATGTGAAGAGCTGCACTCCACAAAATGTTAGTTATCACTACTTGTCCTCCTGACTAGATTAGAAGCAAGTTTATCTCAGAAATTCATTTTCAAAAATCCGATGCAAGAGCCAAATCATTAGTTAAAGCTGCAAGCAATGTCCTATATGTATAAAATATATGATTGTCTGCAATACACTAGAACCAGATGTTAAAATAGTTTTTTATTACAGAGGATGCTCAAAAGATTGTAAGTGAAAAGGCGAGATACATGTAACGTAAAAAGAAGACCATTTATCCTAATATTAGTGTTTTTCTTCCTTAGTCATCGTGTTACTCATGTACTTTTCCCTTCCTGTATTTCAAAATATTCTACAAAACATGAGTTCATTTAAAAATGTTTTTTAAGTGTTTCATACCCAGTGTTGAAATGGTCTATAAGAGTAACCACAGAGGCTGGGCGTGGTGGCGCACGCCTGTAATCCCAGCACTTTGGGAGGCCAAGGCAGGCAAATCACAAGATCGTTAGATCGAGACCATCCTAGCCAACATGATGAAACACCATCTCTACTAAAAACATTTTAAAAATTAGCTGGGCGTGGTAGTATGCCCCTGTAGTCCCAGCTACTCAGGAGACTGAAGCAGGAGAATCGCTTGAACCCAGGAGGTGGAGGTTGCAGTGAGCCAAGATCACGCCACTGCACTCCAACCTGGGCGACAGAGTGAGACTCTGTCTCAAACAAACAAAAAAAAGAATAACCACAGAATGTGTTTAATTGAAAATTAAAGTCTTCCTTGAATATAATGCTGTATTATAAAATTGAGAGAAACTGTCATAAAGTCATGTGTATTTGTAAATTGACCCACCTAATGTTGCAGTCAGTCCAATTCCCATGTGTACAGTGACCGTGAAATATTATGTGTCATGGCTCTCTTCGGAGGAAGAAAGTAAAAGGTATTAGACACAGAACTGACAGCCAGGCACAGTGGCTCAAACCTGTAATCCCAGCACTTTGGGAGGCCAAGCTGGGCAAATCATTTGAAGTCAGGAATTCAAGACCAGCCTGGCCGACATGGTAAAACCCCATCTCTACTAAAAATACAAAAATTAGCCGGGCATGATGGTGCATGCCCAGCTACTCGAGGGGCTGAGGCAAGGAGAACTGCTTGAACCCATGAAGCGGAGGTTGCAGTGGGCTGAAATCACGCCACTACACTCTAGCCTGGGTGACAGAGCAAAACTCCAACCCCCCCCCCCAAAAAAAAAAAAAAAAACTATAAGGGGAAGAGGGGAAAAATAAATCTATAAACTTTTTTTTTTTTTCAAAGCCTATCTCAACTACATCCTCGGTTCTTTAAAACATATCTTTAAATATTTAATTTTCACAAAAAGTATTATAGAGAGTCATACATATTTTTAAATATTTAATTTTCACAAAAAGTATTAGAGGGTCATATCTTGAGCTTCTGCTTCCTTGAGACCAAATGGTTCCATACATTAACCAAGTTACATTGTGAATCACAAGTAAGTCCTATTACCATAAAATCAGCTAAATATAAATTGTATGTTTCTATAAACATTTATGTGTAAATGTATGATACAGCAATCATGATCCTTAACCCACACTTTTTAAAAATAATAAAGTAAACCTAATTAATTTCCCATGCAATACACTGAAAGGTACTCATGCTAGCTTCCCAAAATTCACATAAATTATAAACCCTTTGCAATCTGCAGTTCAAATACTATGTGAGAAAACTGAGATGTAGTATGTGTTCTGCATAAGTAAAGACAGTAAACTGGCACATCAGCACTAGAGCTGGCAGTGTTTGGCTGGTCAGTCCCCTGGTTTTCCAGGGTGATAATAGATTTGCATTGATTTAACTTCCTTGTTTGGTCCAGGCCCTTGGAGGATGGCAGCATGCACCTGGAGTGGGCGTCAGCTACAAGAACAGAGCAGAAAATGCAAAGCTGACTGTCTCACCTGGTGACTGACTGACTGAATGGTCATGAACGTGGTCTCCATTTGTTTAGTTTCTCACCAGCTGAGCTAACTCACCTTTAAGGTTGAATTACACAAACCAGCACAGCATTACAGAGTTTTTGTTTTTCTTTTCCAAAGAAACATCATTATTAAATTTCCAAAATATTTCCTATTATAATATATTATAGACTGATAAAATTGTTATAAAAAATCATTTTGAAAACATTTAAATATATTTGGGGGGTTAAAACACCGCAATTTTTACCCTGAAGAGCCAAGACTTCCAGAGATGGAAAAAAGAAAAGAAAAAAAAACATGGTAATTTTTAACAAACTGTAAGTAAAATTGAGAGCAAACTGAAGCATTTGCTCAAACAGAAACAATAAAACAAATTCACCAAAGCAATTGCCCTTTTTTATTAGACATGAGGATTTCAAAGGCCTCAAGGTAGGCAATTAGTAATGCCATCATCTGGCAAAAAAAAAAGCACCAGAAGGGCAATCTAGAACCCTGGGCTTTTGTCCTAGTTGTCATTATATAACATAGTAAGCCACAATTACCAGTTACTTCATTTGTAGAGTGGAAAGCTGAGCTTGACACTTCTAAGAGCCCTTCCAATTTTGAACTACTAATAACTTGTATTCTTGTCAAAATGATATAAATCGTAAACATTTTTTTAAATCTAGATTTTTTTTAACCCGTGACAAAGAGCTGCTAAAATGTTCTAAGATAAAATAAAATGAGCCTGACTTTTGAAACAAAAGTCTCTAAGAGTAACAATGGGAAAATAACTATACAAAACATCCTCAAGCTGTTTTTCCTCATCTAAAATGAGACAGGATTGCCTAGACAATGTGGAATCTAATTTCTTAAACTAATTATTTCTAGTTCAGCACTGCAGTATTGGTGCAAGATTTTAAAAATACATTGTCAAGGTAATTTTCATATATCATCTAGAAATACAACTTACTCCCTTTCCTCTCCTTTACTGTTAAAAATCCTTGCACAAGTGTAAAAGTGAAACCAGAATTTCATCTAATAAATGTCTATCTTCACTGTATGGTGCTGCTATGAAACCTGGATGACTGAATTTGGGAGCAGGAGGAAGCATGTGCAAAATTGTTTTTAACCCTGCAAATCCTCACGATGTCTCCTTTAGTGTAGTCTTGAGAGAAAAATTAAAATGGAATGCAGAAATTATATGAAAGAGTCACAGTCTAGAGTTGCAAAGCCTCCAGGTCTTCAACAAGGTAAGCCTCGTTTTAGAACATCAAGTCAAAGGGACAGAGTAAAACAGAATTCCTAAGGAAACAATCTTAGTTATCTCATCTGGACCTTCTTTTTTACAGCCACTTTAATTAAAGACAGAAAACAAAGATATGTTATTTCTAATTAAATACTGAGATGAGCATAATCCACATTTACTGCCAATCAAGGTATTTCTAAAGGATGTATTATTTGTGATTTGCTCATTTATTTCAACCAGCCTTCTCCCCAGCCCCTACTCTTTTTCATTAAAAAAATCCTATTCATTAAAAAAATCATATTCAATGTGCTTGAAAGTCCCTTTATTTTGTTAGAAAAATCTATCAGCTCCTGTACAAATTTGCCTTATAGGTTACCATTGAATGCTGCAAACTCAACAGTTATGATCAAAGGGGGCAGTTATGATTCAGGGGCAAATAGCTGTATTATCCTAAAATTTTTGCTACTTTAAATATAAATTTATTGGCTATTTGAATAGCTTTTTAAATTAAGGGATTTATCAAGTCCTTGAACTTCTAAGTATTTTTTCTAACTTTCTTTAAATGAAACTTGTAAAGGATAAATGAAGGGTGTTTTATCTTGAAAATGTTACATTCAGTAATAGAGTACTATCAACTAAAATAACATTTTAAACATGGATACTTGTAGGTTTCTAGTCAATAATGCATTAATAGTAAGAAGAGTATTTAAAATAAACAGACTTGTCTTATTTTTAAATAAAGTGATACTTTTATTTTTCCCATATTCCCTTATTTATATTTCCCATTTTCCCTTGAGATCAAATGGTTCCTTATAGTTATTAAATTTATATGTATTAAATTTATATAGCCTCTATCTTCCAAGAAACTCAGAATGTTTTGTAGGCTTACAGACTTAAAGAGTATTAGGGCTGTACAATATTAATTAGTTGTCAAATAATAACCATTTTTTATCTTAAGAATAAGGTGTTCTTTCTTTTTATTGACTTTTTACTTCCATATTTTGGAGAAGAGCAGAGGAGTGATGTGATGGAAAACAAAGCAGCGCTAGACTAATCAATCTACTGCTTTCCTGGTTCTTAGATAAAGCTCTACTTTAAACTGTTAGATTATCATGTGATGAAGAAACAATTCTTCTCAATAGAGGCTCTATCAGTATTACAATTTGTTTTCTAAAATATCAGCAGACTTACCAACTGAAGTTCATCAACAGTTTACTATGATAGTGGTCATTATTTTCGACAGATTAGAATCTCATTGTTCTTATCAAATCATGGCAATGAGACACTTAAGAATTTCTGATGAACACTGAAACTGCTTGATGGGGAATATTAAGTGCCAAATATTTAGCATTTTCTCAGGTAATTACAGGGTCTGAAATATAACCCTTAAATAATAAACACTGTATTTCACAAAATGAGCCTTATGGAATTTAAGGAATTAAAGCTTCGTATTCTGACTATATAATCTAACCTAAAAAAGGAAAAGATTTACATACTTTTAGTCCAACTTTGAAATTTTCTGAATTTAATTCAAAGAAGGAATCAGCAAAGATTTCTAGAACCTAAAATGCTATCTGATCTTATTTTGTTTATAAAAATATGGAAATGTAGATTATATTTCAAAGATAAAACACTGCAGGACATAACCAGTTCAAAGGAAAAGCAGGCCCTAAGACTTACTGATGCAAGTTTACCTGATACTTTCAGTTAAGCAATAATGGCTACATTTAAGTCGCTTGATATATGAGCTTGAAGATTAGTTAATTTACTTTTCAGCTTAAATTGCAGATAATAAACTGACAAACAAAAGCCTTGTATATTATGGATGGTATCAATTAATGATTGCCTGTATTTACACCTAAATGTGATTTATTCTTCACAAAGGTGTATATACTTCCATTATGAATAGCGTAGCTAAAATCACAATATCCTCAAATTCTTAAACACTGAACTGAAGAACCTATAAAAACTTGAGACATTTGTTTATAGATGTAGACATTTATCTGTGGTTACTTCCTCAAGTTCATATTCAACCATGTCAACTTTTTAAACATATTAGCTGGGTCTCTGATAAAGATCATTTATGTTCCACTTTAAATATTTCTTAAAAATATCCTCAAGAAAACCTAAGTTTCAAAATTTACATTATGACATTGAGAAATGTTTTTTAAATTTATATTTTATATCTTTCAGAATATTCTGTCTTTAAGAAATTTCATCTTTATTTGCATTTGTTTCACATTCTGCTCTAAAAATCCACAGAACAATTTCAAATAGTTTTATTAAGTCAATACTATTGTTTTATGCTAACAGTAATTTCATTAGCCTTGACAAAGCCCCAAACTGGGAACTGTTTATTGTATAGAACACTTCACTTTTACCAGCTTCCTTATGCTGCTGTTACAAAACTGTTTCATAAATAGCATTAACTTTGGGACCATAAGTCTAGTCACATGAATACTCAAACTCTCCATTTCAACACTAAAAGGATCCACCATTTCAAAACGATCTCCCAAGTCTGTTTATATTAGACATTGCTACAGTTTGATTCTCAGCTATGCTAATAATTATCATCTGAACCAAGACTACTGAACACCATTGCCCTTAATCCTTTTTTCAAAGCAGACTTGAACACACTGTAATTCTTTTAAGAATCTTTATTTTTTAACAATTCAGTCTGTTGGATCTCGATGCAGTTTATTAAAAAAAAACAAAAAACTTCAGTACAGTCTCATATAAACTGCAATCAAAAAAGCAATTTAGTTTTTTTTAATTTTCAGAAGTTATCTGAAGTTGCAAGTTATTTTTTGTAATATGCAGAACAGTAAAATGTAAGCATGCTCCTGGATGCAGATGCTCCTGTGTACTATGGAGTTATTTTGAAGAGCTTGCTAACGTCTGCAGGCAGTTTATGGGATGCAATTATTTTCTCCACAACTTAGGCACATGAGAATAAAACTGATAATAAAGTATTTTTCTCAAAAAGTTGAGGCAGCTTTTGTTGAATGCTATCTGTGTGGGTACACTTGCTACACCTTGAACTGTACTAAGAGAGAGACAGACAGCAAGGAGTCCATGTTCATGCTGAAACCTGAAAAACCCCTCCACACGCGTAAGGAGTTCCAAGCAAAAGAGAGTAAAACATTCTACACAGTTGTTCATCGCCTTACGTTAACAGAATACACCAAGAAACTTTACATGACAAGGAAGCAAATCCCCTTTCACTGCTTTTGGTCAAAGTCAGCGGTGTCTATAGAGGATAAAAGTGGAGCAAGCCTAGTAGGGATAAAGCTTAAGTCTACACCTCATGCAGAGTGGTCCTTGGGCTGTCCTCTAATATTTCTCAGACATCCGAGTTAGAACTGAGGTTTGTTAACCTGGGGTCCGCATTGATTTCATATCTGTAATGATACCCTTCCATGTGATCCCTGCAGGCATCTCTGATGTTATGCATCCACTTTTTTATCCCCTTGCGGTTCAGATACAAAACCAGGAGGAAAATAGCGCCTATCAAGGCTAAAACAATACCCAGGAAGACATAAGAGGTTTGCAGGGATGGGGGAAGAATAGGGTCACAGTCCAGGTCAGCACTGTTGAGTTCCAAGAGAACCCGATTCCTCATTTTTTCCGGAAATGCACAGGTGAGCTGGTCTTTGCCTTGCACTACCTCTGTCTCCTTGAGCCAGGCCACCATGTCTACCATGTGACAGTCGCACACCCAGGGATTGTTGTCCAGGAAGACCCTGACGTGGGGCAGACCTTGCAACTCAGCCAGGGTGCCATTGTGAAGGACCTTGAGGGCATTGTCTTCCAGGTGGAGGCTTTCTAGATGTGTCAGGTTGCGGAAGGACACATAGGTCAAGCTTACCAGCGAATTGTTACTTAAGTCTAGGTACCTGAGGCTGGGAAGTTGGGCCACCACGTCCCGCGGCAGGTAAAGGAAGTGGTTGCTGGCCAGCTCCAGGCGGTGGAGCCCATGTAGTGCACCGCCCGCCCGCAGGGCCGCCACCACCATGCCCTCGAAGCTCCGGTTATTCCGCTCATCTTCAGGGGGCACGATGTGGTTCAGGATCAGTTCCACAAGAGGACTGGGGGCCGACATGCTGGCATTGCTGCCTGAGAAAGCGAAGGGGCTGAGGACGGCCAGAGGGTTGTGGCTGAGGTCGAGCTGGCGCAGGCTGGGCAGATGCGCGAAGGCGCCCGCATGCACCTCCTCCAGGCGGCTGCCGCTGAGGTTGAGCGCGGCCAGCTCGGCCAGCGGCGGCAGGCGGGCGAAGGCGCCGGCAGGGAGCACGGCCAGCTGGTTGCCCGTAAGGAAGAGGTTGCGCACGTAGGGGGGCAGGTCCGTGGGCACCTCGGTCAGATTGCGGTTAACGCACTTGACTGTGCGCGCCGCCTCGGAGCACTCGCACAGCGCGGGGCACTGGCCGGGCAGCAGGGGCTGAGCGGACACGGCGGAAGCCAGGAACGGCGCCGAGGAGGAGGAGGACGATGCTGAGGAGGTGGGAGAAGACGAGGAGACCCAGCCCAGCAGGACCAGTGCCAGTCGCGCCAACCGCAGCCGCCTGTCTCCGGCGGCGGGGCCCCGGGAACACCCTCCCGGCATCGCGGCTCGCGTTTCCGAGGAGCTGGGCTGGGACGGCGCCCGCCCCGAAGTCGGAGACTGGGCCGGGAGAGCGCGAGCTGGCGGAAACGACAGGAGAAAACTTTCCTCTCGTGGGAGCGAGGGAGGGGCGCCGCGGCCGGAACTTGGCTAACCCCCTCGCCACCGGGCGCTCCCCTCCGGGCCGGTTCCCCCGCCCCCTCCCTCAAGAAAGTACGCACGGCGGTGGGTCGGGACACTCGGCTGCGCGCTCCTGCTCCCGCACCTCTTCCTGCCGCTGCCCCGGTGGCACTTCCTCGCCTCTCGTTGGCGCCCCTCGCTGGATCCTCTAAGGGACCTGGGACAAGCAGGAGAGGCGTGAAGCGACTTCCGGAGTACAAAAACCGGCTTTTTCGAGTCTGGTCGCCTCCACTCTGTCCCAGAGACCTTCCTCAGAAAGCCCGCCCCGGCCTCGCCTCCCCAACCCTTCCAGTCACCCTTACCCGGGAGGGGGACGCGCGTCCGACACCCAGAGCGCAAAGTCTTCCTTCTCCCCTGGCCCACACTCAATAAACCTATCCGGCCTCCCGCCTTTCCCGAGAAAACTCGTCTCCCGCGTCTAACTTCCCACTTAATCCCCAGTTCCTTCCCTACCAAACTTCTCCCTCTCCCGGTTCCTTCCCGCACCGCCTCCGCGGAAGGTCGGCCTCCGGGAGTCTCCGCCCCCGCCCAGACCTCTCCTCCCGGTCCCGGTTAGCAAGCGAGGGAAGTTTCAGGTTACAGGAGTTTTTGATGTCTTTTTGTACCTTCTAGCATTAGCAGGAAGTGGAGGGCTCTACAGCTGTCGCCCCCCCCCCACCCCCCCAGCTAGCGCCCCCGCCAGCCCCTCGGATCCGAAAGGGTTCAAATCATCTCCAAAGAGGAGAGAACCGTCTGGGAACAAAGCAGCAATGGGACTTGGGGTAGGGAGGCAACGCGAACCAACGCTATTCTCCACCCGAGGATGGGGAGGGCCCCAGCGACGCCTCCCGGGTCTCTCCCAGGCCGCGGGGTACGACCGCTCACCTCCGCGCCGCCGCCTCCAGAGCCAACTCCGAGTTCCACCAGAGTCGCGACGACTTCCCGGCTCCGCGCTACGGGCGCAGATTCTCCTCGCACCGCAGCCCCTGGCCCAGCCTCCCAACCTCCGCAGCTGGGAAAAACCAACCGGGGGGCGGGGGAGGGCCAGGACTGTCGGGGGACTCTTGCCGCGCGGCCAACCTCGGCTGCCGTAGGTAGAGGGATTTAAGAAGAGAGACTAGGGGAACTGGGCTGCGCGCCTCCTCCTGGTGGAAATTAACGAGGAATGTGCCGGAAAAGGTGAGGGAATCCCTTTCTCTCCCCCCTCCCTGACATCCTTGGGTGGTTCCTCATTTTGCATATTGTATTTACCTTGGACTGGAGCAAAACCGCTGGTGAATCTCGTGGAATTCACCTTGATTCGGGCACCTTTGGCAGTGACGAGATAGATTTAGGCAGGACAGAGAAGCGCGAAGCAGCAGCAGAAAGAAATGAGCTGAAAATCTACAGCGGCGGCAGCAGCAAACGCACAGCAGGTTGTATGGAAGCTTCAGAAACTTTCTTTCAAAGTGGTACCTGAGGCCGCAAACTTCAGATTTAGGTGTAATTAATGCCTTCCCGCCTGTCCCGCCCCCTCACTTCTTGGGTAGTGATGGGACTTGTGAAGAGAGCGCGCCAACTTTGAGAGACAGAGAGATTAGTGGAGAGGAGATTCATTCCTGATTCATTAGCTTTTCTCCTACCAAAATTAAAAGCAGATGGAAGAGAAAGCGGCCAAAGCATCCTAGAAACAAAAGGCAAATAGCAAAGACTTGAGTCACCCGGAAAGCGGACCCGCCCCCCACCACTCCCCAGATGTAGCTCGGTTAAAATCACTTTAACCCGGGAAGCTCCAAAGGTGGGGAGTGGGAGTTGCGGGAGCTGACCTGAGGGAGAAGTTTGGTTCCGAAGTCGCTTGTCCCAGGGGACATCTGGCAGGTGGTGATGGAGAGGATGGAGTTGGGGAGAGGATGGGGTTGGGGAAAGGGACAGATTGAATGACTGATTACCAGAAGGATCTGTTATTATACCAGACAGGTGTTGGGTTCCGAAAGCCCTGTCGTTGCTCTCTGTAACTACGTAGCCCCTTTGTCCCAATTAAATAATTTCCCCGAAAGGATAAGAAGGTGCTGGTTATTCCAGGCTTCTTCATTTTAGAGAGAAAAATGGCAATTAGGGAAAACATGGTTTGGAAATTTAAAACCTGGTCATATAAAAAGGATCAAATAAGGATGCTGAAGCTTGTGTCTGGGACGTGTGCCTTTACTGTGAAGATGGACCCCAGCTCCCCAGTGGATGCTCAATTACTTTTATAGAAAGGGATAGTCTGCAAAGCTGACAGCAAAAATGGCTCAGACAACAGCTGAAAGAAATGGAAACTGCAGAGATTTGTGCAAAAACGCCAGTTTCATTAATTTGCATCTTCAGCACGTTTATCTAAATCCCTTTTCTTATTTTTAAAAGTGTTTTGCAACATGAATGTAAAACACTTTGAAAAAGAATTTCTAAAGATGTAGTCATGTTCTGTATCCGGATTGCGGTGGTGGTTACATAAACCCATACAATGTGTTAAAAATCGTAGAACTTTGTACACCAAAAGAGTCAACTTTACTGTAGATAAGTTTAAAAATAAAATTAATTACTCATTGGATAAAACCTGTAATAATGCTCAGACACGATACGAACTCTGGTCCTGATCTGAAGATCAACTGCTTTTTAGGAGAGTGAGAAACACTTTAGAATTTAGAAATATATATTCTCATCTGATCCTCAAAACAACTCAGAGGCAAAGTAAATATTGTTAGTATTATTGCTTGTTGCTATCATTTTTCTTGTTCTGTTTTACAAACGAAAAAACTGGGGCTTTAAGTTAGCTTGACTGAGTGTCTTCCACTTGCCAAATCTGTGCTGATCACTTCACAGATATCTCATTGACTCTTCACATCAGTACTGAGGTTAGGTCCTCTCACTCCAGTTTTACAGACAAGAAAATTGATGCAAAAGTAAATTACGTAACTTGTTCAAATGAGTGATGGAGGTGGGAACCAGGCCCAGATTTGCCTGCCTCCCATATAGTGCATCCCACATTCTGCCTTTAGGCAAGATTAAGGAGCTTGTGCAAAGTTCTACTCTGTTCCACTCTGTTCTACTTAGGCGGAACGTAAACCTCACCTCTTGTTCTCTTTTTACTTCTTCCCCCTCCACCTTCCTGCAGCTGACATTTGCTTATGGCTGCTGAATAGGGACCCAGAAACTCAGGGTCATTTCTAGCTCTGATACTTGCTTACTGTGTGTCTTCAGTATACTTCTGTTTCTTATTCTGTAAAATAGGACCACTAATGGAATTTGAAAGTATTTCCATGAGAATTTAGATAAATATGTAACATACTTAGCGAAATCACGTGTTTTGATTGTTCTTTTCTAAATTACTCCCCCTCATGCTGTTTATTGTAATCCACTATATCTCTGTAATTATGTTAGTAATAGGAGTACAAGGATGAATAATTTAAAGTCTCTTTAAGGTAGAGTTGCCAGATTTAACAAATAAAAATACAGGGCACTCAAATTTTAATTTCAGATAAACAATGAATACTTTTGACTATAACTGTCCCACGCAATATTTGGGAAGTGCAAAATTTTGTTGCTTAGAATTGAAATTCAACTTTAATTGAGTATCCTGTATTTGATCTGGCATTACAGCAGTTGATAATCTGGTAGAAGAAAGAGACACTGAAACAAAAGCTCTCAATGTAGAAGTAAGTATGGTTTGGTGTGGTATCTTTCCCGGCAGTCCCCTCTCTCTTTGTATATATTTTACCTCTATTTTTGCTATTATTTTATGTGAATGGGATGATAGTATATGAATTATTCACAATCGTTTTTAAAAACAACTGTCTATGTCCATACGTATAGGTATGCTTCTCGTTTTTTAAAGACTGAAATATTTCAAACTGTGGATTGTTGTACCACAATTATTTTAATAGCCCTGTTGAAAGACGTTTAGATCAGTAACTACTCTTTAAAGAAATTTCCTTCAAGTGAGAAAAGCTTACTAGGATCAGTTCTATTTTGATTGTCTTAAGCATTTAATTATCCCAAATTATCATACTTATTTTACTCCTGACAGCTTGAAAATTTTTTGTGCATGATGCTATTTACATACTCTAAGGCAGGGCAGAGGATTGCAGAGCACATTTTTACCAATGTATTCTTCTATTCCAAAGTGAAATAAAGGAAGGATCTGAATGTTCCAACAGATAAGAACTAATTTAGTATATTTCAAGAGGTCACTTTGTAGGCTCCAGGAAATGTTTCTATACTATCATTTACTTAGAAGATTGTTTCTATAGGAACCATTTTTTTTCCTAATGATGCAAAGGATCACATCTTAGAAAAGATTAGTAAATTATTGAAATATTGCTTCTAAATCCTGATTAGGCAACGAATAAGATAGGTATAAAAAGAATGATGAGTGATTATGACCACCCTCATGATAACTAACAGAGAGAAGCTGTGTAGTTCAGCATGGATAAATACCAAGATTGTTTAAGACTAGTTTATTTTGATCTCTGCCTCAAATTAGCAAAGGAATTGATACAAGTGCCTACTGTCAAATCTGAAAAGTAACTAAAACAAAGTCAAGTGCTGGTGAGCAATGAGCACAAATGTCAGAAACCATGAAGCAACACTTAAAACTAAAGCCATCAATGTGAGGGTCAATTTGACAAAAAGAAAAAAATTATACATGTATATATATGTATATACATGAAGAAATATTTTTTTTAATTGTGAATGATTAAAAAGAAAACGTCAAATCATTTTAGAAAGAATGGGCTTCTTTTCTGAGATGTGTACACTAAATTAAGTAAAATATAAACTTGAGAATGGGTCAAAAGGAATGTATTTGTGTCATCAGTCAGTACAATAAGTGCTGAGGCTAGTAAAAGAAAAATATAATGATGTTTCAAAATTCATTGGAGATTAAATAAATATTAAAGAAAGAGCAAGCTAAAAGGCTGTGATAGACTGCAGAAAATAAACTGACTAGAAATACATGATTTTTCGAGGATAAGGAAATGTTGAAAGGTAAATGAAAACAATTACAGTCAGCCCTCTATGTTTGTGGGTTCCATGTCTCTGGATTCAACCAACCACAGATGACAAATATTCAAACAAAAAAAAAATGGACGGTTACATCTGTATCAAACATGTACAGACTTTTAAAATAATTATCATTATCTCCTAAGCAATTCAGCAGGTGCGGTGGTTTACACCTGTAATCCCAGTACTGTTGGAGGCCGAGGCGGGCAAATCACTTGAGGTCAAGAGTTTGAGACCACTCTGGCCAACATGGTGAAATCCCATCTGTACTAAAAATATGAAAATTAGCCAAGTGTGGTGGTGCATGCTTGTAATCCCAGCTAATTGGGATGTTGCAGCAGGAGAATCGCTTAAACCTGGGAGTCAGAGGTTGCAGTGAGCTGAGATTGCGCCACTGCACTCCAGACTGGGTGACAAAGCAAGACTCCATCTCAAAAAAACAAAACAAATAAAAAAAAAGACAACAACAACAACAAAAAAACCCTGCATAACTATTTACATAGCATTTACATTGTATTAGGTATTATAAGCAAACGAGAGATGATTTAAAGTATATAGGAGGATGTGCATAGGTTATATGCAAATACTATGCCATGTAACCTAAGGAATTTGAGTATCCATGGATTTTGGTATCCACAGGGATTCTGGAAGCAACCCCCTGAGGATAACAAGGGATGATTACATATAGTAATATGCAGACTCTCCAAAGAGTCACCCTTACAGGATCACTCAACTTTAATTCAATAAATGCTTTTTTAAGACCCCACTGTATACTGTCCACCTATTTGATGCACTTGAAATACAAAGATAGATAGAATAAAAATCCCTACCCTTAGATAACTCACAGTCTAATGGGAAAGCAAATGGTTACAAAACGTATGGTAAGTGCAAATATGTAATGGAGTGGGGAGACTGTCAGAAGGTTTTACTAGGGTAGAAATGCCGGAGTTGCATTTTGAAGCACAATCAGCCTGTATCCTCAGCTTCTGTCCCATGTATTCAACCAGCTGGGGATTGAAAATAAACAGTAAAAAATAACACTACAACAATAAAAAATAATACAAATGAAAAATATAGTAAAACAACTATTTAAAAAACATTTACATTATATTAGGTATTATAAATAATCTAGAGATGATTTGAAGTCTGGGAGGATGCATGTAGGTTATAAACAAATACTATGCCATTTTATATCAGAGACTTTAGCATCTGTGGGGTTTGGTATCCACAGGGGTCCTGAAACCAATCCCCATGCTTACTGAAGGAAGTCTGTGTTAGTAAGAGCTTGCCAGACAAAAGATCAGCAAGTTGGTGAAAAACCCCAGAGAATTTGTTCGCTTCTAGAGACTACACAGGGCGGAGCACAGGACACATTGAGACATTGGAGGGAATGGTACAAGGTGAGATTTGAAATACAGTGGGATCAGATTACTGACCTCCAGTCTAAAAGATTTGTATTATCCCAGCCAGGCATGGTGGCTCACACCTGTAATCCCAGCACTTTGGGAGGCTGAGGTGGGTGGATTACTCGAGGTCAGGAGTTTGAGACCAGCCTGGCCAACATGGTGAAACCCTGTCTCTACTAAAAACATAAAAATTAGCCGGGCGTGATGGCAGGCACCTGTAATCGCAGCTACTTGGGAGGCTGAGGCAGGAGAATCACCTGAGCCCAGGAGACAGAGTTTGCAGTGAGCCGAGATCATGCCATTGCACTCTAGCCTGGGCAGCAAGGACAAAACTCCGTCTCAAAAAACTAAAAGGTTTGCATTATCTTGTAGTGGCAGGAAGCCAATGGAAGTTTTTGGCAGAGGAATGGCATGATCATAAGTGCATTTTAGAAACATCACAGTTGCTGTCTGTTTAAAAGGCAATTTATAGACAAGACAAGACAGAGAGAAAAGTTGGGTGATTCAAGTGACGGATGACAAAGAGCCAAAACAAAGTAGAAGTAAAAGATTGGTATGGCAACAGCAGGTTATATAGACCAGTGGTTATTATATAGACCATAATATTACATACACCAGTGGTTTCCAACAGAGTGGCACTGCCCCCGTGCCACTAAAATATTTTTTTGAAAAGCCAACATTGGCTTTTAGAAAGTTTGAAAACAACCTATATAAATTTTTAAAATAATCTACAAATCTTGGTGATTTGTTCACTTTGAAGGTAATACTACATACATTTATAATTCTAAATATTAGATTATAGATAATGTCTATATTTTAAATAATAACCAAGAGAAATTTTAATTTATCCTCAGTGTGACTAGATAAAAACCTGAAGTTCTCAGCCTAGAAACAACTTCATTTTGCATTTAAACTCCAAATACTTACAGTGTAGTTTTATTATACATTCAATTTTCCGTGAACAGTTACACTGTAAGGAAAGAATATATATTGTTTTGTTTGGAACTTTACCAAGATTTTATCTCTCGTAACCATTCCACTCATTCTATTCAGATCATCAATATAGTATCAGTTTGCGTTTGTAGTTGTTACATTTGCAGCGATTCTTATTTCAAAATGTCTAATATTTTAAAAAATTATTTCTACATTCATATGAATATTGGCCTAACTTCTCTTAAATTTTAGCTTATTTATAAGTAGGCAGAAGAATATCAACACTTCGTTAGGTTTTCTATTATACTTATGCCCAAGTATTTCTATGTAGTGCTACATAGTAACTAATACTATTCTTTTACCTTTAATATTCTAGTTAATATAGTATGTATTTTTAAAATTACATATCAAGATGCATTTTATAAAATAAAAAAGGCTTTATAAAATCTTTGTTTTGAAAAGGAAACATTGGTTTTTAGAAAGTTTGAAAACAACTTGTATAAATTTTTAAGAGAATCTACAAATCTTGGTGATTTATTCACTATGAAGATAAGAATATAGACATAATTCTAAGTATCATAATGCTACAGAAAACTTATTTAAAATTTGTTTCTCTTTTGAATTTAATATTTCAGATACACAATATTCAGTCAGCTTCTATATTTTAAGTAATGACCAAGAGAAATTCTAATAATTCTTTATTATTGAAGAGTCAAGTTTGATTATAATAAAGTGAAAAAATACCTAGAGAAAAATAGAATAAGACACCTGTTTTAAGAACTGATCTTATTTGATTTAAACTATTGTCCTTTAAAATGAAATTGTGGTAAATATTTAAATTAGCAATGTTATCTAATATCTTTTTTTAGTGTACATTAATTCCACTTTGGAGGTGACATGGAAGATTTTTCATTTCTATAGTTCTTGCCCAAGATAGGTTCTAAACTAAGACTGGAATTCAGTCAAGAAATGGGAGCAGTTGCAATTGTAGCCACCATCCAAATTCAATTCATTTCAGCTAAATTTAATACAGTTCAATAAATGTTTATTAATGTGCTTTTTTGTAGTACTCACTTTGTCTTCCAAACAGGACTACCTCCAAAGCCAGCAATTTTCCTTAAAAAATTTATAATACTGGCACATTGACAGGCAATGTATTGCATGTCCATGGCAGAGGTTCAGCAGTTAGAGTTAGGCCAAAGTTTGGGTACATGACCCAGGCTTCTCTAATCTATTTTATAAGTCCTATCCAGTAAGCTCAAGTACAGAGGTCAATAAGATGGCTCTTAGCACTCTTAAATGTTTAAATTCAAAATTGAGTATCAAATTCAGCTTAGATCCCCATATGAAAGCTGAGGAAGAGAGTACTAAAGATGTTATGTACTTTGAGATAGAAATTGATCATATTACTTTGGAGTGAAAAAGAAGGACGTTAAGGAGCTTAACTAGGGAGATAAAGTCATGCCAGCGTCAAACACATGGCCTGAGCAGTGTGGGTAATGGTAGGATAAAGGAGTTGGGTGCAGAGCACACACTAAAGGATGCCGATACTGAACTTCAGTGGAAGCTTAGTAGATAAATGTGTTACAACAGGCGGTATTTTTACGCCCAAAATATTGACGTGGGTGACATTTACAAAGGAGTGAGATTCAAAATGGTTTGCAACCAGTATGGAATAGACACCAATCAATCTGTTCAATAATCAGAGGCTGCCACCTGCAAACAACTAATAGAGCTTTGTTGTTGCAGACTGCCTGAATACAAGCCCTGAATCTCCGTAAGAAAACTAAAGACACTTCAAGGTTTCTGATAATCTCTACGACCACCATTTAGAGTATAGGCTGTCACTCAGAAATTGTTTGATAACTTCCGAGCTTCATCATGAGGAATTGGAAGCTTCTTTCAAATAGGAAAATGTTTTTGGAGTATGTGATAAGTGCTTCTAGGCACTTTTCTGAGAACTGAGGAAGCAGTCATGAAGAAGACAGACATAGGCTCTATTGTGGTGAAATTTATTGTTTCCACTACTTTATTAAATCAACTCACTCCAGTGTGAAAATCTAGATTTCTTTTTTAACTAAATAAAATATTTAAATATTTTGTTATTAAATACAGCAAACGCGAACTCAGCAATACAGAACAGCATAAAAACCTGTGCACCGGCCGGGTGGGGTGGCTCACGCCTATAATCCCAGCACTTTCGGAGGCCGAGGCGGGTGGATCATGAGGTCATGAGATCGAGACCATCCTGGTCAACATGGTGAAACCCCATCTCTACTAAAAATACAAAAATTAGTTGGGCATGGTGACTTACGCCTGTAGTCCCAGCTACTCAGGAGGCTGAGGCAGGAGGATTGCTTGAACCCAGGAGACGGAGGTTGCGGTGAGCCGAGATTGTGCCACTGCACTCCAGTGTGGGTAACAAGAGCGAAACTCCGTCTCAAAA
>NW_016107672.1:297623-304423 GCF_001604975.1 Cebus imitator
AAAAAAAAACCTGTGCACCTATTACTCGTCTTACAAATCCTAATATTAGGTTTCTTTTTTAATGTTCTTTTGTTTGTAATTAAGCTGTACCATTGGATAATTACGTATACACCCTTGAAACCATCAGTACAATCGAGAAAATGAACGTATTCATTATCCTCAAAAGTTTCTTATGCCCATTTGTAATCCCTGTATTCACATGTCTCCCTTAAATCATCCCATCCCCAGGCAACCATTAATTTAATTTCTGTCACTACAGATTAATTTGAATTTTCTAGATTTCATATAAATGGACTCATATAGTTGGTGCTGTTCTAATCTGGCTTCTTTCATTGTGCATAACTAATGTGAGATTCATTTATGTTGTTGATAGTATCAATAATTCATTCCTTTTTATTTTTTATGCTTGGTATTCCTAGTACGGATATAAGACATTTCTACTCTAAATGGGTCTGACCTTCCTCCTAAGACCAGGTCATGCTATTCTTATGGCAACAGGTTAAGCACAAGAGCAAACAAACCTAAATCATGTAAATCCTTTTTAAGATACTGCTTGCCTACCATTTGCCAATATGCTCTAAGAAAGCAAATCATACTAAAGCCAAGGTGCATGGAATTACACCCCATCGAAAGTGAAAGAGCCCTGCAAAGTGCCATGGCAAAAGGCTTGTGCAAAGGCTTGTCTGAAGAAATGGGGCTATTGATGTAATCTACCATGAACTAACATACCACCATTTCTTTAAACACCTCCCTGAGGATATTTTCAGTCTTGTGCTATTACAAACAATGCAGCAATGAATGAGTACATTGTCATCTTCCATGTAGGCCAGTGTATCTGTAGGATAAATCTTTAGAAGTGAAATTCTTGGTTAAAGGATATAGGTTTTTGTAGTTTTGATAGGTGTTGCCAAAGCACTGTTGAGACATAATTGATTGTAACAATTTATATTTCCACCAACAATGTTGAGACTATGTTATTAAAATTGTTTTTTTCCAGTCTTACATGTGAAATATAATCTTTGTATGGCTCTGATTTGTATTTTTCTTGTTAAAAATAAGATTGACAATCTTTTTATATGTTTAAAAGTCATTTACATTTCCTTTTTTTGAATCCATCTGTTCAGATCTTTTGCTCATTTTGTTTCAGTGAACGGTTTTTTTTTTTTTTTTTTTTTTTTTTTTTTTTTTTTTTTTNTTTTTTTGCCTCTTTGGGTGGAAGTTTCACTAGGTTGCCCAGGCTGGAGTGCAGTGACCATTCACCAGTGTGATCATAGCACACAATAGCCCTGAACTCCTGGGCTGAAGTGATCCTTCTGCCTCAGCCTCCAGAGTAGCTGGGACTATAGGCACAGGCCACTGTGTCTAGCTAAAGGGTTGTTGTTTTTTTCTTTTCCCAATAGATTTGTACATACTAGGGAAATTAGTACCTTATTAAATTAGTTACAAATATTTCTGCATTTGTTTAATGACTTTGGTTCTGGAAGTTTTTCATGTTGGTTTTTCCTTTTGATAGGGTCTAATTTTTCATTCTTTTAGGTTTTGTGTTTTGTGTCATACTTAAGAAGGCCTTCATTTCAAAATTATAACGTTTCATTTTTTACTTTTTTTTAATCATCTGGATGTGTTTTTTTTCAGCATCTGTTGAACTCTAGTATCTCTTCTTTTTGTTTTTGTTTTATAGGGATTTTTGCTATAAATATTGTCTTTTTAAAATTTTAGGTCAGGGCCAGGCATGGTGGCTTACACCTGTAATCCCAGCACTTTGGGAGGCCGAGGCAGGTGGATCATCTGAGGTCAAAAGATTGAACCATCCTGGCCAACATGGTGAAACCTTATCTCTACTAAAAATACAAAAATTAGCTGGGCATGGTGGCGTACACCTGTAGTCCCAGCTACTCGGAAGGCTGAGGCAGGAGAATCGCTTGAACCGGGAGGCGGAGGTTGCAGTGAACCCAGATTGCGCCACTGCACTCCAGCCTGACGACAGAGTGAGACTCTGTATCAAAAAAACAAAAACAAATTTAGGTCAGAATACATGATTACTATTTTCATCTGCTTTAATGCAACATTTTTTGGTGGTTTTTAATCTGGTATTTCTTTTTCCCATTCTTGTCCTGTTTCCTTTTCAATTACTCACCTTTCAGACAGTAAGACTTTTCATTGACCAGCAATTTGTCAAAGGTTCATGAAGTGAAGGCAATCTTGGCTGTATTCCAAGAAACTAGAATTCTCCTTAAGATCCAGGATGTTGTATATAAGCCACTTTAACCTATATGCATCCCCACAGAAGGAAATAATCAGGTGTGGAAGTTTTCACAATGTGAAGCTTCTCTTTCCCTCTTCTGCCGCAAAGATGTCTACTTGCAAATATGACTGATCTGTGAGAGTCCTGATTTTGCCTTGATTCCTCTGCTTCACAGAGTCAATCCAGTCTCAGGGAAGTATCTGCCAGTAGCCCTTGCATCCTGTGCTAAATACAAGATTGATCTTTTCCACCTCAAGGTATGTTCTTTGCTTTCCAAAAATGTGCTTTCTGACGCTTTTTCTGAAAGTCTACATTTACAGCGTCTTCTTTCTTCTTTCATGCTCAGTCCCACTACTTTTAGGAGCCATTTCTCCTATTGTATTATTTGGGGAGTTAGCTCTATCATTGTTCCACTAAGAATGAGTTTGCACTTTTTTCTTATTTTTCTGCTCTTTTTGATGATTTTGGGGGGAAAAAAGGGAGAAAGTAGACGTATTACCATTATTTTCAAATGGAAATTTTCTCTGGAGTTGTGAGGGGATAAATATATGGGACAAAAAAAGATATTCTATTATTTTGAAAAAAAAAAAAGAGTAAAGTTTAATAGATAGCATAGGGTGCATATGTTCCAATTTACTATAAAAAAAGCAAGAACCACTCTATAAAAAGGGTAAAATAAGTTAATTAGTTAAAAGGAAATAGCAAAAGAAGAACTAAACCAAAATGGTTTTAAAGATTCAGAAATAGAACGAACTTACCAGTTATGGCATTAAGTGAAATAGCATAAACTCCTATTAACAATAGACTCATAGACTGAGTCATAAAACAGACTATATACTGTTTATAAGAATGATTGACAGATTAAAAACCAAAGCCCTGGTAAAAATGCATCAAATAGTGCAAACAACAACAAAAAGTAGGGAGCAAATTATTATCAGACATAAGGGAAAGAAACAAAAAGAGGGTAATTTTATTCATTCATAATGAAGAAAATATTCATAAAGTGTTATGCAATGAATAACAAAAATATGTAAAGAAAAACTACAAGAATTATTAAGAGAATATTTGTAGTAGAGACTTTCAGATGCACTTTGATAGAATCTTCGATAGATTATGCAAATAAAAAATAAGAGAATGAAGAATCATAATGTAATGCAGGTTATATTTACATTATGTATGTATAGATCATACTCATTTTCTAGTACTCATTGAATAAATTCAAAATATGATTTTATTAGACAATATTGAACTTAAATTTCAAAAAGCAGAAATAAAATAGGTCATTTTTTCTTACCACAAGAAAATAAAATCAGAATTAATAATAAAAGGTTTACCCTTTGGAAATAAAACATGTAATTTTCAATTAAAAAATAGGAAATTTTATAATTGTAGACAAGTTGGAAATATGAGAAAAGTATCTGTTAAGAATTGTGGGGCGAGTGCAGTAGCTCACTCCTGTAATCTCAGCACTGTGGGAGGCCGAATAAGACAGATTACTTGAGGCCAGGAATTTGAGACCACCCTGGCCAATATGACGAAACCCCATCTCTACTAAAAATACAAAAAATTAGCTGGACATGGTGGCTCACACCTGTAATCCCAGCTCCTTGAGAGGCTGAGGCAGGAGAATCATTTGAACCCAGGAGGTGGAGGTTGCAGTGAACTGAGATGGCACCGCTGCACTCCAGCCTGTGCAACAGAGCGAGGCTCTGTCTCAAAAAAAAAAAAAAAAAAAAAAAGGAAGAGAAAAAAAAAAAAAAAAAAAAAAAAAAAAAAGAATTGTGAAACTTAGACAGAGCAACATTATGTATCATTTAAGAACAAGTTTTAGTGCCTAGAAAGTTTGGTTTATACCCTGGTTATACTGCCTTGAAGCTTGGGCAGACATTTAAGTGCTCTGTGCCCTTATATGAAAATGGGGATAGAATAGTACAAACATTATAAGTCTGTTTTGAAGACTTTCTGACTCATTATGAGAACTTTATAAATGCTAGCCATTATTATTACTAGGAAAAAAACTCATGATTTTTTTTGGGACAGCATCTCACCCTGTTACCTAGGCTGGAGTTCAGTGGCATGATCACAGTTCACTGCAGCCTCAACCTCCCATGCTCACATGATCCCCCCATCTCAGCCTCCCAGGAAGCTGGGACTACAGGTGTGTGCCACCCTGGCTAACATTTTTTATTTTTTTGTAGAAGCAGGGTCTTGCCATGTTGCCCAGGCTGGTCTCAGACTCCTGGTATTAAGCGATCCTCCCATCTCAACTTCCCAAAGTCTGGGATTACAGATATGAGCTACCACACCTGGCCAAAACTCATTTTTTAACTAGTTTTGTCATCAAATAATGAAAATAAATTATTTAAACACCAAACTCTCAAATTGAGATAAAGAACGAGAAAATCTAAGGAAAATCAGAGATTTAATGAAAAAGCAAACATTAAAAAAATTTTTAAATGCCATGATTAACAAATAAGCCCAAAAGATGATTTGTAAAATATATACAAATTTTTCTTTTTTTTCTTTCCTTTTTTTTTTTTTGAGACAGAGTCTTGCTCTATCACCAGGTGCCAGGCTGGAGTGCAGTGGTACAATCTCGGCTCACTGCAATCTTCGCCTCCTGGGTTCAAGCAATTCTCCTGCCTCAGCCTCCTGAGTAGCTGGGACTACAGGCACGCGCCGCTACGCCCAGCTAATTTTGTTTGTATTTTGCACCATGTTGGCCAGGATGGTCTCGATCTCTTGATCTCATGATCTGCCCACCTCGGCCTCCCAAAGTGCTGGGATTACAGGCGTGAGCCACCACGCCCGGCCACAAATTTTTCTTAAAATGAAAGATCTTTTATCTTGTAAGATAAAAGAGCAAAAACACATTAAGCATAAGAAAAGGGATATAACCGGCTGGGCGTGGTGGCTCACGCCTGTAATCCAAGCACTTTGGAGGCCAAGGCGGGCAGATCACCTGAGGTCGGGAGCTCAAGACCAGCCTGACCAACAGGTGAAAACCCGTTTTTTTTTTTTTTTTTAAAGACAGGTTACTTTTGTGGCCATAGGACAATAGCTGGAAAATAAAAACAGGGGCTTAGTATTTTTGAGGGAAATGTGGGAGGGAAGAAGTGGTGTCCAGGGAAGGAAGCTGGGTGTCCCTTAAGGTGAGGTCTTGAAAGTGAACCAGTTGGGAGGTTTGGGGAAACAGGTTTGTAATGGAATTGGGCTTCCCCAGGGCTCCTTTGTAGGNTTTTTTTTTTTTTTTTTTTTTTTTTTAAAGGGATATAACCACAGAAATGAAATAAAAATTTCAAATTATAAGAAAGTGCTGTGCCATAACTTCGGAAAATATAAATATTAACAACTTCTCGAAATACTTAAATTAGGAAAACTATCACAAGGAAGGGTAGAAAAATAATGGAAAAATGTGAAAAAGCTTTCAAGTTGCTATCCCGAAACTGGTGCCAAACCTTAAAGTTTTATTGATGACTTCTATCAAACTTCAAAGAACAGATGTATTACCTTTATGCTATTTAAGATAGTACCTAACATTGAAAAAGAAGAAAAGTGTTCTAATTTACTATAAAAGACAAGCAGATCCTGTGAGAAGAGACAAACATGGACGGCCTTTGAGGCTAATTTCCTCCTCCATTTGATAGTTTAGCAAAGTTGGCTTAGCAGGTCAGAGTCAGTTGAACAGAAAACAGACCATAGCAGCTTGTGAGGTCTGAAAATCCCACGCCCATCTAACAGGCCGCTTTCCAAATTAGAGAGCTCCAGTGTTGCACAGTAGCTCCTCCTGTCCTGATAAATATGTTCCACCTAATGGGACGGACACTGCTCCATAGCAATAGTGGCCATGGGGCATGCCTTCTGGCCTAAACCGTGGGATGGGAAATTAGAAGATTTTATGCATTCTACTGCTTCTCTACTTGTGAATTCTCTGCACCTCTAATAAACCCTATTTCACAGCTGCAGCAGTTGCCACTAGTGCTGTGTTCTGATTCCTTTGCCTAACACTCTAATCACAAAATTTGCCAACATCAGTACCAAACAATAAAAAATTATAGCTAAATAACACATACAATTAATTGCAGATAGACTAGTAAACGAAACTCAGTAGTATACAAAAGGAAGATTTTCCCAGGAAGACAAGTAGCATTTTTCCCAGAAATTCAAATATTACTTAACATTGGAAATTTTAGTTTTATTCATAATATTTATAGATGAGAGAAAAAAAACCAAACAACTAACTTAACAGTTATTGAAATGATATGTTTTTAAATGACCTGCCAATTAAAACTTTAGGAACATAGAAGTGAAGGTTAGGGTTGTCAAGAATTACTTCATCACATTGAAAGCATGTCAGCTTTAAAGAGTGATTTGTGAATAATTTGTAAATGGGATGAGGTGATTGTTTAATATAAACAGAGACAGTAAGAGTCTTGCGGCCGGGCGCGGTGGCTCAAGCCTGTAATCCCAGCACTTTGGGAGGCCAAGGCGGGTGGATCACGAGGTCAAGAGATCGAGACCATCCTGGTCAACATGGTGAAACCCCGTCTCTATT
>NW_016107672.1:305243-308129 GCF_001604975.1 Cebus imitator
CACCATGCCTAGCTGATTTTTTGTATTTTTAGTAGAGACGGGGTTTCACCATGTTGACCAGGATGGTCTCGATCTCTTGACCTCGTGATCCACCCGCCTCGGCCTCCCAAAGTGCTGGGATTGAGCCACCACGCCCGGCTCTCTTGTATTTTCTAAACCCAAATCTGCTTATTACTAAATGCCAACTTGGTAGGCTCCCAAGTAGACTAGGTTTAAGAAAATTGCTAGGGCATGGAATTTGGGCTAGACTTAGCAATTATCATATGAAATAATAAATTACTTGTAGAAATCATTTCTTAGCATTTTCACAGTCCATGGTATTTTTCTTACAGATGTTAATTCTGACCACCTTGTTTTATGGTTACTTATATGCAGCATGAATTTCCCTGCTAGATTGTAAGAGACCAAGTTTTACTTATTTTAAAATAACCCATACCACTTTTTACAGTGGCTTAGCACATAGGAATTACCTAATCAATGTCCTTTCAATGTTAAATTGTTGAAATTCATTATCTAAATTAAAATATAGGATCATGATGATGCCAAAAATGTGTTTAGAGAAAATTTTGGCTTTGCCACAGTTACAAATATTGATGATGCAATAATTGGATTTGCTCTATAGACCAACTTGTAGACAGATGCCATTGCCTTTCTTTCTGCCTTTCTTTTATTTTCTTAATCAGCAGCTCATTGAAGCACTTCCTGTAAGTGAACTCCTTCATGTTTTGGCACCCTCCACAGACTTTCACTTGCCTTTGGAGAATAGGCAGGTAAATTCTTGGCAGAATCCACAATTTTCACTGGAGACATAAAGGTTGCCAGGACTTGCAGTACCTGGTGTGTTTTCATGGCACTGAGGCGGCCCTTGTCAGAACAGATAGATATCTCAGCAGCCTGAGGCAGCAGGCCCTTGAGTCACTGTGCTAGGGAACTGATCATAAGTTCCCAAGAGATATACAAGATGACCTTCCAGGTGTGGAAAGAAAATATTACAGCTTCAATTTACATATTTTATCAAAAAATATGAAAGAAATGATACTTAATATTAACAGTTAATACATACTTTGCCAAAATGTGATTCTGAATATATCCTGAGGAAAGAGAGGGAGAGGTTGATGCTGATGCGCTTTTTCCTTTGTTTGCTTCAACCTATCAGAGTTTACTAATCCTGACCCTAATTCCAACCTTAACCCTTGCCAAGTGTAGCAGACCCTGTCAACACCACACCCCATACATGTGGTGCCCACCTGAATTCACCTTAGGTGTGGTATGCAGTTTGTTGAAAGCTCTCCACCTCTATACCAGCCTCCCTCTTCTTCTGATTCTCCAACATCATGGAGTTTGCTCTGTCAAAAACAGATGCAACCTGAAGTGATAGGGGTTCATGCCACCAGAGGCAACCATCGACCAATGGGGAAAGAAAGTAAGTGAATAAATGCCCCAGCCTCCCCATTATCCAAGAAAGGATGACTTGAGGGGTTCTTCATACAGCCTTCCACGGGGTTGCTGTTGAGATTGGGCCTACAAAAGCAACATGCTCATTGACATATACTTTATCTTATTTCCCAAGATCACTTCCCAATAAATGACCACACTTTCTTTATCCAGTCTGTCATTGATGGTTATTTTGGTTGATTCCATCTCTTTGTTGTTGTGAATAGTGGTGTAATAAACATTCAGCTGGGTAATGAAATAATCTGTACCACAAACCACCGTGACCTGAGTTTACCATGTAACAAACCTTCAAATGTACTCCCAACCCTAAAATAAAAGTTTTAAGAAAGAAAACAAAATTACCTGCACTCAAGACTTTGATTCAAGGTCTACTATTGAGGGGACCAGAGAAGGCAGGTTAAGTGGATTTGTGCACTGTGTTATGTAATTAACTAAACTCATTTAATGTATACACGTTTCAAAAAGATTTGAGCAAAGAAACTTCATAGTGAAGATTATGCTGATAATATAAGAGCGAGTGAGCAAGAAAATGACATTGCTAACATTTCTCTGAATCCAAGTAAGAGTTATTTGTCAGCCAAATTGCAATATAAAAATAATGACTATCTAATCATATCTGACAAGAAATGGGCAAGAAAATAAAAATTGTCAAGGACTATTTGAAGTAGGCATTTATATTTATAATGATAAACCTTACCCTACCTTGAGATTGTGCCTTGAGATGCTAGTTAATAATACGATACCATCACAACTGACAAGACCTAAAACTATGGTATTTGCTTCATCTTTATTTATTTTTTTCATTTTTGAAATTTTCAAGTGCCTCCCTATATTTTGTGCCTGAAATGATGATCCACTATCTGCCATTTTGCTATAGTAGATGGATAACTTAACTCAGTAGTAGGAAGTTCTGTAGGTCATCGCCCTTATGAAACTCGTATCTTTTGTATGAAAACTTCAATTCTTTATTTTTGAAGGGTGACTAAGAGGAACTTGGCATACTACCATAAATCAGAAAGAAGCTGAACTGTAGCAATTTAATTGGATACATATTTCTTAACTTCAAAACAGTTTTTTGTATATTTTCAAAGGCTAGTTCTGCTTCCTGTTCTAAAATGCTGAATTGTCAATGTTTTCCTTTGTATTCCTATAAGTAAATGCATTGGTTATTAGATTGATACATTACTCAGTTTCTGGTAAAGAAGTAGTTAGAAGCCCTGTTTGAGTATAAGAATTCACTAATTTGTCATCCTACTGATTACAAGGAATTCAACTTGCAGCATGTGATGGCAATCATTCTAGGCTTCTTCTTTTTTTTTTTTTTTTTTCAAAAGATGGGGTTTCACCATGTTGGTCAGCCTGGTCTTGAACTCCCGACCTCAGGTGATCCACCTGCCTTGGCCTCCAGAGTGCTTGGATTACAAGCGTGAG
>NW_016107672.1:309989-311544 GCF_001604975.1 Cebus imitator
CACTCTTGTTACCCAGGCTGGAGAGCAATGGCGTGATCTCGGCTCACCGCAACCTCCGCCTCCTGGGTTCAGGCAATTCTCCTGCCTCAGCCTCCTGAGTAGCTGGGACTACAGGCACGCGCCACGTTTACGTGTTTTTTTCCAGTTCTGTGAAGAAGGTCATTGGTAGCCTGAAGAGGATAGCGTTGAATCTGTAAATTACTTTGGGCAGTATAGCCATTTTCACGATATTGATTCTTTCTAACCATGAACATGGAATGTTTCTCCATCTGTTTGTGTCCTCTCTTATTTTGTTGAGCAGTGGCTTGTAGTTCGCCTTGAAGAGGTCCTTTATATTCCTTGTTAGTTGTATTCCCAGGTACTTTATTCTCTATGTGGCAATTGTCAATGGCAGTTCGTTCTTGATTTGGCTCTGTTTAAGTCTGTTATTGGTGTATAGGAATGCTTGTGAATTTTGCACATTGATTTTGTATCCGGAGACTTTGCTGAATCTGCTTATCAGTTTCAGGAGATTTTGGGCTAAGACGATGGGGTCTTCTAGATATACAATCACGTCGTCTGCAAACAGAGACAATTTGACTTCCTGCTTTCCTATTTGAATACCCTTTATTTCTTTTTCTTGCCTGATTGCTCTGGCTAGAACTTCCAGTACTATACTGAATAGGAGTGGTGAGAGAGGGCATCCTTGTCTAGTGCCACATTTCAAAGGGAATGCTTCCCGTTTTTGCCCATTCAGTATGATATTGGCTGTTGGTTTGTCATAAATAGCTTTTATTATTTTGAGATATGTTCTGTCAATACCTAGTTTATTGAGGGTTTTTAGCATAAAGGGCTGTTGAATTTTGTCAAAGGCCTTCTCTGCATCAGTTGAGAAAATCATGTGGTTTTTGTCTTTGGTTCTGTTTATGTGGTGAATTATGTTTATAGACTTGCATATGTTGAACCAGCCTTGCATCCCCAGGATGAATCCTACTTGATCATGGTGGATACGCTTTTCGATGTGCTGTTCCAGTTGGCTTGCCAGTATTTTACTGAAGAGTTTTGCATCTATTTTTCATCATGGATATTGGCCTGAAGTTTTCTTTTCTTGCCGAGTCTCTGCCTGGTTTTGGAATCAGGATGATGTTGGTCTCATAAAATGATTTGGGAAGGATTCCCTCTTTTTGGATTATTTGGAATAGTTTCAGAAGGAATGGTACCAGCTTCTCTTTGTATGTCTGGTAGAATTTGGCTGTGAACCCATCTGAACCTGGGCTTTTTTTGGGTGGTAAGCTCTTAATTGCTGCCTCAACTTCAGACCTTGTTGTTGGTCTGTTCAGGGTTTCAACTTCTTCCTGGTTTAGGCTTGGGAGAATGCAAGTGTCCAGGAATTTATCCATTTCTTCCAGGTTTACTAGTTTATGTGCATAGAGTTGTTTGTAATAATCTCTGGTGATGGTTTGTATTTCTGTGGAATCTGTGTTGATATCCCCTTTATCATTTTTTATTGCATCAATTTGGTTATTCTCTCTTTTCTTTTTTATTAATCTGGCTAGTGGTCTGTCTATTTTGTTGA
>NW_016107672.1:312647-332117 GCF_001604975.1 Cebus imitator
TCTATTAGGTTTGCTTCATCCAGGTCTGAGTTCAAGTCCTGGATATCCTTGTTAACTTTCTGTCTCATTGATCTGTCTAATATTGACAATGGGGCGTTAAAGTCTCCCATTATTATTGTGTGGGAATCTAAGTCTCTTTGTAAGTCATTAAGACCTTGCCTTATGTATCTGGGTGCTCCTGTATTGGGTGCGTACATATTTAGGATTGTTAGCTCTTCTTGTTGCATTGATCATTTTACCATTATGTAATGTCCTTATTTGTCTCTTTTGATCTTTGTTGCTTTAAAGTCTAATTGATCAGAGATGAGAATTGCAACTCCTGCTTTTTTTTGCTCTCCATTTGCTTGGTAAATCTTCCTCCATCCCTTTATTTTGAGCCTTTGTGTATCCTTGCATGTGAGATGGGTTTCTGGGATACAGCACACCGATGGATTTTGGCTTTTTATCCAATTTGCCAGTCTGTGTCTTTTGACTGGAGCATTTAGCCCATTTACATTTAGGCTTAACATTGTTTTGTGTGAATTTGATCCTGCCATTTTGATGCTAGCTGGCTGTTTTGCCCGTTAATTGATGCAGTTTCTTCATTGTGTCAATGGTCTTTACCATTTGTTGTGTTTTTGGAGTGGCTGGTACTGGTTGTTCCTTTCTATGTTTAGTGCCACTTTCAGGAGCTCTTGTAAAGCAGGCCTGGTGCTGATGAAATCTCTGAGTACTTGCTTGTTCGCAAAGGATTTTATTTTTCCTTCGCTTATGAAGCTTAGTTTGGCTGGATATGAAATTCAGGGTTGAAAGTTCTTTTCTTTAAGGATGTTGAATATTGGCCCCCCACTCTCTTCTGGCGAACTGGGTTTCTGCTGACGGATCTGCTGTGAGTCTGATGGGCTTCCCTTTGTGGGTAACCTGACCTTTTTCTCTGGCTGCGCTAAGCATTTTCTCCTTCATTTCAACCCTGGTGAATCTGACGATTATGTGCCTTGGGGTTGCTCTTCTTGAGGAATATCTTTGTGGTGTTCTCTGTATTTCCTGGACTTGAATATTGGTCTGCATTGCTAGGTTGGGGAAGTTTTCCTGGATGATATCCTGAAGAGTATTTTCCAGCTTGGATTCATTCTCTTCGTCACATTCAGGTACTCCTATCAAACGTAGAGTAGGTCTTTTCACATAGTCCTATATTTCTTGGAGACTTTGTTCATTCCTTGTTACCCTTTTTTCTCTAATCTTGCCTTCTCATTGTATTTCATTGAGTTGATCTTTGACCTCTGATATTCTTTCTTCTCCTTGGTCCATTTAGCTGTTGAAACTTGTGCATGCTTCGCGGAGTTCTCGTGTTGTGTTTTTCAGCTCCATCCATTCACTTATATTCCTTTCTAAGTTGTTTATTCTCGTTAGCATTACATCAAATCTTTTTCAATGTTCTTACTTTCTTTGCATTTGTTAAACATGTTCTTTTAGCTCACAGAAGTTTCTTATTACCTTCTGAAGCCTGATTCTGTCAATTCATCATACTCATTCACCATCCAGCCTTGTTCTCTTGTTGGTGAGGAGTTGTGATCCCTTGTAGGAGGAGAGGCTTTCTGGTTTCGGGTGCTTTCATCCTTTTTGCGCTGGTTTCTTCCCATCTTTGTGGATTTAACCACCTGTCATCTTTGAAGTTGTTGACTTTCAGATTGGGTCTCTGAGTGGACGTCTAGTTTGTTGATGATGAAGTTATTTCCTTCTGTTTCTTAGTATTCCTTCTAACAGTCTGGCACCTCTGCTGTGGGACTGCTGAGGTCCATTACAGGCCCTGCTTGCCTGGGGATCACCTGCAGTGGCTGCAGAACAGTAAGGGTTGCTGCCAGTTTCTTCTTCTGCTATCTTTGTCCCAGAAGGATACCCACCAAATGTCAGTCTGAGCTCTCCTTTATGAGGTGACTCTGGATATACAGGGGTCAGGGAGCTGCTTAAGGAGACAGTCTGCCCTTTATAGGAGCTCAAGTGCTGAGCTGTGATCTCTGTTGTTCATTTAGAGCTGCCAGACAGGTACGTTTAAGTCTGCTGCAGCAGAACTCATAAACCCTTTTTTTTCCCCCAGGTGCTCTGTCCTGGGTAGTTAGGGCTTTATTTATGAGTTTCCATTGTGCTGCTGCCTTTCTATCAGGGCTGCCCTGCCCAGCAAGGAGGTACCCTAGTCACTGTCTGCCTGCAGAGGCTTTGCTGAGCTGCTGTGGGCTCCACCCAGCTGCCGTGTAAACTTCCCTGCAGTCCTGTTTATACCGGTGTAGTTAGAACTGCCTCAGCAAAGCCGGCCCACGTCTGTAATGACGGACTCTCTCTGTAGTGACGGGTTGCCTTGGCAACGGCGGGCGGCCTCAGCAATGGCAAACTACCTCTGTAGTGGTGGACTCCCTCGGTGATGGTGGACACCCCTCCCCCACAGAGCTGGACCCTCCTGGGTTCAGCTGCGCTTGCTGTGAAACTCTCAACCCAGAGTGTTTCCAATTGCTGTTTTTTTGTGGGGGTGGGACCAGCCGAGCCTGATCACCTGGCTCCCTGCCTCAGAGCCTTTTTTTTTTTTTTGTCTCCCAGGTGTTCCAGTTGCCTCTTGAAAAGTCGCTGGGATCTGTGTGATTTCCCATGCCGGGATCCACTGCACCGGCTGAAACAGTGGCTCTGAGATTCATGGCATTTTTTTGTCTGGGAATCTCCTGGCCTGGCTCCCTGTTTCAGTCTCCTTTTTAATCAGATCAATGGGTGACTCTGCCTTCCCGGAGCTCCGATTGCCAGCTCAAACGGTGCTAGACCCGTATATTTTGTACTGAGAACCGCCGTCCCAGGGCGCCAGCAAAGCAGCCATGCCGGCCAAACCAGCCATGCTGGCGACCTGTGGGGCTCCTCCACCTGGGAGTCTCCTGGTCTGGTTCATCTTTCTTTCATTCTTTTTATATTTCTGTGTTTTATGATGTAATATGTTAGTAAAGTGATACATATAGTAATTTATACATTTGTGAATAATTTAGAGATGTGCCCATGCAGCATCTTACCAAATGGAGGCACTTACAAAGGTTTCTTCATTAATGAGTCTATGATTAAAAATCCTTAGGAACACTGCGTGAAGTATAATAGGCTTTGTAACTCTCTATCAGAGGTCACCACATTGAAACCCCTAATTTTAAAGCTAAGAAAAATGAGCTCCAGATAGTTTACATAGCTTTTCCAAGATCACACTTCTGATTGATGGTAGAACCAAGTTATAATGCAGGTTTTCTGACACTCGTTTTAAAACCTTTCCACTCTACCACAGAGTGTAAGACATCTGACATGTGTTTATCATGATTTGGAGAACACATTTGTCTTTGGCATACATTCTCTGCTTCTGTCTGCTCCCGTGACCCATACTGACTCTCAGTGTCTTTGTATGCTTTACCCCTTTGTATTTGCTGGCTTTAATTTCTCCATGTGGACCTCTCTTCCACCTTCACTCGTGGGATCTGGACTGTGTACTCACCTTGTTCTGTATGGCAGCTCCAAATTGTGTTTTGTCCTGCTTTACAGCCTTGTCTTTTCAACTCAATATTGCCTGTGGTCCAAAATGACAGGGCTGATATTCTCCAAGTGGTCCAAATCCTACTCCAGTGGCCTACTTGGCTTTGAGCTGTAGGAGCCATACTGGTTGCATCTCACATGTCATTGGATCAGTAGACCCTAATTTACTCTCCAGTTTCCTTTCAAACTCTTGAGTTAATTTTGATTCTGAAGTGCTATAGAATTAGATGAGGGGCTGGACGAGGCAGAGCAATGAATTTAGTTCCAGATTCACATCTATAAGTTTGTAAATTTAGTATCTACTATACTTTTATAGCTATAATGGAGAAAGTAATTAGAACTTAAGTGTAATACATAGTATAGCAAAAGGAAACATAAGGAAGTACAGTGGTTAAGAACATGGATTTGAAGCCAAACTGCTTGCAGTCTAACTCTAGCACCGCTAGCTCCACTGTTCATTAGCAACATAAACTTAGGCAAGTAAGATCACTTCTGTGTGACTGTCTCCCCATCTATAAAATATGAATAATAACTTTATGTACTTTTAAAGAATATTGTGATAATTAAATTAGGTCATATAGCTAAAGCATTTGGAATAATGTCTGGTAAATAGCAAGCACTATGTAAGTATTAAAAGGTAGAATAATCTTCACAAAGCATAACTGTTGTATGGATTTTCATCTATTGCATCTATTGAATGAAGAAATGTCTGATGGTCTGTTTCTGTATACAAAATTGTGCTAGGTATCGTAGGGAGTAAAGTGCAGCACATAATACTAGATCCCAAAAGGGAAGAGAGAAGATGAAAGGCTGAGCTAAAGCAGCAGAAATGATCATGAAGATGCATGGTAAATTTGTGAATTAGAAAACACAGCTGGGTGTGGTGGCTTTCGCCTGTAATCCCAACACTTTGGGAGGCCAAGGTGGGTGCATCACCTGAGGTCAGGAGTTCAATACCAGCCTGGCCAACATGGCAAAATCCCGTCTCTACTAAAAATAAAAAATTAGTAAGGCATGTGGCACATTCCTATAATCCCAGCTACTTAGGAAGCTGAGGCAGGAGAATTGCTTGAAGCCAGGAGGCGGAGGTTGCAGTGAGCCAAGATCACGCCACTATACTCCAGCCTGGGCTACAAGAGGTGAAACTCTGTCTCAAAGAAAAAAAAAAAAAGAAAAGGAAAACACAGGACATTGTGACTGATTAAATGTGGGAGTGAAAGGAAAAGAGATATAAAAATGTCTCTTACTCCATCTATTAGCTTGTATGTTTATATAAAATATATTGTAGAATGAGGGAGGAAATGCGAGAAACAGGCTTTGAATGAAAGACAATAAGGTTGATTTGGATGTTTCTAGGTTGTGGTACTTATAAAGGTAGAGATAAATCTGGAGCTTAAGAGAAAGGGACCCTGGAATTAGAGTTGACATCATTGTTGAGACCATAGGAGTCACCAAAATCACTCACGGAAGACATTCAAAGGGCAAAGGAAATTTAGATTATACCAATGTTTAAGAGACAATTTCAGAGGCTAACTCAGCAAAGTTCAGAAAGAATAGTTAGAAATGTAGAGACACAAAAAGAGTGTAATATTTTGGAAATAAAAGCTGAAAGAAGATCCCAGGTATCCAATTGTGACAACGGAGGCTGGGAGACTGAGTATGATGAAGACCAGAGATAAACCCTTGTATTTCAAGAGTCAGTGATTGGGTTACAGTAAGTTGGTAGAGACAGTACACATTGTGGATAATGGAAATGACTAAGACATCACCTATAGGACAAAACTAGAGTTTCTACGGTTGCCGTCTACTTGCTGACTTGCTGAGCAACCTACTCAAACACTTTCTAAGCCTCAGTGTTTTCATCTGTATAAACAAGGCGACTAATGATACCTACCTTATTTAATTCCTGGAAGAAATGTAAGCCACAAAGTGCTGACACACATTATTAGCTATTACATATAATGGTATTATTATAGTTGATTGATGAGAGAATGAGAGGTTAGGACATGGGGTCTATAAGGAAAGGAAGGAAAGACATAAAGTATTCACTTGAGTAGAAAACAGTGTCCAAGGAAAGATATAGATATGTGATGGAGAGAGGCTTGAACATGTTTTTTAAGCAGAGGAGAAGTCAGTAACTTAATAAAAATAATATTGTTACTGAAAAAGGAGGCTTCTTTATTTAGACAAAATTTTTTCATAAAGGAAAAATTTCACAACGAGATAATATGACAAGTTCAATAAATCAATAACAGAGAGCAATATTTGGATTGAAACATCTTCGGGTGAATCTAATTTATGACACCACCTACACTTTGTTGGCTGTTCTCAAGAAAAGTGAATGCTTCTTCCATGAGGTGCTTTCAATTTACAATTTTTTATTGCCTCTGAAATGAAAGCTAATTCTTTAAAAATGTGGCCAAGAGTCCAAGTAGGTTTACCTAGATGGGATATCAGCTCTTTCCAACAGTTTTTCTAGTCATGTGAGAATTGGAAAGGCGTGTGTGTGTGTATGTGTGTGTGTGTGTGTGTGTGTGTGTGAGAGAGAGAGAGAGAGAGAGAGAGAAAGAGAAAGAGAGAGAACAAGGCAGGCAGTCAGTCTTTCAAGCAAATCTCAGACAGCCAGTAGGGTGCAATGGAAATTACTGATTATCTTGTTGGCTTTAAAATATTCAGCAAAGTTAAATATCCTTTTCCTGAAATTAAAATGGCTTATATAAAAAAGATAGACAATAACAGATGCTGGTGAGGATGTGGAGAAAGGAGAACCCTAATCCACTGTTGATGGGAATGCAAATTAGTACAGCCACTATAGAGAACAGTGTGAAGATTCCTCAAAAAACTAAAAATATGATCCAGCAATTTCACTACTGTGTATATATCCAAAAGAAAGGAAATCAGTGTATCAAAGAGTTATCTACACCCTCATGTTCATTGCAGCACTATTCACAATGGCCAAAATATGGAATCAACTTAAGTGCCCATCAGCAATGAATACATAAAAAAAATGTGGGATATATACCCCATGGAATATTATTGAGCCATAAGAAAAAATGAAATTTTGTCATTTGTAGCAACATGAATGGAACTAGATGCCATTATGTTAAGTGAAATAAGCCAAGCACAGAAAGACAAAGCACATTCTCACTCACAGTCAGAAGCTTAAAAAGTGGATCTCCTGAAGATAGAGAGTAGACTGGTAGCTGCCAGAGACTGGAAAGGTGAGAGGGAGGAAGAAAAGAGAAGGGGAAAAAAAGAATATAAATGTATTTATTACCACTGAACTGTACACTTAAAAATTGTAAAGGTGGTAAATTATATATGTATATCTTACCTCAACAAAAAAATTTAAAAAGCCTCCTTTAAAAAAATAGCCCCAGGCCGGGTGCATTGGCTCAAGCCTGTAATCCTAGCACTTTGGGAGGCTGAGGTGGGTGGATCACCCGAGGTCAGGAGTTCAAGACCAGCCTGGCCATCATGGTGAAACCCCATCTTTAAAAAAAATAAATAAATAAAATAAAAAAATAGACCCTACCAGAGTACATGGAGATCAGTAGCCACACAATGGCCACAGAAATGGGAAAAAGTTCGGAACTTGGTTCAGAAAACAACCACTCCCAACATTATGTTTTAAAGAAGTGTGATGAACCATTTTGACTGCCAGATAGCATTTTGAGCTTTGCCAAAATAAATGCTTGTCAAACTGAAAGTTCAGAAAAATGTAATAGCTACTTCTTTACGATTTTGCCTATAGAGTTGACCCTGCAGGCCAATGAAGAAGGTCCTTTTAGCTCAAACTCTAGGCCTCTCCAATACCTGGACTTCCTCCCTCAAAGGCTCCAGGCTCAGTCAGTAGCACAAGGAGAAGACTGAGTGAAATACATGTCACCAGACTTTGCCCTCTCCTAGCAAAGGCTGGACACAGCTCATTTCCGTGAAAACTGTTGAATTCACACTTTCTTCTTGGCCATTCATTGTCAGCAGGAAAGAATCTAATGGGCCAATTCATACAGAGTTGCTGATTATTGAAAATGGTTGATATCATTCAGGCTGTTGATATCCCTTCAGACTATTTACATTTGAGGGAGGGAATTTGCAAAAGTATTGACTCTTGCTTATAGACATTACTGGAAAAAGAAAATAAATAAATAATAAAAAAATAAAAATAAATAAAAAGCAAGAGAGATGCATGAAGACTTAGAACTCTTCCTAGCACTTCATCAATTAAATAAACAAGTCTGCTCTTAACTCTGACAATTCTTGGCAGGCTAGAAGGTGAGGAAACTTAAGAATAACAATCATGTAACCAGGGTCCCAATCCTAAACCCTGCCTAGAAAAGAAAAGCCTTCATGATCCAGGAAAATAAGATGAAATTACCTCCTCCCTTTGTGCAGCCCTTAACATGGAATTGCTGTGACAATTAAATAGATCTTGTACTGATTTTTTTCAATCAATTGGTTAAAAATATATTCTCAACAGTTATTCTAACCTGAAAACAGAAGAAAGAGGAAGAAAGTTTCATGGAAACTGTACTCTATAAAGTAAATGCTCAGGCCATCTTTAGGAAATAAAGAATTTTCACTGATGAAAAATTTATCTAAAACAACACTGAATAAATATTTACTAGGTTGTATCATTTGTAGAAAAGACACCATACTGTTCTGAGCAAATATAAAGGAGAAGACAGTAATAAATTACTATGTAGTGAAACATATTAAACATAAATAAGAGAAGCAGATCTATAACCCAAAACAAGTGTGTGTGGATAGAATGCAGATGAAAGGCATAGTAAAGTTATCATACATTGCTATACACCACAGACAATGGCAAATCCCTGTCTTTATGTAGGGAAATTGCTTTCACAAACATTTTAAAAATTTGATCCTTATAATCACCCTAAGATGTTAGGTAATAGAATATTAGAAATTCAATAGCAGCAGAGATCCAGAGAGAAGAGAGGTTTGTCTAAGAAGTTACATAGCAGGTGGACAACTTGGGGGAGGGATGAGAGAGGAATCAAGACAAAGTCATCCCATTTATCATTGTTATTGGCTGACACACAATTTTACTATACCCTCTGTGGAAACTTATGGTTATTCAAGTCACAGTAATTCTTAACTTGAACTAGGTATTTAGTTCAAGATAACCTCACTCATGTGAAGCGACACATGTACGAAGTTGTTCACTTTCTGCACTGTTTTTAGTGACAAAAGTTGAAAAATCACATAAATGTTTATAACTTATTTATCCAGTAGATAAGTTATGGCCCAACCATACAATAGAATACTACGCAGCTGTCAAATAGAATGAAATAGGTCTCTATTAATATGGAAAGATCTCTGTATTCACTTCCTAAGACTCCTGAAACAAAGTACCACAAACTGTGTGGGTTAAGATAGCAGAAGTTGGGGGTCAGGCACGGTGGCTCACGCCTGTAATCCCAGCACTTTGGGAGGCCTAGGTAGGTGGATCACCTGAGGTCAGGAGTTCAAGACCATCTTGACCAACATGGAAAAACCCTGTCTCTATTAAAATACAAAACTAGCCAGGTATAGTGGCACATACTTGTAATCCCCAGCTACTTAGGAGGCTGAAGAAGGAGAGTCACTTGAACCCAGGAGTTGGAGGTTGCAGTGAGCCAAGATCGTGCCATTGTACTCCAGCCTGGGAGACAAGAGTGAGACTCCGTCTCAAAAAAGAAGAAAAAATAACAGAAATTTATTGTATTACAGTTCCGAAGGCTAGAAGTGTTAGTGGTGGTGAGCACATATGGATGTGCTGCAACCTCAATTTTTGCCTCCTCAGAAGAAAGAGTTGGACTGAGGGACATAATGCAGAAGGAGAGACCAAGACACATTTTAGAGCAGGAGTGAAAGTTTATTAAAAAGCTTTAGAGCAGGAACAAGAGGAAGGAGAGTACACTTGGAAGAAGACCAAAAGGGTGACTTGAAGGACAAATGTGTGGTTTGACCTTTTGACTTGGGGTTTTAGAAATTGGCATGCTTAAAAAAAAAAAGAAATTGGCATGCTCATGCTTCTGGGGTCTTGTGTCCCTTCTCCCCTGATTCCTCCTTTGGGGTGGGCTGTCCTCATGCACAGTGGTCTGCTAGCAGTTGGGAGGTGAACATGCTCACTTCAGGCATTCTTCCCTTACTGGTGGAATATCCCTGGAAGGTTGTAACATACCAGTTAAACTTCATCATTTTGCCTTTTGATGTGCATGCTTGAACCTACTCACTCAACTCCTGATATCATACCAGGAACCTGCTGATCACCAGTTTCAGGTTTTTTCTATGCATAAGGTGACTACCTTTCCCTGGCACTGGCTGTAATCAATTATTATTTTAGAGAGACAGTTAACAACTGCCTAATCATCACCTGATGGTCGTCTGACATTCATGGTGGTGGGGGGCCCTCTCCTGCCCTTCTCATGTCTGACTAGCTACCTACTAAACAGAAGTCCCAAATTGAGGCATTGGTAGTGCCATGCTCCCTCTGAAACCTGTAGGAGAGAATCCTTCCTTTTCTCTTCCTAGCTTCTGATAATTTGCCAGAAAGCCTTGGGGTTCCTTGGCCTGTAGCTGCATGACTCCAAACTCTGCCTCTGTTGTTACATGGCATTCTCCTGTATGTCTCTGTCTCTTCTCGTAAGGACACCAGTCACATTGGATTGAAGGCCCCTCCTACTTCGGTATGACCTCATCTTAACTAATTACATTTGCAACAAACATTTTCAATAAAGTCACTTTCTGAGGTATTAAGGGTTATGACTCCAGGATACTTTTTGGGGGGATACAATTCAATGTATAACAATCTCCAAGATTAATTAGGTAAAACCAACAACAACAACATGCAAAGCAGAGTAGATGTCATGGTACATTTGTGTAAAAGAAATATACGCACACATATTAGACAAATGTTTGTAAACTCATTAGAGTATCTCCAGAACAATTCATAAAATGCCAGAGGCCTTCATGCAGGAGAACTCTGTAGCTGGCAGAAACAAGATAGAAGAATTATACTTCGTAGTTATTGCTTTTTTTTTGTACTTTGTGAATTTTTTGTTAACTCTTTTTAAAAATTCCCTTCTATAACTATTCTTCAGTTACTGTGAATCTATTTAACATCCAGTTCCCTCAAATATTAGGAGAAGTATTGAGATCATTTTTTTCTGAGCTGCTCTGGCAAGATTAATCAGAAACGGAATCCACTCAGTTTAATGCCAGTCTGAAATATTAAGTAGAGACAGAAAAAACAGAACCAAGATGAGATAGTCAGATCAGAAATTGTGTGATCAGAATCCAAAGCTAAAAAAACACATATGACAGAAGATGAATTCAAATTCTCTAGCTGGGTAACTATAGATGTGAGGGCAAAGTGGAGGCCAGAGTCAGAAATGGCCAGGCAAGTCACAAACACAGTTGTGTCTCAGTGGGCAGTATTTTCTAACCCTGCCAATCCTAAGAGTCATCTTTTCCACATACAGATTCCTATGTCCTTCCCTTGAAGATTCTAGTTCTATCAGTCTTAGACGCCTTGGCCACAAAATCTGAAGTCTTACCATGTGCAGAGAGAAAGTTTGGCAAACACTAAAGATCAGAGAAAGAACATGAGGAGAAAGAACCTAATGACTGTCTTTGGTGTTATCCCTTTCTCTACCTTATTCTGCCTTAAAATTAACCCTGATCCTAAAGTGTATAAGCAAGCTCTTCAGTTCAGGATTCTTTGGGTGATCTAGCTTTTGCCACACCATCCCACTGTTATCCTTTATTCATCCCTGCTTCCCCCCAATAACTAATATTGAAATTTCTCTGACATAAGCTTTTCATTGCCACCTCTATTATTTACATCCTGGAGGAAGATGGTCAAACTGATATTCCTAAGGGTTTTGAGAGAATAAGCATAAGAGATCAGGATCTAGAATGGAATTGATAATGGAAGAACTAAAATTACTCTTTAGGATGAAAATTAGGTCTTTCATAGGATGAAAATAATGTCTTTCAACAGAATTAGGAAACATGCTGTTGATTAAAAAATCTTCAAACTGTATCTTGATGTAATTTGTTTTGTAAGGAGTTAATAGTAAGCTGTCTAAATAAGACTGGTAGTACAATAAGTTTGGAAAATACTAATAATTATTCCCTCCCTAAAGACTCACAATTAATATTATAGTTAAGGCTCTAAGAAGTCTTGATGTAAAAAAACTGATTCATTGAACTCAGAGTTTACAAAACTTACTTGATACATATCTCTTTCTTATACTGTACTTATTGAAGTATTCTTGGAAATCTGGGGTTCCAAGGAGCGTAGTGGATGAAATAGGACTATTTCTGGGCATATTTATGTATTTAACAAGCATTTATCAAACAGCATCTAGAAGAATAAACTAAGCAAAAGTTTTTCCACAAAACATAGGGAACATGTTTACAAACTCCTTTTCTAAGATGCATTATTTCCTAATTTTGTTTTTAAAAAATATAGACATTTTCTTGAATATTCTTCTTTCTAAAATATGATTAAGATGAGAACAGACTAGATTGTTGAGCTAACAAGTGTTGGTTTATTGGCTAAAAAGAAACACCGTATTATCAACAGAATATTTAGACAACGTACAAAATGGGAGAAAATATTGAAAAACTAGATGTATCTGACAAAGAACAAATTCTAGAATCTACCAAGTACTAAAACAAATTAGCAAGAAAAAAAAATCCCTTTAAAAAGTAGATAAATTACATGTGTAGACATTTCTCAAAAGAAGATATAGAAATGTCCAAAAAACATGAACAAATGCTCAAAAATGTTAATCATCAGGGAAATGCAAATTAAAACTACAATGAGATACCACTTACCCAGTCAGAATGGCCATTACTAAGAAGACAAAAAACAATAGATATCGGCATGGGTGCAGTGAAAATGGAATGCTTTTATACTATTGGTGGGATGTAAATTAGTACAACCACTATGAAAAACAGTAGGGAGATTTCTCAAAGAACTAAAAGTAGAGTTACCATTCGATCCAGCAATCTCATTATTGGGTATCTATTTAAAGGAAAAGAAGTCATCATATCAAAAAGACACTTGAAACTCCTGTTTCTTGCAGCACAAATCACAATTGCAAAGATAGATATAAGATCAACCTAAGTGCCTATTGACACCCACCCCCCATAGAATACTACTCAGCCTCAAGAAAGAGTGAAATAATGTCTTTTGCAGCAACCTGGAAGACTGGAGGCCATTATCCTAAGTGAAGTAACTCAGGAATGGAAAACAAAAAGCAGCATGTTTCCACTTGCAAGTGGGAGCTAAGCTTATGTATACACAAAGACATACAGAGTGCTATAATGGACATTGGAGACTCAGAAGAAGAGAGGGTGGGAAAGGAATCTGGGATGAAAAATTACCTACTGGGTACAATGTACACTACTCAGGCAATGACTACAGTAAAAGCCCAGACTTCACCACTATGTAATTCATCCATGTAACTAAAACCACAGTACCCCTTAAACTATTGATATTAAAAACAGCTGGGCGTGGTGGTTTACGCCTGTAATCCCAGCCCTTTGGGAGGCCGAGGCGGGCAGATCACCTGAGGTTGGGGGTTTGAGACCAGCCTGACCAACATGGAGAAACCCCGTCTCTACTAAAAAATACAAAAAAATTAGCCGGATGTGGTGGCACATGTCTGTAATCCCAGCTACTCAAGGGCCGAGGCAGGAGAATCGCTTGAACCCGGGAGGCAGAGGTTGTGGTGAGCCGAGATCGTGCCATTGCACTCTAGCCTGGGCAACAAGAGTGAAACTCTTGTCTACAAAGAAAATAAAAATAAAAATAAAAAAGACATTAAAAACAAAAGAACAAAAACAACAGGTCACGTTGAAGTATTGTATTTATGTTTTAAATATGTAGTACAACAAATGCTGGGTTTTATAATGAATTTATCTAAGTGGCAATAAAATATTGAATTAATGACAAACAAAAATATCCAAAGATAGAATGAGACTTCCGATTAAACATGCAAAATTGAACCTGTTTTGTTTAGTTCTCTGCTCTCCTAAAACCCCCACTTAAATGGCAGCAAGAGAATAAAAAAAGGAGTAAAACCACTGTGAGAACAAAGACAGCAAGGTGGGCAATAACAGCAGCTAAGAGATAGCCACACATTTTAGATGATGGGAAATAGATGAATGAGTGATAAAAGACAGCTCAGCAGAGATCACTGAAGTCTAACTGCCTGCAGTGTCAGATGCCCCAGCAGAAGCACACCTATTAAACTGTAAGGGCCATAAAGCTTTGGGATGTGACACTGGTTCCTCGTGAAGAACCAGAGTATGGAATAGCACTAAAAAGAAGAAAATTAATGAAAAGACCGTAGCAGCAGTTAGAACTCCCAGATCCCCTCTTCAGCCAACAAAGTCAGGACACTCTGGGACCCTGGTAGGAATCAAGATGAGGAGTCGGCTTTAACATGAAGCAAATGAAGCATAGTTCCTTCACTTGCACACGTCCCTTCCAAGTTCCTGTATTTAATTTTGTATTCATCATTTATTATTTATTTATTTTTGGTCTGGAAGAGGGGACCCCCAAATCTATACGCTTTTGGTCCCACAAAACCTGGATTCACCCTAGACAGAGCGGAGAGCTGGGATACAAGACACCATACTGAACACAAGTGGATTTGGCGAGAGTCTGCATGAAAAACAGTTACCCTCTATCCTAATTCTGCTCCCAAAACACTGGTAGCCAGACTTAATACCCCTAGGCAAGAAGTAAACTGGAAATAACTGACAAGTTCAAAATCAAAGATATACAGAAATTGATACTTAGGGAAACCTCTTCAGGAGATGCTTAACCCGACTCAATTTCTTTAAAGCAACTCTCACCAGTTGAGAATTCCCATAGCTTAAAAGCCTCCTTTTTATATATGAATAGATTGCCATGAATCACCAAGTAAGAATCACTAGAGAAAAGCCTCTAACATAATAGATAGAGGGGGAACGGCTAGTCACAGCGGCTCATGTCTGTAATCCCAGCACTTTGGGAGGCCAAGGTGGGCAGATCACTTAAGGTCAGGAGTTTGAGGCCAGCCTGGTCAACCTGATGAAACCCCCCAACTTCACCTTCCCCTCCCCGCCACATCTCTGTTTCTATTAAAAACACAAAAATTAGGCGGGTGTGGTTGTGGCTATGTGTAATCCCAGCTACTCGGGAGGGTAAGGCAGAACTGCGTAAACCCAGAGCTGAGATCGCGCCAATGCATTCCAGCCTGCGTGACAGTGAGACTCCATCTCAAAAAATAAAATAAAAAATAATAGAGGAGAAAACACAGAAGAAAACTTCAGAACTTACAAACCTATAATAAATATCCTCAGAAAGAAAAGAGAAAAACATGCATCCAGTTTTAAATGTGTATATCTAAACGTGTGTATAAATACACAAACATATGTATAATTATGTGCATATATGCATATGTTATGCATACACATATTCAAAAAATAAAACAAAAATATTGATATTGATTTTACTTATTTATTTATTTATTTTGAGATGGAGTCTCACTCTGTCTCCCAGGCACTAGTGCAGTGGCGCAATCTCGGCTCAGTGCAACCTCTGCCTCTTGGGTTTGAGCCATTCTTCTTCCTCAGCCTCCCAAGTAGCTAGGATTACAGGTACCCACCACCATGCCTGTCTAATTTTTATATTTTTATTAGAATGGGGTTTTGCTGTGTTGGCCAGGCTGGTCTCAAAACACCTGACCTCAGGTGATCTGCTTGCCTCAGCCTCCCAAAGTGCTGGGATTACAGGCATGAGCCACCACACTTGGCCTGATATTAATATTTTAAATATGATAGGTTGAAATATAACATTGAGGAAATTCAGTTAATAACAAGGATTCCAGAAAAAAAAAAAGTATTTAAAAAAATGAAGGGGAGGAAATCATTAAAGAAATAACACAAATAGGTTTCTGAGCTGTGAAAATCTGAGTTTTGAAATTGAAAGTCTACTAAATGTTTAACATAATAAATGATTAATATTAATATCTTGTGTTTACAGAGGGCTTGCTATGTGCCAGGCACTATTCTAGACATTTTTAAATATTACTGCTATCCTCCCCAAACCCTGTAGTGTGGATTCATTTTACAGCCAACAGAAACATAAAGACATTACGTAACCCACTCAAAATTATAGAGCTATATAATAGCTCCGTTCTGTGATGAACCCAGCAGTCTGGCTCTAGAATCTGTGTTCACAATCACCACATATTTCTGCCTCTCGATTAAAAAAAAAAAGGTCTTTGTACAAGCTAAATTATTTTAAAATTTTAGAACCCTAAGACTTCCAGTGGAAAAAAGTAGGTCAGATTCCAAGGACTGGGAACAAGAATGATATCAGAATTCCAAATTGCAATACTGAAATCCAGAAGGCAATGAAGCAATGTCTCTAATTTCTGAGAAAAAATTATTTCCAACTTAGAATCCTATACCCAGGCTACCCACCAAGGGTAAGAGTAGAACAAAAACATTTTCAATCACTCAAGGTTGCAGAAATTTACATCCTGTGCACCCTTTCTCAAGAAGCCACTGGAGAGCTAAATCAAGAAAGAGGAAGATGTAGTAGCTGGGAAAGGACATGCACCCAGGGGAGAGGCAGAGGGAAATCCTAGGAAGATAATGAAAAGGGGCTTGCATATGACACCTATGCTGCAAGCCTGGAAAGTTACTGGAAAACACTGGAGCAAGGGGACAGAGGTATCTGTGAGGAATGATGAGAGAGGAAGAAGAGGGTAAGGAGAAAAAAAAAAACAACCGAGAATTAACTGTTGTGTTTGACCATATCGAGAGAAATTTTATAGTTTTGGCAGAATGGTAGGAATGAATTAGTTCTCAGTTCGTGGAAAACAAACCAAATGCCAAGAAAGTTGCAGTCTCAGAGAAAAGAAACAGTTGTACAATAAATGAAAGTAATTATAGTACAGTATATGCTTCAGTGTCAAGTAGCTATCTAGTCATATCAGTGAAAACATCAAACATTTTATTACAACTATATTGGGTAGAGGGAGGAAAGAGACTTGTGTCCTTTCCCATTGTTTTTCTTTCTTTCCTTTTTTTTTCATACTATGGGTCACTTTATGTCATTCAGTTATTGATTTATTTATGTATTTGCCTTTTCATACCACAATGTAAGTTCATAAGTGCTGGGGACTTTGTTTTGTTCACGGGCATATCCCCGGTCCCTACAACACTTACTGCAGGAAGGAAGAGGTATAGCTGAGCAAAATCTTCACCCTTTGGAGTAGAAAATCAATAGACGATGTCCAATACTGAGAAATCTAGAAGTAGTGGTATAAACATATCAATTCAAATAATTTCAGTAGAAACAGCTAAACAAAGTAGTTGAATGAGGTGTCTTCTGGGAAGCAGAAATTAAGAATGTGAAGAGATGACTTAAGAGACAGCTGTAAGTAAGCCTTGTAGTATTTTTTGATTCTTCAGTTATTTGCATGTATTACTTTGATAAAGAAATAAACTTTGAGTGAATAATATAACATTATTCATAGCAAAATAGATAACATTTAACATTGAAAACACAGTAGTGTTTCAGAATGACTAATTTCACAACATGCATAATGAATTGCATGAGGTAAGAGATTAGAGGGAAAGAAGACCAGAAAGGAGACTTTGAGCTAATTCAGATGTTAGATGTTGAGGTGCTGAATTGGATGGGTATCCCTGAAATTGGAGAAGTAATGACATGTTAGAATATATTTTGGTAGTTAAAAAAGTAATTTAAAAGATATCCAGGAAAGACTGCATATTTCATAACCATCACTAGTAGTCATTCTCAAGTGATTTTTCAGGACTTTTGCAATAGTGAGTACAATTCTGTAGTTTCAGACAAACACAAGTTAAAAGAAATCAGGGTTACCCTTATTTATTGTGATATTCCTTTCAAGACACTTTGGTAGTTCTAGTGTCCATCATGAGCAGTTTTTACAGTTTTTTAGTAAACAGGACAACTTTTGAAGCATGAGATAGAATTGCAGTATCATGTCATAGTATTATCTTCATTTCTATACATTCAGAAGTCATCATTTTCTGGTTTTAAAACCAGATCATATAACATATTCCTAAAAAAGACCTCAAGCTATCTCTTAGCTCTTTGAAGTACCAAAACACCTTGCTTTTTTTCCTGTGGCATTTACCTTATTCTGCTGTGTGTGTGTGTATATATATATATAAAATATTTTAAAATATATATATTACATATAAATATATATGTGTGTGTGTGTATATATATACACACATAAGTATATATACATAAGTATATATATTATATATATATTATATATATATTATATATATATTATATATATAATATATATTATATATATATTTTATATATATATATAATATATATTATATATATAATATATATTATATATATTATATATATATAAGTATTTTTGAGATGTAGTCTTGCTCTTTCTCAGGCTGGATTGAAGTGGCACGATTTCGGCTCACTGCAACCTCCACCTGCTGGGTTCACGTGATTCTCATACCTCAGCCTCCCAAGTAGCTGGGACCACAAGTGCACACCACCGGGCCTGGCTAATTTTTGTATTTTTGGTAGAGACGAGGTTTCGTCATATTTGCCAGGCTGGTCTTGAACTCCTGACCTGAGGTGATCTGCCTGCCTGTGCCTCCCAAAGTGCTGGGATTACAGGCATGAGCCACCACACCTGGACTGCCTTGGATAATTTTTAATTGCTTTCATTCTTATGAATCAATAGGCAATTTTAATAGGCATGAATACCACATACATGTGGGTCCTCAATAAAGATTTGTTGAGTTGAATTGAGTATCATATTTATACATGCTTATAGAAATTTAATTATTCCCTTCTAGAGGAGAGGAGCTCAGTTTCTTCAATGAATAAGGAATTAAGAAGCTCCTCTCCTCCAGAAGGGAATTCTTCCTTATTAAATTCCTTAGAACAGTTTTATTAATAATAAAATCATTGGAGACTTCTAATACAAATTCTGATGCTCAATTCAATAAAATATCTGGGTGTGTGAAGATTCTATATTTTTTTCTAAATTCCTCTCTTGATTTTAATGTGCATCAGAGATTGAGACTTACTGGATTAGACATCTACAGCTTTGGTTCCAAACCTAGTTGGGTATCAGAATCACCTAAGATTTGTATATAAGGAATTGATGGGCTTTCAAAGAGAGTATAATAATCATTTATCTCTAGGTATTTTCCCCTTCTTTGCACTATGTCTGTCTCCTTTGACTTGGCTTAATTCCTGCCTAGCATGAAGATTTTGAGGTTGGAACAAGTCAGCACCTATGAGCTTGTTTCAAGACCCTGGGGAAGCAAACTAAATAACATTACTGAAATGCTTTATGTAATGCTGTGCTTGCAAAAGATTGTTTTGCCCTTTTACCAGAAATAGGTAATATTTTATGTTCAATATTGTGATCATTTCCTCCTCGTATCACATTATAATATTCTTTATACTATTTTCACTGCAAATAAACATATAAGCTACCAAATAATAATTTCTAATTAATCATCCCACAATTATAAGCTCATACAAGCCTTTTAATAGGTTGGAATATTACCTCCAGTTTGCACATGAGGAAACGGAAATTAAAATTTGTTCAGAGCAGCCACACTAGACCTTCTGTCACACAAGGTTTGCGACATTAGTGTTTTTTCTATTCCAATATGTTCACTGTCTTCTTTGTGAAGAAGTAGAAACTTACTTCTTTTTTTAAAAAAGTCAGATTTCGCCAGGCGTGGTGGCTCAAGCCTGTAATCCCAGCACTTTGGGAGGCGGAGGCGGGTGGATCACGAGGTCAGGAGATCGAGACCATCCTGGTCAACATGGTGAAACCCCATCTCTACTAAAAATACAAAAAATTAGCTGGGCATGGTGGC
>NW_016107672.1:333405-364826 GCF_001604975.1 Cebus imitator
TATATATATATATAAAAGAAAAACAATGAGAAACTCTAGAGCCCTATAAAACATTAAAAAGCTACAATAACATTTCTGATTCATTCTCTGAATGTTATTTCATTTTAGAATGTAAAATGAAGAGGGGAAAAGTTAGAACAGGGAGTTAAGACCTTATTTTTAGTCCTTACTCTGCCACAAACTTATTATATAACCTTTGGGCACTTTTCAGAGCCTATATTTCCTCATGTGTGAAATGAAGGCATTCGACTAGAATGATATTCCCTCCCTGCCTGAACATTTCATAATGCTATCTCCACATTTCTCAAGTTTAACCTTCATTCTACACTGAATATATCTACAATTTTATGTAGCTCCTCTCTTGAAAAATTATTTCACTGCTACTAACACTATTTTTCAAATTGTGGTCTTCAAACTTCCTTTTAACAGAACCACCTGGAATTTGTATTAAAAATGAGGATTCTAGGACCTGCCCAAGCCAAAATATTGGGAAGGGATGGAGGATTCAAGAACATGTAGATGTGTGTGTGTGTGTGTGTGTGTGTGTGTGTGTGTATACATATACATGTATGTATATGTGTGTGTATCTATATACACACACACACACACACACACACACATATGTATATATTTTTTTCTCAAAAGAAGATAAACAAATGGCCAACAGATATATTTTTAAATGTTCAACATCTCTAATCATCAGAGAAATGCAATTTTTAAGAATTATCTCACAAAGTAAATTTTATTTTATTTTTAAATTTCAGTAGTTTTGGGGTACAAGTGGTTTTTGATTACATGGATAAATTCTTTAGTGGTGACTTCTGAGATTTTGGGGGCACCTGTCACCCAAGCAGTGTGCGCTGTACCCAATGTGTAGTCTTTTATTCTTCACCCACCTCTCACCCTTCTCCAGAAGTCCCAAAAGTTCATTATATCACTCATACCTTTGCATCCTCATAGCTTGGCTCCCACTTATAAGTAAAAACATACAATGTTTAGTTTTCCATTCCTGAGTTACTTCACACAGAATAATGATCTCCAACTCTATCTAGATTCCTGCAAATGCCATTATTTTGTTCCCTTTTTATGGCTGGTGTAGTATTTCACCTTTTTTATTGCTGGTGTAGTATGTCTGTGTGTGTACGTGTATATATATATACATATATATATATAAAATTTTTTTAATCCACTCATTTGTTGATGGGCACTTAAGCTAGTTCCATATTTTTGCAATTGCAAATTGTGCTGCAATAAACATGTGTGTGCAAGTGTCTTTTTCATATAATGACTTCTTTTCCTCTGGGTAGATATCCAGTAGTGGGACTGCTGGATCAAATGGTAGCTCTATTTTTAGTTCTTTAAGGAGTCTCCATACTGTTTTCCATACTGTTGGTACTAGTTTACATTCCCACTAGTAGTGTGAAAGTGTTCCCTTTTCACCACATCCATGTCAACATTTTTTAAAAAAAAATTATGTCCATTCTTGCAGGAGTAAAGTGGTACGTATTGCAACAGGTTTGATTTGCATTTCCCTGATTATTAGTGATGTTGAGTATTTTTTATATGTTTGTTGAGCATTTGTGTATCTATTTTTGAGAATTGTCTGTTCATGTCCTTAGCCCGCTTTTTGATGGGATTATTTGATATTTTTCTCACTGATTTGTTTCAGCTCCTTGTAGATTCTGGTATTAGTCCTTTTTTAGATGCATAGTTTGGGAATATTTTCTCCCATTATGTGGATTGTCTGTTTACTCTCCTGATTATTTCTTTTGCTGTACAGAAGGTTTTTAGTTTAATTAAGTCTATTTATCTTTGTTTTTGATGCATTTCCTTTTGGGTTCTTGGTGATGAACTCTTTGCCTAAGACAATATCTACGAGAGTTTTTCTGATGTTATCTTCTAGAATTTTTGCAATTTTAGATATTAGATTTAAGTCTTTGATGCATCTTGAGTTGATTTTTGTATAAGGTGAGAGATGAAGATCCAGTTTTATTCTTCTATATGTTGCTTGCCAATTATCCCAGCATCGTTTGTTGAATAGGGTGTCCTTTCCCCACTTTATGTTTTTGTTTGCTTTGTCGAAGATCAGTTCGCTGTAAGTATTTGGCTTTATTTCTGAGTTCTCTATTCTGTTACATTGGTCTATGTGCCTATTTTTACACCAGTACCATGCTGTTTTGGTGACTATAGCCTTGTAGTATAGTTTGAAGTTGGGTAATGTGATGCCTCCAAGATTTGCTCCTTTTGCTTGGTCTTGCTTTGGCAATGTGGACTCATTTTTGGTTCCATATGAATTTTAGGATTGTTTTTTCTAGTTCTGTGAAGAATGATGATTCTAACTTGAGGGGAATTACATTGAGTTTGTAGATTGCTTTTGGCAGTATGGTCATTTTCACACTATTGATTCTACCCATCCATGAGCATGAGATGTGTTTCCATTTGTTTGTGTCATCTATGATTTCTTTCAGCAGTGTTTTGTAGTTTTCCTTGTAGAGGACTTTCTTCTTCTTGGTTAGCTGTATTCCTAAGTATTTTATTTTATTTTTTGCAGCTATTGTAAAAAGGTTTAGTTCTTGATTTGACTCAGCTTAGTTGTTGCTGTTGTATAATAGCACTACTGATTTGTGTACGTTGATTTTATATCCTGAAACTTTACTGAATTCATTTATTAGATCTAGGAGTTTTTGAATTAGTCTTTAGAATTTTCTAGGTATATAATCATATCATCAGCGACAGTTTAACTTCCTCATTTTTTTTTTTTTTTAAGACAGAGCCTCGCCCTGTCACCCAGGCTGGAGTGCAATGGCATGATCTTGGCTCACTGCAACCTCTGCCTCCTGCGTTCAAGCAATTCTCCTGCCTCAGCCTCCCGAGTAGCTGGGACTACAGGAGCATGCCACCATGTCTGGTTAATATTTTTGTATATATTTTTTAAGACTAGTCAAGTGCAGGAGTGAGAGGGGGGAAAACAGGAGAAACAGAGTTCGATATTTAACTGACTGTGAATAATCAAGATAACTCAGTACCTTCGGACCAGCCTTTTTTTTGTATTTTTAGTAGAGTCACGGTTTCACCATGTTAGCCAGGATGGTCTCAATCTCCTGACCTCGTGCTTCGCCTGCCTCGGCCTCCCAGCATGCTGGAATTATAGGCATGAGTCATCACGCCCAGCCTTTACTTCCTCTTACCGATTTGATTGCCTTTGATTTCTCTTTTCTTTATTTGGTTGCTTTTGTTGGGACTCCAGTACTATGCATTCCACTGCTAGGTGTATAACCAAAAAAAGGGAAATCAGTATATAGAAGAGATATCTGCCCTCCCATTTTTATTGCAGCACCATTCACAATAGGCAAGATTTGGAAGCTAAGTGTTCATCAACAGATGAATGGATAGAGAAAATGTGGTACATATATACGATGGAGTACCACTCAGCCATAAAAAAGAATGAGATCCAGTCATTTGTAATAACATGGATGGAATTGGAGATCATAATGTTAAGTGAAATAAGCCAGGCGCAAAAAGACAAACTGCGCATGTTCTCACTTCTTTGTGGGAGCTAAAAATTAAAACAATTAAACTCATGGTGATAGAGAGTAGAACAATGGTTACTGAGGCTGGGAAGGGTAGTGAAGAGAAAGGGGGGATGGTTAATGGTACAAAAGTATAGTTAGGTAGAACTAATAAGAGCTAGTATTCGATAAAACAAGAAGATATCTATAGTCACCAGTAATTTATTGTACATTTAAAAATAACCAAAAGTGGCCAGGAGTGGTGGTCCATACCTGTAATCCGAGCACTTTGGGAGGCCGATGCAGGCAGATCACCTGAGGTCAGGAGTTCAAGATCAGCCTGGCCAATATGGTGAAACCATATCTCTACTAAATATACAAAAATTAGCCAAGGATGGTGCCATGTGCCTGTAATCCCAGCTACTCAGGAGTCTGAGGCAGGAGAATCACTTAAAACCGGGAGGTGGAGATTGCAGTGAGTAAAGATCGTGCCACTGCACTGCAGTCTGGGTGACAGAGTGAGACTTTGTCTCAAAATTAATTAATTAATTAATTAATTGGCTAAAAGAGTGTCATTAGATTTTTGTAACACAAAGAAAGGATAAATGCTTCCTCTTTCACTATGTGATCTCTGAATACTTCTCTCCTTAGCCTTTCCCCATAAGTGGAAGTAGCTCGAGGCTCTCATCAGATGCAGATGCCCAATGTACTTTCTGGCCATAAGAATTTTGAGCCAAATAAACTCTTTTTCTTTCTAAATTGCCCAGCCTCCGATATTTCTTTATAGCAGCACAAAACAGACAGACAGACAAAGGGTACAAAGTTTTAGTTAGACAGGAGGAATAGGTTCTGGTGGTCTAGTGATTATGGTTAATAATAATGTATATTTCAAAATAGCTAAAATAATGGATTTTAAATGTTCTCACTACAGAGAAATGATAAGTACTTGATGGATATGTTAGCCTGATTTTATCATTTCACAATGTATACATGTTATGGAAAAATCACACTGTATCCCAGAAACATATACAATTATTATTTGTTGATGTAAATATATATGTTAAATATATAATATTAAATATTTATATGTCTAATGACAAATTATGTTACATGTTATATACATATATATATAATATATATATGTATGTATATGTCTAATGACTTTCTTGGTGATTCTTATCTCTTCTAAAGTTTGAAAACAACTGAAAAACCAAGAAAAAAAAAAACCTTAGAAGAGGGGACTACTATTACTATAGAGCAATAGTGATAATTGCTACCCAGTTTTGGATGAGGAAGAAATCGGTGAAGAGGAAAGAGGGGAGTGTTCCAGGTGGAGAGCGTACTCCTAAATAAAGCATTTCTTTGTTAATATTTCTTGCACTGGGTTTCTTGTTTGAACAGACTGAAATCGGCACGGATTATGAGAACTGGTTGTACAAAGTTGCCCTGAAGTCATAGCATTACCCAATATATTGGGTCTATAGCTCTTGTTTTCCATGATATTCAAAACCAGAGAAGCTGGTTGTGATTATGTCTAATGAATGGGAAATGGCTTTCCTGAAAAGGCAGTGAGAAAACCGAGGTAAATGGTCATCATTTACAACAATCTTTTTTTTTTTTTTTTTTTTTTGAGATGGAGTTTCGCTCTTGTTACCCAGGCTGGAGTGCAATGGCGCGATCTCGGCTCACCGCAACCTCCGCCTCCTGGGTTCAGGCAATTCTCCTGCCTCAGCCTCCTGAGTAGCTGGGATTACAGGCATGCGCCACGATGCCCAGCTAATTTTTTGTATTTTTAGTAGAGACGGGGTTTCACCATGTTGACCAGGATGGTCTCGATCTCTTGACCTCGTGATCCACCCGCCTCGGCCTCCCAAAGTGCTGGGATTACAGGCTTGAGCCACCGCGCCCGGCTACAACAATCTTTTTTTAAACAGTAGAAACAAACTCTTTGGTAAATTAAAATATATTCTCTTTATGCTTGGCATTTTACTCAAATTTTATTTATCTTGTTTTGGGCGTTGTTTGCTGGAATGTTTAGGCTAGATCATTTATGAAAATTCATGGGAAAACACATTTTTTATCAGCATGATTTATAGTGTGATTCTACACTTCTATTGTGATTTTCTCTGTAGGTGCTTTGACAATGTTGCCTTTTTGGCACAAACAACATATATGCAAAATAAAAAGAGAAGCAAAAATCTTATTCAGTGTCTCGACTTCAGACAAGTTTAAGATCAAGCTTCAGGGAATCCAACTCTTCTTTTGACAAGCCAAATGTCCTGTGTGAAAGGACACTGAACTGCTCAAGGAGTTTGGCTAAGTTTAAATCTTCCATGTTGCTTTAAGGATGAGTTGATCACTTACAGGGGCTGCTCTGGCTTAGAAGAAACTTTTATGAACTGCAGACTTGTGGGTGCATCCTAGCACAGGGTAGCATTACATAGAAAGGGCCTGCAACCTTCTGGCTTTGCATCCGTTGAAGTGTGAATTTCTGAAACCACGGCAAGCAGGTCCCTGTGGTAACCTAGCTTCCCATCAAGAATTGTCTTAGTGGAAAAAAAAAACAAACAAACTAGAAGTAAATGGGAAACAGTGAACACAATATTTCTTTCCCTTTCTCCATGGCTTCCTAAACAAATGAACAACTTGCTTGGTGAGGCCTTTCCTGTCTACTCAACCTTCTTCTCTATTTTTCTTTATAATATTTATGCTTATTTAGTTTATTATTTATATCCACTTCTCTAGAACATAAGTTCCATGAAATTATTGATTTCATTCACTGTTTAGCCCCATACCCAGAATGGTTTCTAGCATTTAATAGGTGCTCATTAAATACTTGTTTTTTTTTAATGAGTAAATGTAAGTTATTGCTTTCCCACATTCATTGATAAAGGAATAATGAGACTATTTTAAGTAGTTTTAGAATTGTGTTCCCAAAAATGAAAATAAAACACTAAGATGAACCAAGGTAGATTATTTATCTAACCTATTGTTTCTGGCTTTGTAAAAGATTAGGTAACTTAGTCATTGACAGATTCTGCTCTGGAATTGGACTACCTTGGTTTGAATCCTGGTCCTGTCACTTACTAGCTATGAAACCTCTAACATATTAACTTCTCTGTACCTCAATTTCCTCCTCTGTGAAATGGGATAACAATAGGAAGGTAGTTCTGTGTATCAGCCTCATCTAAAGTGTTTGAAATTTGATCTTACTAGTAGTACACAAAAATAATATTATCTGTGTTTATTTTCCTGTTAATAATAAAAGTTATCTCTTCCGTCAATGGTGCTCTCAATAAACCATGAACACAGTTACATTTCTGTACTTCAGTTAGGTCTGCATTTCTTGAAATATGTAGCTGAATCACCCTATGAGAATCAGAAATCACAATTTTAGTGCAGAAAAATAAAAAGAAGAATAAAAGTGAGCCACTCTTTGGACAATGAAATCCAGATAATAACGACAAAGATAAAAACAACAACAATGTAACGTTAACTATGTTTAATATTTTATTTTAAATCTATTTATGCACTTTTCTACCTATCTATCTACCCATCCATCTATGTATGTGTTCATCTACCTATCTACCTACCTATCTATGTGATATGGTTTGGATATTTGTCTCCTCCAAATCTCATGTTGAAATGTGATCTCCAATGTTGGAGGTGGAACCTAGCAGGAGGTGTTTGGGTCGTGGTGGCATCTCCCTCATAAATCACTTGGTGCCCTCCTCATGATAATGAGTGTGTTGCTACTGTATTAATTCACAAGAAAGCATTGTTTTGAGACAGACCTCCTCCCTATCTCTTGTTCCCTCTCTTGCCGTGTGACCTGCCTGCTCCCCTTTCACCTTCCACCAGGAGTAGAACCTTCCTGAGACCTCACCAGATGCTTAGCAGATATGGACACCATGCAGAATCATGAGCCAAATAAATCTTTTAATAAATTACCGAGCCTCACATTTTCCTTTATAGCAATACAAAACAGGTTAACACATTATCTTACTGTACTTATATGGCCTTATATTAAGAAGGTATTTATGAATGGATGTTTCTCTTTTAAAAGAATAAAACATCAAGGCTGAGCACGGTGGCTCACACCTATAATCCCAGCACTTTGGAAGGCCAAGGCAAGAGAAAGACTTTAGCCCAGGAGATTAAGCCAACCTGCTTAACATGGTGAAACCCTGTCTCTACAAAAAATACAAAAAGGAGCTGGGCACGATGGTGCATGTGTGTAGTACTTGAGAGTACCACAAGTAGCTACTTGGAAGGCTGAGGTGGGAGGATCACTTGAGCCCCGAAGGTGAAAGTTGCAGTGAGCCGAGATCACGCCACTGCACTCCAGCTGAAGCAGCAGAGCAAAACCTTCTCTCTCTCTCTCTCAAAAAAAGGAAGAAACAATAAACACCAAACATACATACATATAGCATTGGTTGTATCAGGTGCCATTCTAAGCATTTATGTACAATTTCTCATTTGTCAGTGTAAATGCCCATGCATTCTGTTGCTACTTTCAAATTTATTTTTAAAAATTTTAAATTCGGCTGGGCACGGTGGTTCATGCCTGTAATCCCAGCACTTTGGGAGGCCAAGGTGGGCAGATCATCTGAGGTCAGGCATTTGAAACCAGCTGGCCAACATGGTGAAACTCCTTCTCTACTTTAAAAAAAAAAAAAAAATTAGCTGGGCATGGTGGTGGGTGTCTGTAATCCGAGCTACTCAGAAGGCTGAGGCAGGAGAATTGCTTGAACCCAGGAAGTGGAGGTTGTGGTGAGCTGAGATCACATTACTGCACTCCAGCCTGGGCAACAAGAGTGGGACTGCGTCTTAAATAAATAAATAAATAATTTAGAAACACACTGACATGGTTTGGCTCTGTGACCTCACCCAAATCTCATCTCAAATTGTGATCCCCATGTACAGCCAAACTGGCCAGAAATACTGAAGGGTTTATATTGCAGCACCCATTTTGTGCAAAAATAAACCCAGAAAACAAAGACATCCCCTCAAATTAGTATTCAGCCTTGATATGGTTTGGCTCTGTGACCCCACCCATATCTCACCTTGAATTGTAATAATCTCCACGTGTCAAGGGTGAGAACAGGTGGGGATAATTGAATCATGAGGGTGGTTTTCCTCATGCAGTTCTTGTGATAGGGAGTGAGTTCTCATGAGATCTGAGTTTTATGAGGGGCCTTTTCCACTTTACTTCTTCCTTGCGTCTCCTGCCGCCCTCGGAGGAAGGATGTGTTTGCTTCCCCTTTTGACGTGATTGTAAGTTACTTGAGGCCTTCTCAGCCCTGCAAAACTGTGAGTCAATTAAACCTCTTTCGTTTATAAATTACTCAGCTTCAGGTATTTCTTCATAGCAGTGTGGGAATGGACTAATACGAGCCTTGAGGAAGAGTCAACCCGGCATCTTTTCTCTGGCTTTTGGAATCTGTTTGTGCCTCACTTGCTGTGGTCTCAATGTCTGTGTCCCCTTCCAAATTCATATGTTGAAATCCTAATCCTCAAGGTGACAGTATTAAGAGGAAAGGCCTTTGGGAGATGATTATATTTTAAGGGCATATCCCTCACAATTAGGAGTCATACCTTTCTAAAAGACCATACCGAGTTAGCTAGCCCCTTCCACCATGTGAGGACACATGCAGAAGGTGCATCTATGAATCAGGAGATAGACCCCTACCAGACATCTAATCTGCCAGTAAGGTGTTGGGGAATGGAGGCAGGACTTTAGTCATTCTGAAGAATATAAAATAAAATAGTCCAAGATAGCTAGAGAGCTTAGGGATGTCTTATCTGGAGTAGTTGGGTTTCAGCTGTATTGTTTAACTAATGCTGACATCCATTGTGATGAACTTTCACTGTTAACTGTATTTGGAGGAAGGTACAATACTCTTATCGGCCAGGCTGAGTCATAAGCTCACCTTTAGCAGAACTGATGAGGCCATGTGATTGACAGCTCTAACAGTTCCCAGAAAGACAGTTTCCAAAACAAAAGACAACTGGGCAGACCAAAAAATGAAACAAACAAAGGTAAGAAAATAAAAGTGGTTACAAAATTACTGACTCACTAAATAAATAAACTGTCACCCATGTGGCTAAATAAAGGATGTGAGCAAGGGACAGTATTATGATAAAACATTGCTTGCTACCTAATCAGGCAAGAAATACAATATGTTAAAAAAAAAAAAAATAGCTCCCCTGGCTGGAGCAGTGGCTCACGCCTGTAATCCCAGCACTTTGGAAGGCCAAGGTGGGCAGATCATGAGGTCAGGAGTTCAAGACCAGCCTGGCCAACATAGTGAAACCCTGTTTTTAGTAGAAATACAAAAATTAGCCGGGTGTGGTGGCACTCACCTGTATTCCAGCTACTTGAGAGGCCGAGGCAGGAGAATTGCTTGAACCTGGGAGGCAGAGGTTGCAGTGAGCTGAGATCTGAGATTGTGCCACTGCACTCCAGCCTGGGCAACAGAGTGAGACTCCGTCTCAAAGCCAAAAAAAAAAAAAAAAAAAAGCTCCCTTGACTAGGCCTCACTGCTTGAATAGAGGTAGATGTTTTCTTCATTCTTAAACTGTAACTCAAAACTGCCAGAATAATGATAACTTCTATCCCTGTACCATTATTTTTTTTTAGCAAGGAAATCAGAGATCTTCCTAGACATTACCTCATTCATTACTCTGAAAACACAAATTTGTTTAGTAGTAAGAAATATTGTTATTGTTATTTTGAGAGGGAGTCTTGCTCTGTCGCCCAGGCTAGAGTGCAGCAGTGCGACCTCTGCGCACTGCAACCTTTGCTCCCCCCACCACGCCCCCGTTCAAGTGATTCTCCTGCCTCAGCCTCCTGAGTAGCTGGGATTGCAGGCACCTGCCACTGCACGCAGCTAATTTTTGTTTTGTTTCGTTTTTTTTTTTTTTTTAGTAGAGACGGGTTTTACCATCTTGGCCAGGCTGGTCTTGAACTCCTGATCTCATGATCCACCTGCCTTGGCCTTCTAAAATGCTATAATTACAGGCATGAGCCACCTCACCCAGGCAATCTATCATTATTTTACAGGGGGATACAGGAAATAAAATGTCTTTATCTGAAGTCAACATCTGGTAGACTGAATGTAGGCATTCTTTAACTGAGAAACTCTCCTGGCAGAATAACATCTGCGTGCCTACCTCTGGATTCTCTTAAACCCAAAATCCCTCCAGAGCTGTTTTCAACAGAAGGGCTATCTTAACTTTTGTCTTTTGAATTTTTCCCTCCACCGTTCTTCTTCTTGAATGTTCTAGACTAAGGACTTGAGGTTAGTACTATAGGTTAACAAGGCCAGGGAATCTTTTTTATTCTTCTCCATTCTCCTCTCCTCCTTCCTGCAGTTACCTGAGAAATTAAACTTTTCTTTTTTTTTTTTTTTCCTTTTTGAGACCAAGTTTCACTCTTGTTGCCCAGGCTGGAGTGCAATGGCACAATCTCAGCTTACTGCAGCCTCCACCTCGTGGGCTCAAGCAATTCTCCTGCCTCGGCCTCCCTAGTAGCTGGAATAACAGGTGCCTGCCACCATGCCTGGCTAATTTTTTGTACTTTTAGTAGGGACAGCGTTTCTCCATGTTGGCTAGGCTGGTCTTGAACTTCTGACCTCAGATTATCCAACCACCTTGGCCTCCCAAAGTGCTGGGATTACAAGTGTGAGTCACTGTGCCCAGCTAAAATTAAACTTTTCAACTTTGTTCAACCAACATCCCTTTTGTACTCTCCTTTATTATAGAACTCTTTTTTTGTTGTCCTATTTGTTTATATGTTCATCTCTCCCCATTTTCTCTCAGCCGTCTATCATTGACAAGGTGATGAAGCTTCTGCTTATTCATGCTTGGGCCCATAGTTTTTACACTGCCTAACAGATTATAGGCAGTCAATGAATGTTAGCTGAGTGAATGAGAACTTGATTGTTAATTGTAAAATACAATTCTCTAGTTTGTTAACAGACAAAGAGAATAGAATTTCGGGAAAATTTTGTACAATGCAAAGAACTATGGATATGCCAAATTTAAATGCAAAGTATATAATTGTATCATACTAGATTTTGTTATTAAAAAAGTAGTAAGAGTATCCGAAGTTTAAAGAAGCAGTAAAATGTGTACTTTAAGATGAAACTTAGATTCCAGCAGACTCAAGTTCTATTACTGGCTGTTCTGATTATTATTACTGCATAATTAATTTCCCCAATAATTAGTGATATAAAACAACCACCAGGACAGAGCATGGTGGCTCATGCCTGTATCCGAAGCACTTTGGGAGGCTGAGGCAGGTGGATCACTTGAGTCTAGGAGCTCAAGACCAGCCTGGGCAACATGGCAAAACATCATCGCTACCAAAAATTTTAAAAATTACCCAGGCATTGTAGTGGATGCCCGTCATTCCAGCTACTTGGGAGGCTGAGGCATGAGAATCTCTTGAACCCGGGAGGCAGAGAGAGGTTGCAGTGGGCCGAGATCATCCACTGCAATCCAGCCTGGGAGACAGAGCAAGACACTGTCTCAAAAACAACAACAAAACAGCTAGGTAGTTTTCACCTGAAGTGTCTCATACCTTTTCAATCAGGCATGGAGCTGCAGGCATCCGAAGGCTCAATTGTGCTGGACATTTAAATGGCTCGCTCACATGGCTCACAGTTGATAGTGGGCTGTAAACCAAACTACATGTGGCTTCTCTAGCATGGAAGGTTTCAGGATGGTCAGATTTCTCACATGCCAGTTTCTACTAGAAAAGCATCACAAAGGATCTGGGTGAAAGCTGTTAACCTTTTCTAACCTAGCCTCAGAAGCCACACAGTGTCATTTCCATTGGATTCTATTGGTTACAAGTTTGTCCCTAAGGCCAGCCCACATTTAAGGATAAGGGACACAGACTGTCAATGGGAAAAATGTGAAAGCCTTTGTGAATTTGTTTTAAATTTATCACATTGGCTCTACTACCTAGTGTTTGAGTAGCCAGGGGAAAATTAGAGTTTTTCTATCTATAAAATGTGATCCTTGTCAAGATCAAATGAGATGATACATGTGAAGCATTTAGTTCACAATAAACTCTCAAATGGTGATATGGTTTGGCTGTGTCCCCACCCAAATCTCAACTTCAATTATATCTCCCAGAATTCCCATGCATTGTGGGAGGGACCCAGGGGGATGTGATTGAATCATGGAGGTTGGTCTCTCCCATGCTATTCTCATGATAGTGAATACATCTCATGAGATCTGATGGGTTAATCAGGGGTTTCCGCTTTTTGTTCTTCCTCATTTTCTCTTGCCAACACTATGTAAGAAGTGACTTTCACCTCCCACCATGATTCTGAGGCCACCCCAGCCATGTGGTACTGAAAGTCCAATTAAACCTCTTTTTCTTCCCAGTCTTGGGTATGTCAACATCAGCAGCTAGAAAACAGACTAATACAATGGTCTTTTATTATTGAGAGAAAATATGTGGAGAAAACTTTTAAAACCAAGAAAATGATATCCATTAATTACATTACCCTGAATATTGGAAAAAGAGCATTGCTCTCTCTTATTATTATTATTTTTTAATCAGAATTCCTTGTAGGACACCAGTGTTCCATGGGAGCATATTTTTAAAACACTACATTCGAACAATATTTGTATATATACAATCATTTTAAGTTCCAATCAGCTGGTCAAAATGTGACCTTTTAAAACCCAACTTATTTGTTTATAACTGCAAAGTCGTCTCCATATGTATGCATGTATATCTATTTATTAAGCTAATAACATGCCACCTTGCTATTTTGTCAAAGGGATAAAAGAAAAAAAAAGTTTACTGGGGAAAAAAAAATAACCTGTTAGTCATTGAATAATACAACTTTGTACTAGGTTAAACATTTCCAGGAGACAGATTTATAGTTTATCTTCATTTAACACAGAAACAAGAACTTTAAAGACTATCAGAGCATATGCTGAAGTATCACATTGATTCAATAGCTAGAATCACAATTAATAAAGAACAGGAAAATCATTAACAGGGTTGGGGCAATCATCCTGTAATCAGGCTTTTATAAATTCCCTGTCGGTAGGCCAAGCATGGTGGCTCACTCCTGTAATCCCAGCACTTTGGGAGGCTAAGGTGGGGGGTTCACCTGAGGTCAGGAGTTCGAGACAACTCTGGCCAACATGGTGAAACACCATTTCTACTAACAATACAAAAAATTAGGTGGGTGTGGTGGAGGGCATCACCACCAGCTACTCAGGAGGCTGAGGCAGGAGAATTACTTGAACCCAGGAGGTGGAGGTTACAGTGAGTGGAGATCATGCCATTGCACTCCAGCCTGGGCAACAAGAGCAAAATTTTGTCTCAAAAAGAAGAATCCCAGTGGGTAATTAATTTCATGTAATATTTATCCACTGTTGTAATTCCCTCCTTGCTTTTCCCTTTCCTAAGAACCAAGAAATATTTGAATTCAGTACAAGGATTCTTGCTACAGATTTATAATAATACAGAAAATCCTGCATAGCATATCTATCAAATACAAAGATTGTTCTCCATAAAGATCTCAGGGATTCCTGAGCAACCTCTGTTTATAGAGTCCATTTGGTTTAATCAGAATCACTGATACATTGTTTGTCTTCCCGAGAAACTGTGATAGACCTTGGTTTGCATTTTTTTTTTTTTTTAATTTATGCTCTGGGATACAAGTGCAGGACATATAGGTTTGTTACATGGGTATACATGTAGCATGGTGGTTTGCTGCACTTATCAACCCATCATTTAGGTTTTAAGCCCCTCATGCATTACCTATTTGTCCTAATGCTCTCCCTCCCCTCACCCTTCACCCCCTGACTGGCCCTGGTGTGTGGTGTTCCCCTCCCTGTTTCCACGTGTTCTCATTGTTCAACTCCCACTTATGAGTGAGAACATGCGGTGTTTGGTTTTCCATTCCTGTGTTAGTTTTCTGAAGATGGTGGTTTCAAGCTTCATCCATGTCCCTGCAAAGGACATGATCTCATTCCTTTTTATGGCTGCATAGTATTCCATGGTATATATGTACCACATTTTCTGTATCCACTCTGTCGTTGATGGGCATTTGGTTTGGTTCTATGTATTTGCTATTGTAAATAGTGGTGCAGTAAACATACGTGTGCATGTGTCTTTATAATAGAATAATTTATATTCCTTTGAGTATATACCTAGTAATGGGATTGCTGGGTCAAATGGTATTTCTGATTCTACATCCTTGAGGAATTGCCACACTGTCTTCCACAATGGTTGAACTAACTTGCATTCTCACCAATAATATAAAAGTGTTCCTCTTTCTCTACAGCCCCTCCAGCATCTGTGATTTCTGACTTTTTAATAATTTCCATTCTGAATGGCATGAGATGGCATCTCACTGTAGTTTTGATTTGCATTTGCATTTCTTTAATGATCAGCGATGTTGAGCTTTTTTTTGTATGTTTGCTGGCCACGTAAATGTTGCAATCATTTTATATTCAACTTTCTAAGACTTCCTGGAATTCTTCTTCATGTAATGAATTTTGAAAGTAACCAAGACTTCCCCCTTAGCTCTTAGCCTATGGAATCATCTTCTCTCCTCTCTAGAAGCCCTTGCTTAATTTGTCTGAGTGTTGTCTGGTACTCACTTATCACCTTCTGGGAAGCCATTGAACCAGAAACCTGGAGAGTCATGAGAATTCTCTGCTGTTTCTAAGGGGAAGGGAACTTAAACTTTTTGCTAATGATCACCATCTTATTTCTCTCCATTATAATTTTCTTACCTTGGGCAGAATAATGTTTCCTCTCTACTGTATCTTTCCGTGGATTTTCTACTACCACCTTTTTCATTCTTCTAATGCTGTTTTACAATATATCCCTGCATGACCGTCTCATTTTGGGAGATGTATTAAACCATGCACAAATGGGAAGAGAAAACCCACCCCCAATAATAATAACCTGATTTTATTGAAGAAAGAAAGTAATACAATCCATTCAATGCTGAATATCAATGAGGCACAAATGAATTGACCAACAACCAAGCTCTGTTCTCAGCTTTCCTTGGAAGATTTCTGTGTTTGCTGTTTTCATTGAATCTCCATTTGTTTTCTTCCCTTTCAGGCAGCCATTTTGCTTCACTGGCCTAACATAATCAATTCTTAGTATCTGTGGGTTCCATATCGCTGTATTCAATCAACTGGAGACAGAAAATATATAAAAACAAATAAATAAATAATGACAGTATGGGCCAGTTGTGGTGACTTACACGTGTAATCCCAGTACTTTGGGAGGCCAAGGCAAGCGGATCACCTCAGTTCAGGAGTTAAAGACCAGCCTGGCCAAGATGGTGAAACCCCATCTCTACAAAAATATGAAAATTAGCTAGGTGTGGTAGCAGGTACCTGTAATCCCAGTTACTCAGGAGGCTGAGGCAGGAAAATTACTTGAACCCATGAGGCTGAGGTTGAGTGAGCCAAGATTGCACCATTGCACTCCAGCCTGGGTAACAGAGCGAGACTCTGTCTCAATAAATAAATAAAATAAATAAAGACAATACTACAATAAAAACAATACTGAATAATAACCATTTTCATAGCATTTACATTGTATTAGGTGCTTTAAGTAATTCAGAGGTAACAAAGCATATGGGAAGCTGTACACAGGCAATAAGCAAATATTATGCCATTTTCTATAAGGGACTTGAGCATCCTTGGATGTTGGTCTCCAAAAGGGTCTTAGAACCAATTGCCTGTGCATACCAAGGGATAAATATATTCCTTGTTGAATGAAAAGTCATTCAATGATTTTAGGAACAAAAACTCCCTTTCTTCCTGTCCCACTTTCTAACAAAGCATTTCCTTCAAGAGTACATTTCCTCTATTAGATTTAGTTATATTATTTAAGAATATTTTTACATATATATGTGGTGTGTGGATGCATATGTGTGTTTACACATCTGCGTATATAGGCTTGTGGATTATAGGTAGAATATGGGTATTATTTCAGTGAATATAAGTACCACACCATTTACTTGTTTAGTGATTTTAACAATTTATCATGCTGTGCCTCATTTTTTTAACCTGTAAGACTAGAATAATGATAGTACTTCTCTCAGATGGGATTGTGAAGATTCAATAAAACTTGTTAGAAAGTGCTTGACACATGGAAATACTCAATGAATCTTAGCTTAGCTATTATCATTGCCTAAAATTTCTTCTTTTACAATTTTATGAAGGCACATACAATACAATCTTAGGTCCCAAAAGATCTTCAGATGATGATAATTCTCTCAATTCCAGATGCCAACACTATTTATGCTTACCCGTAATACGTACCCTCCATTCATGTTACAACACCCAGGGAGTTTATTTTTTATTTTATCCCAATCCCATAAGATCATTTATCTTGCTGCCTTCTGCCCATTCCACTCCTTCCTTGACTTTTATATTTAGAAAAATATAAAAGAAGGTAAACGTCTCTGTAATTTCCCAAAGTTTGTGTTCAGGATATATTGATCGTGGGCCTAAAATGGATTTGAAAAGGATGAGAGACTTTGCCCCCTTTTCTGTGGTCTATTGTAAAGTGACTAAGGTCCGGCAGAGAATGTGAGGAAGTAGAGGAAAACGAAAGCTCTTTGGTACAGATTAATTTGAAATTGACAGGCAACTACCATAAAGACTCATCTAGTTTTTAGAAAGTTGCAGTGCCCAATTCCTTACCTGATTGATACTCTACTTGAATAAGGATAAAACAAACAAGTTAAATAAAAATGATGTATTAACCATATCAGCAGCAAAATAAATCAGAGCAACTGGGAAAAAATGCATAAGCTTAAGACATTGCTAGAGTTAACATTTGTTCCATTCAATTTGCTAAATTGTAGCTAAAGTTAGCTATGTCTTTATATTTTCAGTTCTTTTCAGATGAATTCTTTCTGTTAAAACTCATGTTATTTCCATCATCTTTTGATCTTCTTCCTTTTCCATATGAAAAGACTTCTGGAAAATTGGAAATAAGAATGTTGTTTATAAAAATTTTTCTTGTCCTAATATTAATGAAAATTAAACAGCTATGCCTGAGATATCAATGTCCAACTAATCTCAATATTAAAAACTCAGTCATTGTGCAGTTTTAATTAAATTGATAGCTATCTTTGGTTCACATGATTTCATTCCAGAAAAGACAAAAATGTCAAAAGTGGATATTAAACATTAAGAAAGCTTTTATTCTTAATATACTTGATACAGTATATATCAGAATGTAATTATCAAATATAGAAGACTAATAATTTTTAAAAACCTTAGAACATAATGAATTCATTGTCAAAGAAAACTTTCAGGGAAATTTCTAAAGGCAAAATATTCAAAATAGAATTGAGTATTCTTTTTGAAATGAACAAAACTTCCATAGTTATTCTATAGACTAGTGAAGTAAAATGTTTCCTTTGCCTTTCAAAAGTTTTTCTTGCAGAAGTAAAGAACATGTAATCTATGGTTCCGAATCAAAACCTATAGGCTTACTTTTAGCCTTCCATTGCTTCTCTGACTAAAACAAAGTGAAAAGTAGGAGCATCGCATGTTATTTAAAGTAAAATTGTGTGTGTGTTGGTGGAGTCATTAACTACTCCTGGATTTCCCCTCATTTCCTAAATCCAATTCTTGGACATATAGCCAATAAGATACATGCCAAGTACATGGAAGAGATTCATCAAATATTTTCATAAGTGAATTGTTTTTCTTCGGTTCATTTTCTGAATAAAAAGAATAGTTTCATACTCTTTTTTCTTTTAAGATTGAATTTAGATAAAATCTAGTAAAGATGTTTTACAATCATTGATCTAATGTTGTAAATTTCAAAGTTTTCTTTGAATTAATGGAGCTGAAAAACACAACAGTAGAACTTCGCGAAGTATGCACAAGTTTTAACAGCCGAATTGATCAAGCAGAAGAAAGGATATCAGAGGTCGAAGACCAACTTAATGAAATAAAACAAGAAGACAAGATTAGAGAAAAAAGGATAAAAAGGAACGAGCAAAGTCTCCAAGAAATATGTGATAAGAATAATGTTTTGTTTAGTCCGCAGTAATTCCTTTTCTCAAGTTATGACAAGTCTCCCTTATCAAGAGCCATACTTGGCAAATGCAAATCAGAGTTTCTTTCAAGATGTGGAGAAGATAACCCATCCACCATAAAGGCCGAGCCATTGTGCTACCAGGAAAAAGAAGGATATGATACAAAGGAAAGAAAACAAAGTCTCTCCCCTTCCAGAAAAATACAGTCAGAAGTTGGATGTGCAACTCTTAGAGTGCAGCATAGAGGAAGGATGCTGGTAGAAACAGCCAGAGGCAGAATGGACTTTCCAGTTACACTTCAGAGGGTACTAGTCCAGAGACCACTTCTCACCATGCACCAGGTCACAAAGACCAATAGAAAATCATATATGAATGCCCAGTGCCTGCACTGCCAAGAGAACTTTCCCCTACAAATGCTATCTTGAGTAGAAAAGCAAAGAGGGAGGAATATCCCCAGTACAGAGCTGATATGGATTGGCTCTGTGTCCCCACCCAAATCCCATCTCCAATTGTAATCCCCAGGTAGAGGGAGGGACCTGGTGGGAGGCGAATGAATCATGGGGGCGGGTTTCCCCATTTTGTTCTCCTGATAGTGACGGAGTTCTCAGGAGATCTGATGGTTTAAAAGGGGCAGTTTCTGATGCACTTGTGTTCTCTCTCTCTCTCTCTCTCTCTCTCTCGTCTCTGTCTCTTGCTGCCTAGTGAAGAAGATACTCACTTCTCCTTCGCCTTCTGCTGTGACTGTTTCCTGAGGCCTCTCTAGCCATGTGGAACTGTGAGTCAATTAAACCTCTTTTGTTTATAAATTGCCCAGTCTCAGGTAGTATTTTTATAGCAGTGTGAAAACGGACTAACACAAGAGATGGCCCTGGAATTGACGAAATATTTATCAGAACACAATTGTTTAATCCAGAAGTTACTTTAATTGGCAAGTTAGTCTCCGTTGTTTTGACATTGAACCCTGTATACTTAAAGATGGTTAAAGTACTACATGTATTTCAGCAAAATTTTAAAAAATAAGTCTCTCTTGTTTCTTACTTTCCTCTAACTCCACGGCAGATATAGGAAGTAAGGAAGATTTTGGGGGTTTTTTGTTTGCACAGCTAATATAACTAAATCTAATCTTGAACACTTCCCCACCTACACACACACACACACACACACACACACACACACACACACACACACACACACACTTTGAGCCCTAGGATCCTTTTCAAACTTTCCTTTCTCTTAAGGATTCTCATTTTCATAAGTGGAATTCCTTCAAGGTTTTAGGTTTCAGATGTGGCCTAAGACTGAATTTTTCTTCCCCTAAAGATCACATAATCATATTCAGTCACATTTCACTCATAAATATAAAATTACAAGCCCTGCACATCGGCTTGTCCTTCTTCAAATCTCCAAATCTAGGAAGTGAGAGCTTTGAGGAAGTCATATGTACTTATCATATTCCAAAGGGAGTTTTGGGAGTGATTGTTCCACAGCTCTTTTAAAACAGTTTTAGTAATATCCTCCTCAGTATTTCCTGCCCATCCCCCCTCTATCTCTGATGAATACTTGGAGCTGCTTTCCCACACTCCTTAATCCAAGTCAACTGAAATGGAATATAAAACCAGCATGGTCTGTGCCACTTATGAACTGTGACCTGTGACAATTATTTAACCTCTCTGACCTTCAATATTCTCCTTTTTAAAACAGGGATAATTTAAGTGTTAAGAGGTTTGTTGTGAGGATTAAATGAAATAATGAATGCAAAGTGCTTACTCAACCTAAGTTGCTGTTATGAGTATCTTCTTAAATTTAGCTCATTTCATTTCCTTCCTTCCTTCCTTCCTTCCTTCCTTCCTTCCTTCCTTCCTTCCTTCCTCTTTATTTCTCTCTCTCCTTCCTTCCTTCCTTCTTTCTTTCCTTCTTTCTTTTTTTTTTTTTTTTGAGACAGGATCTCACTCCTTCATCCATTCAGGCTGGAGTGCAATGGCACGATCGCAGCTCACTGCAACCTCCACCTCCCAGGATCAAGAGATTCACCTGCCTCAGCCTCCCCAGTCGCTGGAACCACAGGCACACGTTCCACCATGCCTGGTTCATTTTAGGTATTTTTGGTAGAGATGGGGTTTCACTATGTTGCCCAGGTTGGTCTCAAACTCCTGAGCTCAGGTGATCCACCAGCCCCTGTCTCCCAGAGTGCTGGAGTTACAGATGTGAGCCACAAGTGCCTGGCCTCTTTCTTTATTTTTTACCCCAATTCAGTTCAGTGAAGCCCCTCTCATTTCTATCTCTGTCTTATGGAACGCTTGTGAATAAATTTCCCTGTGCTTTCAACATTTTCTTTTATTCATTTAACAAGCACCTACTATAGACCAGATATAATGCCAGCTTCTGGTGATCCAAAAATGAATAAGGTACAGATGGTTCAAGATGCCCTCAGAGTAGCAGAGAAACAGATGCTATTGAAGCCCAGAGTGGGAAGCATCTGACTCTGTCCAGAGTGGGAGGAGGGTGAAAGAAGCCTTCTTAAAAGAGAAAACATTTGAGTTGCACAAGAGAGGAGGGTGCAGGCTGCTCGTGATATGTCCCTTGTGCCTCTTATGAAGAGGGTCCCAAGGTTTTCCATGAACCTCCGGGCTGTAGTTTGAAGCCTTGCTTTCTTCACTTTGCCCTATTTTTCTGAAAACCTCCTACAATGTGATTGAGACACAGAAAGGATACATTTTGTCCTTGTGGGGAAATAAAGAGGAAAAAATGTTGTTGCTTGCTTGCTTTCTCTCTTTCTGTCTCTATCTTTCTTTCATTCATTCGTTCCTTCGTTTCAGGGTCTCGCTCTGTCACCCAGGCTGGAGTGTGGAGTGCAGTGGTGCAATCATGGCTCTTTCATGCATATATTATTTCATTCTTATTCACTCCACAACCATTTCTAGAGTACCAGCTAAGTACTAGGCACTGTGCTAGATGCTAGAGATACAGAGAGATAAGAAACTTAGTCTAGTGAGAGATACAAACAAGAAAATCAAAGATTACATTTATGAGAGCTCTAACGGAAGAATATTCAGGGGGCTGGGGAGCAGGATTAGGGTGACCAACCATCCCAGTTTACCCGATACCCTCCTTATGAAGAGGATGCCAAAGTTTTCCATGAACCTCTGGGCTGTAGTGTGAAGCCCTGCTTTCTTCACATTGCCCTATTTTTCTGAAAACACTCTACAATAGGACTGAGACATAGAAAGGATACATTTCTTGTCCTTGTGGGGAAATAAAGAGGGGAATAATGTGGTAGACAGAGGTAGTCCCCATTTTAGCACTGAAAATTGCACATCTTGAGAAACTCCTTAGTTGTGCACAAATTGGTACTATTGGTCATCATGGCTCTGGGACACACAGCATGCTCTTCAAATAAAATACTGATGGGTGGAGACATTGGAAACATTCATTAAGTGAATGCTTTTAGCACATGTGACCTAGATTGCAATGGATGATGGAGAAAATTCCAGTAATGTGCCCACAGTTCATGTGGAATATTATTCCTAGAGCTGTATGAAGATGAAGTGATTTAAATATATTTGGGTGTCTTACCTGAAAAGGTAATTCTGACAAAGTCACTGCTTGCAAACAGTTTATATTTCAATGAAGAATAAAGCTATATATACAAAGTGTTATAAAGTAAGTTATAGAGCAACCTGAAAGCAATTCAGATAAAGGATGGTGGTATTCTGGCTGGGAGCAGGGGTGTCTTAGAGGGCCGGGGGATGACTTCATGGAATAACAGTGTGGGAGAACAAAGAGAATTACAGCAAGGATGAGAAAGAAGATGCTCAGGCGGAGAAGCAAGCGCTCCTGCACAGAAGCAAAGCCACAAATACACCTGGTGCTTGGGCTCTGGACAGAACTGTTGAAGTTGTGGGATAGAGTGACTCATTCCAAGCCTTCCTGATGTTTTCTCCCTCAAAAAAAAAAAAAATCTCTCCCTCAAGATTTTACTTCCACAAAATATTTCCCAGGGACTATGCAATAATGTGGTCATTTGGAGTTAGTTGAACTGTGGGTATAATTAGAGTCAATATATCAATATTTTGTTTCCCAAAAGCCTTCTTCGCAATGCTAACAGTTTAGTTGAGCAAAATGTAGCCACTTCAGTGACTATTCCAGTGTGCTTATTCACCACAGAGTTCATTTTTCAAGCTGAAACTGAATGATAACTGATACTGTTGGGGCTCAGAAAACAATACCCCAAAGTATGGTGCTTTGGCATACTGAGTACATAAAACTAAAGGAGATTGGAAGGCTTCAGAAATCGCCTCAGAAGGAAAGCCTCTGTCTGACGTTCTCTTACCTCCTTTCTCTTGTCTTTCTCTCTCCCCTGAAGTGAGTCATAGAAACCAGAATTCATCTTCTTCAAGGTGAGTCATAAAAACTAGAAGCCTCCTCCCTTGAAGCAAGTCATAATACCTAGAAAGGTTACTCTCTCCCTTCTCTTTCCCTCCTTGAAGATCCTCATTTCAGAAGGGGTCCTGCCCCATAGGCAGGGAGGAAGTTTCACCAAACAGTGAGGCCAAGATGAATCTGGACAGGCCTTGCTGAGCTTTCTACCTTAGTCCGTTACCACTGGGTTATAGCCCTTTGTCCAGCTACCTATCTATACAGCTGTTCATTCTCTGTAGAACCTAAGCATGAAAACAGACAGTTTTCCCTAGGTCTTTGGGTCTTCACTTCTGAAGGCTCTTGTGTCATGTAAAAGTTTGATTTTAAAAACGTGTTATGCTTTTCTCTTGCTAACTTGTCTTTTTGTTAAGAATATCAAGTGTCGACTGTGACCTTTATGATGAATGAGGAAAGATGTCACACCTTTCCACTCCTACAGCAGCAAAATTCAAATTCCATCAGTTCTTTTTTCCATTGTTGGGGCCTCCCAGTCTCTCATTCTAAACTCACATAAACTCACTCACACTGCTCATCCTTGTTCCTCTCCCTGATCCCCTCCTCCAGCTCTTGGGACCACAAAATGCAGTGTTCACATCTCATTTCTCAGCAAAATTATGAAGTGTGTTGAATGAATTCACATTAATAATATTTTAGCTAACAACACTTTGAAGAGTCTACAGATCATTTACCAAGGAAACTAAATTATGTCAAATACTTGTGTCAAAATAAATGAACCAAGGCTTCTCTGATGTAGCAGCTTAACATTTTATTGTGGGCGTAAACACAACTCTGTAATCGCCAAAATTCGCAATCCTTATTGGGTTCTTTCTTCGTTAGTGAGAGTGAAAAATGTTCTGCTATAGATTTTCCCAAAACTTTTAGTGGGAGAATAGGGCATTTCTTTCTTAGAGTAATTCAAACTAATATGAAATTCTTTTCTAATATAAAAGTGTCTTTAGAACACCTTGGAATTATTGCGAACGTAAGTAGAATTTATTAAGGTTATGAATCAAAGAGAAATGTTGGTGTTTTTGTTGTCATTAAGTAAAATTTAAAGGTGAATCTTTTCTCCATTTTTTATTTTTTGGCTTAATAAAGACTCTGTTTTTTCTCTCTTCTAATAGGCTCTCTTCAGTTCCAAGGTATTCCCAGCTGCCTAGAGTCACAAATTCTGTCTGAAAAGCAGGGTGACCTTTTCAGAGAGGAGCCAATGTTTGTAAGCTAAAATACAGAGGAAGGGAGAAAGTTTCCTGAATGACTGTGTGCTGGAAGAGGAGAGCTTATTTAACCAGCCCTCTTCCACCTCACTCATCCCCAATCCCGTACCTACCCACATATTCCAACTCCTCCGTCTCTCCATTCCTTCCTAACTTTCCTGGACAAGTAGGACCACCAGCTACAGGACTGCCAGCTGCAGGGATGTGGTCATCCACTCAGGAATTTTAAGTCTTTAAAATTCTCCCTCAGTGTCTGCTTCTTTCCTGGGGGCAGAAAGCAGCATATGGCACCTCAGCTCTGTGGAACACAGCCCACCTCTCCTGGGAAGCAGAGTCCAGGAGCAGCTGACCTGACTTGCACCAGGCTAGCTGGGTTACCCCTGCCCACTGCCAGTTACACAGATAACACTTTGTCTGGATATGACCGGCTGTCCTCAATTGCCCAGGCTTGAACACACTTACCCTTGCTTCTCCGAACTGCTTTGCATGCTTTACCCACCCCCTCATCCTCTCCATTCTTAGCTCTTAAAAAAAAAAAATCACAGATGCTGCAGTTATCATCCATCTTCTGACTTTTTATTATAGCTTTGCATACCCTTTTCAAATATTCTTTCCCTTTCTCCCTCTTCTTTTTAACCTCACAATTTTGCTTTTTGGAGACCAATCAAAGATTTCTGTGTAACTTCAAAAAAATATTACAAGACAAACCCTCTCCTGGTACAAGAGCTACAGAATTATTTGCATATATAATCTCTTCTTTTGCCTCTTGCTAGCACGGGCCTTTTCGTCTTCTATCCTCATGGTGTAACAAAAGAATAAATTATGGTACTACTGATAGAACATTAAACTGACAATCTTCTGAGGCACTGGCAGTTTAATGGAAACCAAAGAAAATTCAAGATTATACATTTTCTTGTAAATGTATTTCTTTTTCCTGTCTTCTCTTTCACATATTATCAATTTTCTTTCCTTCTTATTATTCAGCTTCCTATCTGTCAAATAACAAACATACAGCTGCCTTTGAGCCAATCTCCTGTCAATGGAGCTATACTTGCTGATAGAGGATTAAGGTGTTGAAAAATCTGTTACAAGGTGTTTAGGTTTATAATTAAAGGTTTAGTTAAATTAATAAACAGCAGCAATTTCAAGAAGACTAAAAGGATTGCTTTACCTGATATTTTTCCTCCTTCCTCACTACTTTGGGTAGATGTGAGAAGTGAAAATGAAGGTGTTTATATGGTGCCATCTAGCGACAGATACCTAAAAAAGCTCTCTATCATCTAGTGATTGCACTTAATCACAGAAAACAAAATCCTGCTCTTGGGGTCTGCTTTGGAATCTCCAGGTTTCATTCTAGTTCTGGGTTTTGGGGGGTTTTTTAATCTTCTATTGGGATAATTCAATCCTGGGGTCTCTTTGTTTTCATTGAAAGTTTTAAGCTTTAATCCGCTTTGTGAAGAACCAGAAATAATGAAAATTCTTTCAGTGTCCAGAGGAATTGCTGTGTTGGTATTTTAACTTTGGATTTTTTCTTGCTACCCCACTTCTTTCTGTCACACTAAAATAAAACATTGATTCTACCAGGTATAGGAAATGTTAATAACCTAAGAAAGTGGAAATGATCATGTCATCTAAACCATAATACTGCTCCCCTCTTCCAACTCTTCTCACTTAAATTTATCTTTCTCAAATTTTAAACATCTGGACATGAAAAAAACAAAGACATCTTCAATTATCTGTATTAAAAATATACATCTATGAGAACAATAACCATAGATTTAGAAGTTGACCCACTGTTAGCAAAGTTCAAAATGGAAAGAAAACAAAAATTTAAAAAACCATCACCAAATCAGAAACTGCTGTCTAACTTTAATGAGTCATGTTTCCCAGAATCAGCTTGTCCTTTTAAAGGCTGATCTCTAACTTGAGACTGGCTTTGCTTTGACTGTGAGATACTTCCAAGATCAGGTCTCCATTCTGATCCTACTCACCAGCTGCTCTGTTTCCAAAGCACTTCTGCCTTCCCTAGGGGGATCTCCTCCTGTACAGGTTCTGACAGGCTGATCAAATCTGCATGTGTCAATCATCCCCTGCTTGCCAGCTGGTGACAAATGTGGATTCCTACCAAATTTACTCAGAAAACTTGACTTTCTTAGCACCTCTTCCTGTTGTGCTTTGTCATGATCTTGCAGACAAACTAATAGATGTGAAAGTGAATTGAAATGTAAAACCTGGCTGGGCAAGTCTAAAATGCTTCAAATGATAGGAGGTAATTAAATGAATGACTTTCAAACCTTACCTGATGTCTGCTGAGACATCATGTATCTGCTGATTCAAGGGTCAAATCTCTAATTTCCCCATATCACCCATCACTTGGAAGTTTCCCTTCAGTACACTGATCTTCTCATGGTTGCCTGGTGCTCAGTTATGAAAGGGTTTCTTTTGTCTTGATCTTTTCATCATTAAGATAGGAAAGGTGGGACACAGCAGCTCATGCCTGTAATCTTGGTGCTTTGGGAGGCCCAGGTGGGTGGATCACTTGAGGTCAGGAGTTTGAGGCCAGCCTGGCCAACATGGTGAAACCCCATCTTGGGCCGGGCGCGGTGGCCCACGCCTGTAATTCCAGCACTTTGGGAGGCCGAGGCGGGTGGATCACGAGGTCAAGAGATCGAGACCATCCTGGTCAACGTGGTGAAACCCCGTCTTTACTAAAAATACAAAAAATTAGCTGGGCATGGTGGCGCGTGCCTATAATCCCAGCTACTCAGGAGGTTGAGGCAGGAATATTGCCTGAACCCAGGAGGCGGAGGTTGCGGTGAGCCGAGATTGTGCCATTGCACTCTAGCCTGGGTAACAAGAGCGAAACTCCATCTCAAAACAACAACAACAACAACAACAAAAAACCACCCCATCTCTACTAAAAATACAAAAAAGTTAGCCAGGTGTGGTGGTGGGTGCCTGTAGTCACAGCTACTCTGGAGGCTGAGGCCTGAGAATTGAACTCAGGAGGCAGAAGTTATAGTGAGCTGAGTTTGTGCCATTGCAGTCCAGCCTGGTAAACAGATCGAGATTTGGTCTCAAAAAAAAAGATACAAAAATAAACTTAATTTTTTAGGATAGTAGATTTTAGGACACTATACTTCCAGCATGTTCATTAGAATAAGAGTAACTGAATGAGACATACCTGCCTAAAGCAGTTTTAGTTAAAAAGGACTCAACACCTCTGATCTTAATTTCAGCTAAACTACTACAGAGTTTTTCTTTAAAAAACAAGGTAGTGAGATCACTAATCTCTATGCCTCAGTACCCTCCCTTCTTCCTCAATTCAAAGCCTCCTATTTTATTGACAACATTAGCAGTGATTTCATAATTGGTAGTTGCAATTGGCATGCAGTGAAGTTTAAGTGGTTGTTGGGATCTTTGTTGATTAAAGACTTTTAAATTAAATACTAGTTTAGTGCTTGGTGTTATTTGAAAGGGCCAATCTTCCACAGCAGGAGATTTTGTGGCAAAATGGCAAGCAATGCTCACTTTATGTCTCACTTCCAACCCTCTCTAGTGGTGCCAACTTTATTATGGGTTAGAAAGTGAACAGGATTAAGCAGCCCATTTCTAAAATGTAATACCAAATTTTCATATAATTTTATGAAGGCAATTTAATTATTTTATAATTACATAACCGGAACATAATATGATGTAAAGTCATGATGAATACACTGTCTCGTAACCTTAAATATGGAAGAAAAAAAAAAAAAACTTAATCAAATCATATGCAGAGATTCAGTTAAACTAATACATAATCTGTTTTGGCATCTCTCTTTTTCTTTCCTTTCTGAGTAGGCATTAACTCAGAGTTTTTGTGGGAATATGGTTTTTTTAATAAAGCCTTACTTTTATTTATTCTGGCTTTCTAGTAGCCTATAAGAAACTACTTTGTGCTCCTCTTAAGTAGCATGAGACCCAACAGTAAGACAGGAGAGGAGCTGTACATGAGAGGACCCTCCTCTTGGAATCTGTCCACTTATGTCTGGCCTCTGCTTTTGTAAATGTCATGCAGCTAGAGCAGGCGTAGATGTTGGAGGTTGGGCTTTATTCTTTGCTCCACTTGAAAAGAAACAAGCAGGCCAGTCGCAGTAGCTCACACCTATAATCCCAGCACTTTGGGAGGCCGAGGCAGGCGGATCATGAGATCAAGAGATGGAGTCCCTCCTGGTCAACATGGTGAAACCCCGTCTCTACTAAAAATACAAAAACTAGCCAGATGTGGTGGTGTGTGCCTGTAGTCCCAGCTACTTGGGAGGCTGAGGCAGGAGGATCACTTGAACCCAGGAGGGGGATGTTGCGGGTGAGCCCAGATCGCACCACTGCACTCCAGCCTGGCAACAGTAGGAGATGTCAAAAACCTATTTATAGAATCTAGATTTCTTATTAAAGTTTCATTAGTTTTATGGACATAATTAAGAGATGAAATTCCATCTTGTAAACTCAAATGCTGCTGAGAGCGCTAAGGTATTGATGACCTCTCATATTAGAGTTCTCCTTATTTTTACAGGAATTTCTTATGCTTCAGGTGCTAAATAGAAGGTGACTAATAGGGATGAACATAAGTATTTGTATCTTCATGGTCTAGAATCCAGGTCTGTAGAACCAATACTATACATTCAAACAGGGAGACAGAGTAATTCCTGTGTATTAGGGATAGGTGAGAAGTACATTGATAAAAACTGGGAAGGACAGATATTATGGGTTCCACCAGGAAACAGCTGAGCCTGGTTGGACATCACACCTTTGCAAGGAGAAAACTCTGTGTGGAAGTGTTAGTGCTGCTGACAAACTGGGCACTAGGGCTGTAACATGAGGAATCTGATTGAACTTCTGGGCTGAACATAGGTAGTGGGGAGAAACTAGACTGTTAGCAGACAGTCCTCTGAGGGAAGATGTATGTAAGGCTTGACTAGGAGATGGACCAGAAGATTCCATAACCTTGTGTAGTGTTGATGGCAGAACAGCAGAGGACTAGCAGTGACAAATAGGTCACATGACATCAAAGAAAAATGGAGCAGCTGCAACTGTAGACTAAAAAATCAAAGATGTTCTCTACTCAGAATGTGGCCACCCTCAGCAGTGAGGGTCCTGGTATAGTGGAGAAAGTATATGAATAATAAATAAGACTTGTACCCAAATGCGATATTTATAAATAAATAGAGATGTATATAGAAAGATCTATAAATATATATTTATCTTTCTATATTTACATATAAACATATATGTACATGTAAAAGACCTAGTTATAGAAAATTTAAAATATGGCTGGGCACAGTGGCTCATACCTGTAATCCCAGCACTTTGAGAGGCTGAGGTGGGTGGATCACTTGAGGTCAGGAGTTCAAGACCAGCCTGGCCAACATGGTGAAATTCCATCTCTACTAAAAATAAGAAAATTAGCCAGGCATGGTGGCACATGCCTGTAATCCCAGTTACTAGGGAGGCTAAGGCAGTAGAATCACTTGAACCTGGGAGATGGAGGTTGCAGTGACTTGAGATTGTGTCACTGCTCTCTAGCTTGGGCAACAGAGTGAGACTCTGTCTCAAAAGAAAGAAAGAAAGAGAGAAAGAAAGAGAAAGAGAGAGAGGGAGAAAGGGAGGGAGGGAGGAAGGGAGAGAGGGAGGAAAGGAAGGGGTTCAAGACCAGCCTGGCCAACATGATGAAACCCCATCTCAAAAAAAAAAAGAAAAAGAAAATATATTCTACATTTAATATCTATTTCTCAAGTAAAGGCTTTATTTTTACTTAGAAACCAAGGACTACAAAACAACCTCCTGATTCAAAACTTCTGTTTCAATAATCTTTGGTTTGAATATTAGGTAGGAAAGATTCTGGGAGTGATGGATCTTTACAAGAAAAACTCTTAATCTCATCCTTTACGTCCACCTACATATTCCCACACATACTATATACAGTTTTAGGTCTATATTAAAGTGTTCAAAGAGGCCGGGCTCAGTGGTTCATGCCTGTAATCCCAGCACTTTGGGAGGCCAAGGTAGATGGATCACCTAAAGTCAGGAGTTCAAGACCAGCCTGACCAACATGGCGAAACCCTGTCTCTACTAGAAATACAAAAATTAGCCAGGCATGGTGGTATGTACCTGTAATCCCAGCTACTTAGGTGGCTGAGACAGAAGATTTGCTTATATCCAGGAGGCGGAGGTTGCAGTGAGCCAAGATTGTGCCGCTACACTCTAGCCTGGGCCACAGAGCCAGACTCCATCTCAAAAAATAAATTAATTAAAAATATTTAAAATGAAAGTGCTCAAAGTAAGGGAAAAGTAGAAAAGCTGTATTAATAAAGAGTTACTCAGCCCAGTGGCTCATGCCTGCAGTGCTAGCACTTTGGGAGATGAAGGCAGGTAGATTGCCTGAGGTCAGGATTTTGACCAGCCTGGGCAACACGGTGAGACCTCATCTCTACTAAAAATACAAAGAATTAACCGGGCATGGTGATGTGAGCCTGTAGTACCAGCTATTTGGGAGGCTGAGGCAGGAGATTGCTTGAACCCGGGAGGTGGATGTTGCGGTGAGCCGAGATCACACCACTCCACTTTAGCCTGGGTGACAGAGCAAGATTTTGTCTCCAAAAAAAAGAAGGAAGAAGAAAGAGTTACTCAAAATTATACATAAACGAAATGTGTTAAAGAATAATTTTTAAAATCGATTACAATTATAACTTTAATATATTTATAAAATTAACACATGTCAAAGATTTTATATAGCTCTTTAATTAATGAGGGAAGCTGTAAGATGCTATAATTGATTCATAGGAGAATTAAATATATCACATATATAATAAACAATGAGGAAACAAATATATAAACAAATGCAAAAGGCATTGGTGTGAGGCTGCCAATAGTGAGGGTGGCTACATGGGTCACCATGGGGGACAGGGCTGTTCCCCGGGAGGCTGTGATCGGCTAACAGGTACATGGCAGTGAGAGTTACTCTCAGCACAAGAATGTACAGCAAAGGCAAGAGTAACAACAGCATTATCCCATCTGACAGCCAGACCTGGGTGAAGTTAGCACTTCATGTATATGAATATCTGCTCCATGTAGGAGCTCAGAAATCACCCCTAACATTTTTATCAGAGGTACGTTGTATATATTTTCTGTATTGCATTTTGGTCTTATATAAATGAATGAAAAACATACTATAA
>NW_016107672.1:364836-367642 GCF_001604975.1 Cebus imitator
CAAGATGGAGAAAAAAATCACATTGGGGGAACCACCAGGACCTGGTGTTGTATATTTTGGAGTCTCTACTCAGCAGCTCCAGAGACAAGGGAAACACGTGAACCCTCAAGTGAAACAAAAGCCTTCCATTATGAAAAAACAAAAAAACAAAAACCTTCCATTATAATTTTTTTTTTTTTGAGACGGAGTTTCACTCTTGTTACCCAGGCCGGAGTGCAATGGCGCGATCTTGGATAACTGCAACCTCCGCCTCCTGGGTTCAAGCAATTCTCTGGCCTCAGCCTCACGAGTAGCTGGGACTACAAGTGCACGCCACCATGCCCAGCTAATTTTTGTATTTTTAGTAGAGATGGGGTTTCACCATGTTGACCAGGTTGGTCTAGATATCTTGACCTTGTGATCCACCTGCATTGGCCTCCCAAAGTGCTGGGATTATAGGCGTGAGCCACTGTGCCCGGCCCCATTATGATTCTTTTATGTCACCCTGGCACCCTGGAGGTTCAAAGTTCCCATTGAGGATACCTAAACAGGCACTTGGAAGTATCCCAGGAAGTCAGTCATGACTCCCAGTATAACCCAACTTGACCATAAGGACATTTAAGTATGAGTGGGCTGATACAGAGAATGACTCTTCCAAGAGGAGTGGTTCCCTGAGGGCTGCAGTCTGACCCTTGGTTATCAGTATTGTGGGAAGTTAAAAGTTCCTCTTTAAAGTTTCCTTTCATGTTAAAGAATAAATCATAAGTGTGCTAATAACTCTTTGGTAAGCCGTATCCTATGTAGCTGTTAGGCATCCCATACTTACAGGCACATAGTATATTCTATGTCCTTGTACTTTAACCAAAATATCTGTGCTAGATGTGCTCACAGGCATGGTCCCAGCTCACTATTAAGTTTATCTGTTTAGAAACGTTTTAAGTTATTAGCCAATCAGGTTTTAGTTTAGATTGTGAGGTCTGGCTCCAGCCAACAGAGATCAGACAGCAGTAAGGATGACCCCAAATGTGTAAGGATTAAACATGTCTGCTCCTCCTTTGTTCATTGTACTCTCTTGGCAAGATGGCTAGCAAGCGTATCCTTCCTGCAGTGCAGGAAGTAAAAAAGATAAAAATTACTTTCTAAGCAATCCTTTGTTTCAGTGCTAATTTTTCTTTGTGGACTAAGCATCTGTTTTCCAACAGTACAGAATTATGAAGGTACAATGAGATGCCCAGTGAATGCTTTAGGTGGCTCTGGAATGCCTAGAATGAACATGGGTCTGTTTGGTGGCAGAGCTTGGTCAAACCCAACAAATGCCTATTCAGTACAATGCTCTTTAACATCTCCTGGGAATTACATAAAGTCCTCCAGAAGATGAGGTCCACAGGAACATGTGTCATGTCTAGTCTATCACATTCAACTGACTCTGGAGGTAACATGTATACTTGAATGAATGCAGACATCCTACACCTAACAGACCTAATTTTCCAGTGGGACCTGCGTCAGATGAACCCATGGGTGGAGTAGGAGGAATGGAGTCACATCACATGAATGGCTTGTAGGCTCAGGAGATATGGACAGTATTTCTAAGAATTCTCCTGATAAAATGAGCCCGAGTAATCAACTGGGTTCAGAGATGATGGCAAAATTGAGGAAAGTTTTTTAAATCCTTTTCAGTTACTCTCCTTGCATAACGGTGAGTGTGTGATCCATTACCAAGTTCCCTCATGTAAACCACAGTGAACCAGCCCATCACAGAACTACCACAAAGGAAAATTGTTCATCACAGTGTATATTTATTTATTTCTCAAGACAGAGTCTTGCTCTGTTGCCCAGGCTGGCGTGCAGTGGTGCGATCTCAGCACACTGCAACCTCTGCCTCCTGGGTTTAAGCGATTCTCCTGCTTCAGCCTCCTGAGTAGCTGGGATTACAGGCACAAGTTACCATAACCAGCTAATTTTGGTATTCTTAGTAGAGATGGGGTTTCACCATGTTGACCAGGCTGGCCTTGAACTCTTGACCTCATGATCTGCCCACCTTGGCCTCCCAAAGTGCTAGGATTGCAGGTGTGAACCACCACGCCCAGCCTTCCACAATATATATTTAAACAAAGGAATCTGTCCAGGCTTGGTGATCTAGGTACACTACAACCTCTGCTTCCAGGGTTCAAGGGATTCTCCTGCTTCAACCTCCTGAGTAGTTGGGACTACAGGCGTGAGCCACCCCACCTGGCTGTAAGTTATTTCTTAAGGTGAATTCAGATGTTATGATTTTGTAAATGTCTGCAATCATGAACAGGAATAAAATCACTTATTTGAGAGCTTATATTTTTAAAAAATATATAAGTAAATAAATAAACACAAAACTTGCTCATTACAGGAATAGAAGTAAAGAAATCAATTGTATTTCCACCTGACAATATTAATTTGCGGGTTTGTGAGTCAGAGTTATTTTGCATTGCTATCCGTTATCTATAATTTGCAGAGTTGTAAAATATCTCAAAGACAATGAAAGGAGCAATGACCCTGTCTAAACCTCCTAATTTTCTGTTGAAGTCATCAGTAATCTTTTGATGCATTTCAAAGTCTTTTATAATTTTTCTCTACCTTAGGAGTTATGGAAAAAATAGATTACTTTCCGATGCTCCTATTTATCCCTCAGTTCTTTCACAGATAACTTCATTAGAAGCTTTCTTTTTGTTTTGTTTTGTTTTTTGAGACGGAGTTTCGCTCTTGTTACCCAGGCTGGAGTGCAATGGCGTGATCTCGGCTCACCGCAACCTCCGCCTCCTGGGTTCAGGCAATTCTCCTGCCTCAGCCTCCTGAG
>NW_016107672.1:368180-373972 GCF_001604975.1 Cebus imitator
ACAGGTCTCAGTCAATTTAGGAAGTTTATTTTACCAAGTTAAGAACACATACCCATGACACAGCCTCAGGAGGTCGTGATGACATGTGCTCAAGGTGGTTGAGGCACAGCTTGGTTTTACACATTTTAGACAGGATGAGAGACATCAGTTAATATATGTACATTAGTTAAAGATGTACATCAGTTAAAGATGTACATTAGTTCTACATAGAAAGGCGGGACAACTCAAAGCCGGGAGGGGGCTTCCAGGTCATACATAGATAGGTAAGAGAAATAGGGTTGCATTCTCTGGAGCTTCTGATTAGCCATTCCAAAGCAGGCAGTTAGTTGCATTTATCTCTGTGAGCAGAGAGATGACTTTGAGTTCTCTCTGTCCTTTCTCTACCAGGAAATTCCTTTTGAGAGAGGTATGTAGCTTTTTATCTTAGTAGCTGTCTTTTGTAGAAATAGAATGGGAGACAGGTTTGCCCTAAGCACTTCCCCCCTTGACTTTTCCTTTTGGCTTATTGATTTGGGGGGAGGTCCCAAAATTTATTTTTCTTTCACAGAATCATCTTCCACAGCATTAATGTAAATTGAAGAACTCCAGGTAATGCTTGCTTTAGAGCTGATCTGTTCCCAAATCTCTCTCTCCTGAACTAGTATCTGAAAACATTTCTAGTACTAGATTTACTAATGAATTTAGTGAATTAAGGTATCATCACTAAAAGGCAATTTCATTGCCCCAGTAGCTGCTATTAATAGATTAGTATGGAGTAGTTTACCAGTTTGATAGGTCTCAAAAGAATGGTAAAGAAAAGGAAGTGAGTTTTTTTTTCCTTCCTTTAAGTAGGAAGTGAGGAAGCAGAGCACTTGGAGTTGGGGATGTTTTGGGTCTACATTTATTAAAGATGAATAGAAGTCCTTCATGGTCATCCTTATAAGAAGACTTTACTGGTATTTTCTTTATTAAAATTGAAGTTTAGAAAAATATTTCCATGAAAAGTGTGAGTAAAATTTTTTAAAACCCTTTTAATGGTTGCCTCTTATTTTTTGAAATACAGTTTAGGTCATAATCATCAGCTAATATTATGGGTTGTCATTACATTGAAATCTTTATGTTACTGGATGTGTAAACAGATTGAAGAAGTTTAAAATACTATCTTTAAAACTGTCAATGATTGCTGTGGGACCCAGAAACAGTTGGCATCCTTGCATAAAAGACACTTGATGTCAATTATTTGTGCAGTAATGGGTCTAGAATTCCAGATTAAATTATCCAGTTTTGATTCAATTAGCTTTTGATTCAGTGCCTATGTCTTTAATGACAAAGCTCTTCCAGGAAAAGTTGAGCCCTGGAAAATTTTATCTAGCTAAGATCCCCCTGAAGGGAGGACGTGAGTCATATTGCACTTAAACATTGGCAAATAAAACCGTAGTGCATGTCTGCTCCCTGTGGATTTTAATTTGCAGCAACAATAAACTTCAAGCAATGGGCCTTAGGTTAAGTGGTTGAATATCAAATTCAAGTCACAACTAGAAGGACTTGTCTTGAAAAAGGTGATGTAAATGTCATAGACCAAATGGTCTCAGAGGCCTTGTAGAAAAGCCTACCCTCTCACATTGAGATAACCTGATTTTTCCTCCACCCCAGATATTGTCATGTGAGTCTTTTCACTTTTCTTTATCTTTCTCTCTCTCTCTTTTTATTTTTTTTTTAACAGAGTCTTTCTTGCTCTGTAGCCAAGGCAGGAGTGCAGCGGTGCAATCTCGGTTCCCTACAGCCTCCACTTTCTGGATTCAAGTGATTTTGGTGCCTTAGCCTCCTGAGAAGCTGGGATTACAGGTGTCCACCACCATGCCTAGCTAATATTTGTATTTTTTAGTAGAGATGGAGTTGCACCAGGGTGTCCAGGCTGGTCTCAAACTCCTGACCTCAAGTGATTCACTCGTCTTGGTCTCTCAAGCGCTGGGAATACAGGCATGAGCCACCGTGCTGGCCTCACTTTAATCAGTTCTTTCAGTTCAGTGCACCTTGCACTCATAGCTTTAGAGGAAAAGGCTGAGAACATAATGAAGACAAAATTTTAAGTTGTCAAGGCATGAATTTCTCATTGGTGCTTCTCCTTAGGGTACATTTTTGTCTCTAAATGCTCAGGCTGCTTTCCCCCTTTCAGTAATTCACTAATGTATTCTTTCATTTTTACTTTATTTTACTTATTCATTTATGTTCATTTATTCATTCCTGAGCTAACACTGACAACCTATGGTGTTTCTTAATGGATGTGCTACCGGCATTTTGGGTGAGATAATTCTGTGTGCAGAGCTATCCAGTATATTGCAAGACATTTATTATTTCTGGCTTTTAACTCCCAACCCCAACTTCCATTTCCAGGAATAGCAGGAGAACTTCTCACACCACAGTTTCTGTTCTCAAACATTGCAGGAGAAGAACCTTGAGTAGGGTCCACTGCCAGAGAATATCAGGATGAATAACAAAATTCTAGACCTCAAGAAGTTGATAGCCTCATAAGGAAAACAAGTAAGTCAATACAGTGCAATGTGAGTATCACAGTGACTTCTGGGGATATTCTAGAAGGCTTCTCAATACTTGAGTGATAAATGCTTGAGCTAAGTCTTTAAGAACAAGTAAAAGTTAGCTAGATGAAATTTCTAGGCATCAGGAGAGGTCTAAAGGACATTCAAGAGTTCAGACAAATGTTTTGGAAGGGCAGCAAGCAAGTTCTTCAATGCTGGTGCATGGAACTGGAGTTAGGGAGCTGGTGACTGATAAGACTGGTGTGTTTGGGGAACTAGATCAAGGAGAATCACACAGGCCAGGCTATTGTGTTTGGACTTTATTCTTAGGAATATGGGGGCGATGAGTGACATAATCAGATCTGAGTTTTGAAAAGATCACTTTAGCAAGGAGTCTGGAATATCAATTGGAGAAAATAAGACTGGGGACAGGGAAAACCATTTGGAGGATGTTGGAATAATTCAAGGAGAGATGAAGGCTACTTCAATAGACTTCAATAGATACTGCGACAAATACAGTGAGGACTGTCAACACCCTCTAGCCAAAGGCCACCAGGAACACATCATTAATTGAACAAGCTGGTTTTATTACTTTTGTAAATAGGGAGAACACTCATCATGGGGAACTGAGAGGCATTGTAGTTAGAAGGCATTAGAACCTATTTAAAGGGTTTGACCTTCCACTGGATAATTTTGGGGAGAGTCTGAGGAAACAGTTACTATCAAAAAGTGAAGGCAATTCTACGATTGGGTATCTCATACCCTGGGAAAGGGCTGTTACTGTCTTGGGAAAGGGGAGACTAGAGGAAGGATTGGTAAGGAAGTACCAGTCACTTATGTTAGCTGGGAGAGAAGGTTGCTCAATGTTTGTGGGTTGCAGAGTGATCTTATTTTTGTCTCACTTTACCATGGTTTACAGTGTATATAGAATGCAAGCGCTTGGCTGTGAGGGGAGGTAAACAGAATAGCAGTTAAATGGCATTGGTGACCGGGCATGGTGGCTCATGCCGTAATCCCAGCACTTTGGGAGGCCGAGGTGGGTGGATCACCTGAGGTCAGGAGTTGGAGACCACCTGGCCAGCAAGGTGAAATCCCATGTCTGCTAAAAATACAAAAATTAACCAGGTATTGTGGCATGCATCTGTAATCCAGGCTACTGGGGAGGCTGAGCCAGGTGAATCGCTTGAACCCAGGAGGTGTTCAAGGAGGTGCAGTGAGCTGAGATTCTACCACTGCGCTCTAGCCTGGGCAACAGAGAGAGACTCCCTCTCAAAAATAAAAAGGCATTGGTTTCAGTGACCTTTGTTTTTCATTTTTATGAAGAGGCATACTTGATCAAGTTAATAAACAGAGGAAAAATACCTTAGAGAGTGACAAGTGAGTGAGAGGAGAGTAATTAATAATTCTGCAGACATTGGAGAGCATAAATTTTCATTGGTGAATTCTACAGAGTTGTTTGATTTCTTTTATTAATACCTACCAGCCAAGATAAATAAAAAGGGAGGACATATGTTACTTATATCTATTTCCTTCTTTCCAGTAACTACCAATTTCCATTTGAGAATCCGTGTGATTCTAGGGAAATTATTCAATTTTCAGCTTTAATGTTAGACACAGAACTGAGTTTTAGCTTATCAGTTTGTCCTATTTACCTGACCTGAGGAATTAGGTAAATGGTGGGCATGTGACTTAGGGTTTTTATTGTCAATACTGGATCACATTTTTGCTTTTCCCTGCTGGATATGAAAGCAGAGGGATTGAGTAACAGGACTCTTAGGATAATCAGGGCTTGGCCTGAGAATGAAGCCATGCCTGAAAAAAGCAGAGCAGAAAGACAAAAAGAAACTTGCTTTTTACTCACGTCATTTGAGCTGCAAGATCAAACTTCATTTGAAGCCAGTTTTACCTTTGGACTTTCTAGTCCAAATATGCTTTATTACTTAAGCAAGTGTAAGATCATCTTTCTGTTGCTTGTAACCTTGTCTCTAGACTAACAAATGTAAGGAGCAAAGAAGGCTGACTTTAAGGTTGATCCAGGATTATGGCTGAGGCAGTCGTGTGTGACAATAAAGACAAGGTGTACCAAGTATGTTGGCAAAAGAATGGTTAAAATAATAGTGATGGATTCAATAGGCAAGAAGGTACCTGGTCTACTTCTACTAAAATTTTCCTTTTCTCTATACCTTCTTAAGGTCAAAGTCTGTACTTTCCATGCTATCATCTAATCTAATTAAAATAAAAATTAATTTAAAATTTTTATTTTAAACTGTGCTAAATTTTGTGAGAGTACATGTCTAATTTGTTTCGAATATTTGTATGATTAATTGGGGGTTACGAGTGCTCACACACGTGCACATGCGCGCACACACACACACAGCATTTACCTATTAACTTAGCACTTAAAAGCAAGACAAAGTAAAATATGAGGAAGAACTCAAGTGAATTTTGCAGATGGCAAGTGCAATGGGGTTTGAGAAGCAGAAAGCAATCTGTGCTACGTAGCTAATGTGGGGTGATTAGAGAAAATTCCCCGGGGCTCTCTTTTCTCTCAGCTGATGTGTTAGTGTTAGGACAGGACAGCAGGCTTACTCTGTTTCTGATGTGGGAGATGAGATCTTTTTACTGCTCTGTGACCTTGAGCAAGTCACTTAAACTCTTTGAGCTTCATCTTTTTCATTAAAAATTTTTTTATAATAATTTAAGTTGCAACTCTTTCTCAGGGTTGTAGCAAATCAAAATCATCATGAGAAACGGGGGGTGTACAGTAGATTCCAAACTAAAAAGTATAACAGAAAAGTAGGGAACGATGATTAATGGTGGCCTTTGGCAGACCCTGAGCTACTCCAACTTCCCTGGGAGTTTTGTTTTTGTTTTTTGTTTTTCTCAAAAGTCTTAATCTCTAATGGCAAAAATTTTAGACGATAGAGAAGAAACAATGACAAGACTATGAAGGAGAAACCATTATGCAAGTCAGCATGTGTGTAACCGCCAGTGGGTTCACCTTGTCAGCTGCCTAGATAGAGCGTATTCATCAAGACAGGGGAATTGCAATAGAGAAAGAGTAACTCACTCAGATCCAGCTGTGCGAGAGATGGGAGTTTTATTGCTACTCAAATCAGTCTCCCTGGGCCTTCGGGGAGCAGAGTTTTTAAAGATAACTTGGTGGGTCAGGGAAGCCAGTGAGGCAGGAGTGCTTGATTGGTCAGAGATGAAAATCATAGGGAGTCTAAGCTGTCCTCTTGGGCTGAGTCAGTTCCTGGGTGGGGGCCACAAGAT
>NW_016107672.1:374987-383153 GCF_001604975.1 Cebus imitator
AAAAAAAAAAAAAAAAAAAAAAAAAAAAAAAAAAAAAAAAAAAAAAAAAAAAAAAAAAAAAGAAAAAGATGTATAATAAAACTGTCCATTTCTATTTTGGACCAACATAAAATTTCATTCAGTTGAAGTTGTTCATGTAGTTCTCCTTTTGTAAACTTTGTAAATTAATTTCTTCATAGTATAACCTGAATAAATTAAGTATAAAATCTCAATACCAGCAAGGATCCCCACCCACATACACATTTAATACAAAGTCATAGTAAGAGTAATAGGGAAAATATTGACTGTGAGATCCTTAAAGATCCTGCTCTGGGTCTCTTTCTCCTTCTTTTACTTAGGCCAAAATAATTTCTATAAATCTTATTTCTTTTATCTGAAGTATGTATTTTGTTCTTTTCTCTTGCTTTCTTTCTAGTCCTTTGCCTGTTGTCTTGTCCACCCTGATCTTCCTGTAACATAGGGTAGTTATAAAGCTCTCTTCAACAGCCCTCTTTCAGAGCCCTTATGTAAACTGCACTTAACATCAGGAGAGATTTGCACGCAATAGTTCTTTCATCTGAGAACCAGTATGGGCTGCGATTAGGGGTTCTGAGGGAGGTCAGTGCTGTGTATCACTATATTAATGAGGTATAGAAGCAGAATTCCTGTTCTAGACACAGAATACCTAAGAGTTCTGGTTTCCTAAGGACTTCAGAATAACAACAACAATAAAAACATCTGAGAAAGTGAGGAGCATTGGCCGGGTGTGGTGGCTTACGCCTGTAATCACAACACTTTGGGAGGCTGAGGCAGGTGGATCATCCAAGGTTAGGAGTTTGAGACCAGCCTGGCCAACATGATGAAACACCCCCCCCCAACTAAAAATACGAAAATTATCTGGGCGTGGTAGCATGCGCCTGTAATCCCAGCTACTTGGGAGGCTGAGGCAGGAGAATTGCTTGAACCCGGGAGGTGGAAGTTGCAATGAGCTGAGAACTCCCTACTGTACTCCAGCCTGGGCAACAAGAACAAAACTCCGTCTCAAAAAAAAAGAGAGAACGTGAAGAGCATTAATAATCATAAAGCAGCATAGACCCCAGTCTCTTTGCTTCAAGAAGTGCCCAAGAGGCTATAGTCAGTGGCATAACAAAGATATTCTTGAGGTAGATTGAATATCCATTTATTAATTACTAGCTTTATGCCAATTTCTTCAGTGGCTTCAGTGTATAGAGATACGTTTTAGCTTTACTTATCACTCTCCCATATCCCTCAGGAGACAGACAGGCAATTGAAACTATTAGAATAAAAAGTGGCCAATATTCAAACCTGCAAACAACAGAACATACGATATCTAGTTTAAGCTGAAAAGGAATTTATTAAGATGTTGGGCAGCTTATCAAATCTCCAAGAGAGCCTTATAATCAGGTTTAGAGGGTATGTAGCCTGTAATAATTAGGCTACTGGGCTTCAGGTGACGACTGTACTGCTCCTGCTTCTGGATAGAGAAAAAGCAGCTTGCACTTTTGCACTGTCAATGATGGATATAGGACTTGACTAAATCTGGATGCCCTTTTTAAAAACTTTATTTTCACTTTTGCACAAGATGGCACTGAAGGCAAGAAGAAAGTTCTTGCCCCTCCTAAAGCTGAAGCCAAAGCGAAGGCTTTGAAGGCCCAGAGGTAGCGCTGAAAGGTGTCTATTGACACACAAAAAGGAAAATCCCCACGTTGCCCACCTTCTGGCGGCTCAAGACACTGCAACTCTGAAGGCTGTCCAAATATCCCCAGAAGAGCGCCCCCCAGGAGAAACAAGTTTGACCACCATGCTATCAAGTTTACTCTGACTGCTAAGTCTTGCATGAAGAAGAAAGGCAACAACAGTGAAACCACCATTGCAAAATTGTAACCGAGGCAGTGAAAGAGATCTGACCTAACCAACTCCATCTAGCTTGTAACCCTCAAGCTGTCCTTGTTTATTCCTGGGCATAGGCTGAATTAACTTTGGGAGGAGCTTAGTCCATAGTTTATAGTTTAAAACAAAGATAATCCAAGGCAAACCCCCTTCTTTCCTGGGGACTAGATTGCCATTGTAAGATTAACAAATTAGCCAAAAGACTAGAAATTATAGTTTATAAGTCATGCAGCTAGAGGCTACAAGACTCTGACTCTTCCTAAATTGCTCCTGGGCATAACATTGTTATTGTAAAGCCTAAGGTCAGTGCTTGAGATATTTCGTAGACCCTGCACTTGATGGAACAGCTGACACTACGCAGATAAACTGGCTCATCTGATCTTGTGGCCTCCAATCAGGAACTGACTCAGCCCAAGAGGACAGCTTAGACTCCCTATGATTTCATCTATGACTTGACCAATCAACACCCCTGATTCATTGGCTGACCCGACCCACTAAATAATCCTTACAAACTCTGATCCCCAAATGCTCAGGGAGACTTATTTGAGCAATAATAAAACTCTGTTCTCCTGTACAGCCAGCTCTGCATGAATTACTCTTTTTCTACTGCAATTCCCCTGTCTTGATAAATTGGCTTTGTCTAGGCAGCAGGCAAGGTGAACCCATTGGGCAGTTACAGCAACACACTTGGTTTCGTTGTGGATGTTAAAGCCAACAAACACCAGATAAAACTGGCTGTGAAGAAGCTCTGTGACATTGATGTGGCCAGGGTGAACACCCTGATTAGACCTGATGGAGATAGGGCATATGTTTGACTGGCTCCTGATTATGATGCTTTGGGTGTTGCCAACAAAATTGGGATCATCTAAAGTGCGTCTAGAGGGTGAATTCTAACTATATATGCTTTTTCATCAGAAAAATAATTATTTCCATTTCTTTACTTTTCAAAAGATGTTTAATTTTGAAATAATTGTAGATTATCAGAAAGTTGCAAAAAATGGTTTATAGAGGTTGATTGTACCCCACACCCACATTCACTCAATGGTTACATCTTACATGTAGTACAAACTAAAAGTGCAGAATACAGACAGGATCTGACTGTTGCCCAGGCTGGAATGCAGTGGCATGATCACTGCTTATCACAGCCTTGAACTCACCAGGCTCAGGTGATTCTCCCACTACCTCAGTCTCTCCAGTAGCTGAGACTATAGGTGGATGCCACCACACCTACTAATTTTTGTATTGTTATATATATATATATATATATTATATATATATATATATATATATAATTGCTTTTTAGGTTCTGGGGTACATGTGCAGAACATGCAGGATTGTTGCATAAGTACATACATGGTAATGTAGTTTGCTGCCTCCATCCCCATCACCTGTATCTGGCATTTCTTCCCATGTTATCCCTCCCCAACTCCCTACCCCTTGCTGTCCCTCCCCTAGTCTCCCCAACACACCCCAGTGTGTGATGCTCCCCTCCCAGTGTCCATGTGTTCTCATTGTTCAACACCTGCCTATGAGTGAGAACATGTGGTGTTTGATTTTCTGTTCTTGTGTCAGTTTGCTGAGAATGATGGTTTCCAGATTCATCCATGTCCCTATGAAGGACACGAACTCATCATTTTTTATGGTTGCATAGTATTCCATGGTGTATATATGCCACATTTTCCTTGTCCAGCCTATCATCGATGGGCATTTGGGTTGGTTCCAGGTCTTTGCTATTGTAAACAGTGCCGCAATGAACATTCATGTGCACGTGTCCTTATAGTAGAACAATTTATAATCCTTTGGATATATACCCACTAATGGGATTGCTGGGTCAAATGGAATTTCTATTTCTAGGTCCTTGAGGAATCGCCGCACTGTCTTCCACAATGGTTGAACTAATTTGCACTCCCACCAACAGTGTAAAAGTGTTCCTATTTCTCCACATCCTCTCCAGCATCTGTTGTCTCCAGATTTTTTAATGATCACCATTCTAACGGGCATGAGATGGTATTTCAATGTGGTTTTGATTTGCATTTCTCTAATGACCAGTGATGATGAGCATTTTTTCATATGTTGGCCTCATATATGTCTTCTTTTGAAAAGTGTCTGTTCATGTCCTTCGCCCACTTTTGAATGGGTTTGTTTGTTTTTTTCTTGTAACTCTGTTTTAGTTCTTTGTAGATTCTGGATATTAGCCCTTTGTCAGATGGGTAGATTGCAAAATTTTTTCCCATTCTGTTGGTTGCCAATTCACTCTAATGATTGTTTCTTTTGCTATGCAGAAGCTCTGGAGTTTAATTTGTCATTTGTCTATTTTGACTTTTGTTGCCAATGCTTTTGGTGTTTTAGTCATGAAGTCCTTGCCAATGCCTATGTCCTGAATGGTTTTGCCTAGGTTTTCTTCTATGGTTTTTATGGTGCTAGGTCTTATGTTTAAGTCTTTAATCTATCTGGAGTTAATTTTAGTGTAAGGTGTCAGGAAGGGGTCCAGTTTCTTTTTTGTATTCTTAGTAGAGATGGGGTCTCATTATGTTGTCCAGGCTGTTCTCATACTAGTGGGCTCAAGGGATCCATCCACCTCAGCCTCCCAAAGTGTTGGGATTACAGGCGTGAGCCACTGGGCCTGTACTAAATACAGAAATTTATATGAGTACAATCCACTGGCTTCAGATTTTCCTCTAGGCACTCATTGTGTGTATGTGTACAGTTCTATACAAGTGTGTAGAATCATATAACCACCACTATAATCAAGATACTGCACAAGCAGTAGTCCTTGGCCAGGCGCAATGGCTTATGCCTGTGATCCCAGCACTTTGGGAGACCAACGCAGGTGGATTACTTGAGGCAAGAGTTTGCGACCAGCTGGCCAATATGGTCAAACACTGTCTCTACTAAAATCAAAAAAATTAGCAGGGTGTAGTGGCTTATGCTTGCAATCTCAGCTACTTGGGAGGTTGAGGCGGGAGGACTGTTTGAACCCAGGAGGCAAAGGTTGCAGTGAGCCAAGATCCTGCCACTGCCCTCCAGTCTGGGTGACAGAGTGAGACTCCGTCTCAAAAAAAAAAAAAAAAAAAAAAGATACTGCACAAGATCATTACCACAATTATCTCCTTCATGCTACCTATTTATAGTCATATCTACCTCTTGTTTCCCAAACCCCTGGCAACCATGAATCTATCTCTACCTCTATACTTTGTCATTTCAAGAATATATAAATGAGATTTTTTTTTTTCCACTCAGTATGTTGCTTGAGGTCCATCCAGGTCGTGTGTATCAATAATTGGTTCCTTTTTTATTGTTGAGCACCATTCATGGTGCAGGTAAGCCATAGCTTATTTAAGCATTCACCCACTGAAGGACACACCAGGTATTTTCAGTTAGGCCTATTACAAACATGACGTAGCTCTGAATATTCCTGTGCAGATTCTTTGGTCAGCTTTTAAACTAATGTCTTCCTTAGGTTAGGCTGCTTGTCAGAGCCCAGGCAACAGTTTGTGCCCAAGCCTCCAAACAGACCTTCTTTTTATTAGTTTTATCTCCTACAGATCATTTGCAATATAATGTCTGACATACACAAAGTAGACAGAAGTGTATAATGAACAACCATGTTGAGCACTGGGTGTCAACAATTATCATCCTGACGTTTTTTTCTTTTTCTTTATTTTTTTTTGTTTTCTTTTTTTTGTTTGTTTTTTGAGATGGAAACTTGATCTGTTGCCAGGCTGGAGTGCAATGGCATGATCTTGGCTCACTGCAACTTCTGCCTCCCGGGTTCAAGTGATTCTCCTGCCTTAGCCTCCTAAATAGCTGGGGTTACAGGTGCCCACCACCACGCCTAGCTAATTTTTGTGTTTTTAACAGAGACAGGGTTTCACCATGTTGGTCAGGCTGGTCTTGAGCTCCTCACCTCAGGTGATCCACCCGCCTTGGCCTCCCAAGGTGCTGGGATTATAGATGTAAGCCACTGGGCTTGGCTGACATTTTTTTCATCTATACTTTCATCCAGTCTCCTCACTAACACTTGTATTTTGAAACAAATCCCAATTAATATAATTTTATCTGTAAATATTTCAGTAAATATCTCTAAAACTGAAAAAGTTTTCTTTTCTTTTTTTTTTTTTTTTTTTAAATAACTGAAATGCTGTTATTCCAATGTTATATTTTGGGTTCTTCCAGAAGCTGAAACAAAGACAAAAATTGGAATGCAAGTTGTCTGTTTGAGAAAGGGAAGCACCCCTAGTGGGGAAGTGGTGGGAGTGAGACAGAAAAGGGAAGATTCTAAGTAAGACTTTTGCAGAGGGCTGCATCTGGCGAGCATTACCTCCTCAGCACTTGCAGAAAGCCATAGGGGCAGACAAAGAAGACTTCAGCAGGCAAAGGCTTCAGCAGGCAAAGGCTTCAGCAGGCAAAGGCTTCAGGCAAAAAAAATGCAGTTGTTGCCTGCTAAATTCAGGGTAGTATGCCCTGAAGTAGTAAGGCGGAGGGACTATGGAGCTCAGGACCAATAGCTTCTCTTTACACAGGCTTAAAAACACTAACCAGGCTGGGTTTGTACTTTGGGAGGCTGAGATGGGTGGATCATATTAGGTCAGGAGTTTGAGACCAGCCTGGCCAACATGATGAAACCTCCTCTCTACTAAAAATACAAAAAATTAGCCGGGTATGGTGGTGAGTGCCTGTAACCCCAGCTACTTGGGAGGCTGAGGCAGGAGAATTGCTTGAACCTGGGAGGCGGAGGTTGCAGTGAGCTGTGATGGCACTATTGCACTCCAGCCTGGGCAACAGAGTGACACTCTTTATCAAAATAAATAAATACTTAAAAACAATAACAGTAACAAGCCAATGTTCAAATTTTTCCTAGTTTGTCATACTATTTGGTTTTACAGCATATATGTCCAAATCATGATCCAAATAAGGTTCATGTATTGCAACTGATTTACTGTCACATGCCATATAACAACATTTTGGTCAAAGACAGCACATAATACAACAGTGCTCCCATAAGATTATAATCCATATTTTTACTGTACTTTTTCTATGTTTAGATACATTTCCTCACACAAATACTTACCATCGGGTTACAATTGCTGACAGTATTCAGTACAGTAACATACCATACAAGTTTGTAGTCAAGGAATAATAGGTTATCCCACATGGCACAGGTGTGTATGTAGTAGGCAATAGCATCTGGGTTTGTGTTAGGATACTCTATGATGTGGGCACAATGACAAAAGTACCTAATGACACATTTCTCAGAATGTGTCTCCATTGTTAAGTGATGCATGACTGTTCATGTTTTTTGTCTTTTTCTTTTAATTTTTTATTTAGAAATTTTAAAGCATAGAACAAACTTAGAAGAATATCATTATGAACAACTATATGTCTATCAAGCTTAAACTATTAGCATTTTAATATATTTACTTTATCACATATCTACCCATTTGTTCACCCCTTTATGCATCTTAGATTTCTTGATGTATTTCAGAGTAAATTGCAGATATTGACCATTTATCCCTAAACATTTTTACCCTGTAACAGTTTAGTATAAAATTACTAAGGTTTGTATTGTTAATCATTTTTTTTATTTTAAGGTAAAATTTGCAACAATGAAATGCACAAATTTGTGATAAATGCATGTACCCTATGTAACCTATACTTTCATCAAGATATGGAATATTTCTACAATCTTAGAAAGTTTCTACATACTCCTTTTCAGTCAATCCCTACCCTCAACTTCTCAGAGGTAACATTTGTTTTAACCTAATGTTATTCACAGTGTTCTCTTATTTTATTTTTTTGTTCTAATGTCTGTGGGATCAGTGATGATAACTGCTCTTTCATTCCTGATATTGGTAATTGGTGCTCTCGTTGGGAATGAATTGCCTATGGGTTCCTTCATATTTCTGCACATCCTGTGAGTAGAGGCACTGACAGCTTTTGTTCTGAGTTATCCTTTTTGGTTTTTTTGGTTTTTTTTTTGAGATGAAGTCTTGCTCTGTTGTTTAGGCTGGAGTGCAGTGGGGCGATCTCGGCTCACTGTAACCTCCACCTCCCAGGTTCAAGCAGTTCTCCTGCCTCAGCTTCCTCAATAGCTGGGACTACAGGTGCCTGCCACCATGCCTGGCTAATTTTATATTTTTAATAGAGATGGGGTTTCTCCGTGTTGGTTAGGCTGGTCTCGAACTCCTGACCTCAGGTGACCTGCCTGCCTCCGCCTCCCAAAGTGCTGGGATTATAGGAGTGAGACACCGTGCCCGGCTGGAGTTATCTTTTTTT
>NW_016107672.1:383273-385454 GCF_001604975.1 Cebus imitator
TTGCCTCAGCCTCCCGAGTAGCTGGGACTATAGGTGTGTGCCACCACGACTAGCTAATTTTTGTATTTTTAGTAGAGACGGGGTTTCACCATGTTTGTCAGAATGGTTTCGATCTCTTGACCTCATGATCCACCCACCTCTGCCTCCCACAGTGCTGGGATTACAGGCATGAGTCACCACTCTGGCGGGGTTATCTTTTAAAGATGTTTGTATAGCAAATAGCTGGTAAAGAGTGACAATGGAGCCCTCTAGAGCCGAGGATGGGTTGATTTTTTGTTTTGTTTTGTTTTCACTTTCTGGTACAATAAAGATAATTTCTACCTCAGGGCTAAAAGTCAGGCAGGTTTGCTTGCAGGCTACTATAAAAGGTTAAGTTACTAAGCCTGAGGTTCCTTAACTGAGATGCCAACCGACTGCATTTATAACGCCTACCTGGGCCACTCTGTGTCTTTCTCATGGAATTGGTGGTATAAAAGAACTAATGCAAATGTGAAGCTCGTGCTGCTTGCTGGCTGTGAGTGGTAAAGTGGTAGTCTCTGACCTAGGAATCTCATTTAAGAATCAGATTCCATGAAACTCTGGCAGATTAACTTGTTAGCTTTCACAGTAGGGTACAATCTCAGACTCTTGAAAATCCTTATGGTTGTCAATATTTCTTTCTTTCTTTTTTAAATAACTAATATATCAAGGAGTTAATCAATTTTGCTGATATTTTCAAAGAACAATTTACAGCTTTGCTAATTTTTTCTATTACTTTCCTATATTTTAGTTAATTGATTTCTGTTGTTATCTTTATTTCCTTCTGCTTACTTTGGGATTTACTTTGCTCTTTTTTTCCTAGCTTATTTATGTGGAACTTTTGGTTGTTGATTTTTAGACATCTCTTCTTCACTAACATAAGCATTTAGAGCTATATGTTTATGAGTAGGCATTGCTTTGGATGCAACATACAAATTTTGATATGTTGTATTTTTATTTTCAGTATGAAATACTATCTAACTTCCTATGTGATTTCTTCTTTGACCAAGGAATTATTTGAAATATCTTGTTTATTTACACGTATTTGAAGTTTTCCTAGATCTTACTTTTATTAATTTCTAATGTAGCTCCATTGTGGTCAGAGGACATACTCTGTATGATTCCAATTTTTAAAAATTTATTAAGACATTTTAAGATCCATTATATGATCTATGTTGATGAACATGCACATGCAGTTGAAAGGAAAATGTATTCTGCATTTGTTGGATATGGTGCTCTATAAACTTCAATGAGGTTGTATTAGTCAGAGATCACCAGAGAAACAGAACCAGTAGGATGTGTAGATGAGAGAGAGAGAGAAAGAGAGAGAAAAAACAACAGAGAGGGAGAGAGAGAGAAAGGTTTATTATAAATAATTGGCTCAGGTGATTGTGGAGACTGATAAGTCAGATCTGCAGTCAGGAGGCTGGAGATGCAGGAGGGCAAATGACATAGTTCCAGTCGTGGTCCAAAGACCTAAGAAGTAGAAGAGCTGATGTTGTGGTATCAGAATGAAAGCCAGCAGGCTCAAGACCCAGGAATAGCCCATGTTTAAGTCTGAGCCTGAAAGCAGGAAAAAACCTGATGTTCCAGCTCTAAAGCAATCAAGCAGGAGTTCTGTTTTGTTCTAGTCCTTCCACTGATTGGATGGGGCTTATTCCCATTAAAGAAGGCAGTCTATTTTACTCAGCCTACCGATGCAAATCTCAGTTGCACCTAGAAGCATCCTCACAGATGCACACAGAATAATGTTTGACCAAATGTCTGGGCACCCTGTGGCCTAGTGAAGTTGACACATAACATTAACCATGACAGAGGTCAAGCTGGTTTATAGCATTGTTCAAATCCCCCATGAATTTCTTGATTTTTTTTTTAAACTCTTCTATCTATTGCTGAGAGCAGAGTGTTAAAATCTGTGATCATGAAATTGTCTATTTCTCCTTTGAGTTTAGTTGATTTTTGCTTCATGTATTTGGAAGTTCTGTTATCAGGAATGTAAATCTTTATGATTAGGCATATACACGTTATTACGTGTATTTTTTTTCTTTTCTTTTTTTTTTTTTGAGACGGAGTTTCGCTCTTGTTACCCAGACTGGAGTGCAATGGCGCGATCTTGGCTCACTGCAACCTCCGCCTCCTGGGTTCAGGCAATTCTCCTGCCTC
>NW_016107672.1:385544-393998 GCF_001604975.1 Cebus imitator
GATCTCTTGACCTCGTGATCCACCCGCCTCGGCCTCCCAAAGTGCTGGGATTACAGGCGTGAGCCACCGCACCCGGCCTATTTTTTTTCTTTTACTACATCTGTAACAAAACTGCATGCACATTATTTCTTCTGAATAACTGACCCTTTTATTATTATCAAGTATCCCTCTACCTCACAATTTTTGTCTCAAATTTGCTTTTCTGCTACTATAATAGCCACTCCAGCTCTATCATGCTTATATCTTTTCTGTGCATTTCTTTTCTTTTCTTTCTTTCTTTCTTTTTTTTTTTTGAGACAGAGTCTCACTCTGTTGTCCAGGCTGGAGTGCCGCAGTGTGTGATCTTGGCTCACTGCAACCTCCACCTCCGAGAGCCAATTTTTTGTATTGTATTGTATTTTTTTTGAGACAGAGTTTTGCTCTTGTTGCCCAGGCTGGAGTGCAGTGGCACAATCTCGGCTGGGATTACAGGCACCTGCCACCACGCCCGGCTAATTTTTTGTATTCTTAGTAGTAACAAGGTTTCACCATGTTGGCCAGGTTGGTCTCAAACTCCTGACCTCAGGCGAACCTCCTGCTTTGGCCTCCTGTGCCTGGGATTACAGGCATGAGCCATGGAGCCCCGTAGCTGCATCCTGCTTTATCAGCAGGTTCTTCCTGTATCTTGTGCCAGTCTCCTATCTCATCCTGTGACTATACTTGCCTAAGCTTTTGGGCATGCAGCCCAACAGGTCTTAGCCTCATTGTACCCAGCCACTGTTCAAGATGGAGTCACTATGGTTCAAATGCCTCTGACATCCCCTTATATCAGTCAGAAGTTCAGGCCTCTGGAACTTCTGACTGATTGGCTTCAAGTTGGGGTTCCCATGACTCCCTTTTTGAGTTCTATTAATTTGCTGGAGTGGCTCAAAGAACTCAGGATATACTTATATTTACTGGTTTATTATAAAAGTTATTGCTTTTTTTTTTTTCTTTGAGACAGAGTCTTGCTCTATTGCCCAGGCTGGAGTGCTGTGGTGCAATCTAAGCTCGTTGCAACCTCTGCTTTCCAGGTTCAAGTGATTTTCCTGCCTCAGGCTCCCAAGTAGCTGGGATTACAAGTGCCAGTCACCACGCCTGGCTATTATGAACGATGTCACAAAAGATACAGATGAAGAGACATGGTAGGGTGAGGTGTGGGGGAAGGGGTGTGGCGCTTCCATGTCCTCCTGGGTGTGCCACTCTCCAGGAATTTCCATAAGTTCACCAATCTGGAAGCTCATGAACACTGTCCTCTCGGATTTTTATAGAAGCTTCATGACATCAGCATTCCTTCCCGCAGGGTATAGGGTGGGACTCTCATGGGAGGGGTTTAAGACCCAGAATCAGAAAGGTGGGGAACATTAGACTGGAAAAGGGCAAGAGAAGGTCAGAGGCCTGCTCCTGAGGTCTAACACACCCAGCTTTATAACAAAAGACTGTAACAAGGGCTATGGGAGTTATGAGTCAGGAACTGTGGACAAAAACCAATGTATATCACAACACCTCAGACTGTGACTTCTTCCAATCTAGCCTCTTATCCATTTTTCAAGGATAAGTTCATAATTTCTGGGCCTTCAATGGCCAAGATTTCCAGTGCACTAATGAGTTTAGTGATGTTAAGTATGTCTTTTTTTTTTTTTTTTTTTCAGACGGAGTTTTGCTCTTGTCACTCAGGCTGGAGTACAATGGTACGATCTTGGCTCACTGCAACCTCCGTCTCCCAGGTTCAAGCAATTCTCCTGCCTCCGTCTCCCAGGTTCAAGCAATTCTCCTGCCTCAGCCTCCTGAGACATTGGGATTACAGGCACCTGCCACCACACTCAGCTAATTTTTGTATTTTTAGTAGAGTCGGGTTTGTACCATGTTGGCCAGGCTGGTCTTGAACTCCTGACCTCAGGTGATCTGCCTGTCTCGGCCTCCCCAAGTGCTGGGATTACAGGTGTCAGCCACAGTGCCCAGCCTAAGTATATCTTTTCTATCAGTCCTAGAGATTTATGGAATGAAGAGAAGGCTCCAACCACTGTGTATCAAACCCACTCTTTTTCTTTCTTCTCTCTCTCTTTCTTCTGAATAGTGATAGATTTGATTATTTAGCTAAGGAGAGAAGGAATACAAGCAATTTTAAGTAAGATGGGCTGGGAAAGGAAAATAGTACATTTTCAGTCATAGTAAAGGAAAGTTTTGGGAGTTCAGTGTTCTAATTATAATAGAATGCTAAGCCTGCTAAGTGTATAGGTTTGATTTCTCCCAAAATTCTGTTTATTTCATGTAGGCTTTGAATTTGCCTTGAATTTCTTCAGTATTTGCCTTGAATTTGAGATTTTTTTGGGTGGACTATGCTTTTAAACATAAGATTCTAAAGTTGTATTCAAATACTGCCACCTTGTGGGTTATTCCTTGTTTCCCCATCCCACCCTTTAATCTGGTGGAAACATTTACCCAGCAGTTCATTTCAGATAATGTCAATTAAGTTGCTAAGAGTTGTACTAAGAGCTTTACATATATGTAATCTCATCTAAACTTCTTAAGAACTTTATGAAAGCAGTACTATTACCCCTATTTCAGAGGTGAGGAAACTAGGCCAACAGGGGAGGTCTCACAGCTAGTAAGCATAGTAGTAAAATTTTATATACAGGCAGGTTGCCTCTAGAAACTTGTCTCTACTAGTAAAACTAACAAATCTAGAAATAAAACAGTGTGATACATTATATGAATAAGTGATAGAAGCAGTATAAAGGGAATAATCGTTAGGAAAGGCCATCTGGAAAGGCTTCACAGATATGTGAGGAGGTGGCCTTTTGTAAGTGAGGATTGGAAATATAATAATTCTACAGGAAGAATGGAGCTGGGTCCATACACCTGGATCCAAAAGAACACAAATACCCTATGTGGCTCATTGTTTTGCCTGCCTCACCCTGCTTTCTTTTGGGGAACTACTCTTCACTCTGCTTTAACTGTGACTCTAATAGAGGCTGTCAAGAATAGTATCCTTGACACCTCACGTAATCTAAGCCAACATGAGTCCATCAGGTCCCTGGAATTTTTGTGCTTGAGACAGTGGGCTCAGTGCTATCTTCCCTAATGGCAAACCTGAGGTGAGATATGTGATTTATGTGAGGTATTTAATTTATGTGTCAGACAAGAACAGAAAATTAAACACTGCATGTTCTCACTCATAGGCGGGTGTTGAACAATGAGAACACATGGACACAGGGAGGGGAGCATCACACACTGGGATCTGTTGGAGGGGAATAGGAGAGGGACAGCAAGGGGTGGGGAGATCGTGGAAGGATAACATGGGGAGAAATGCCAGATACAGGTGACGGGGGGATGGAGGCAGCAAACCACATTGCCATGTATGTACCTATGCAACAATCCTGCATGTTCTGCATATGTACCCCAGAACCTAAAGTGCAATAAAATATGTGTGTGTATATATATATATATATATATATATATATATATATAGAGTGTGTGTGTGTGTCAGAAAGTTATAGTCAACCAGTGTTGTCCTGTGGAAGGTGGTGTGGAAGAGAAGAGAATAAGGTTCCAGTCATCTCTAGGCCAGCTGCTCTACTGATCTTCCTCTATGTAGTACCTAATCAGGTTTGGGTATCTAACCAAGTTCTAATATTTTCTGGCACCATCACTGTCATTTCCTACTCCTATACAACTGGAAAGACAGCAAAATACATATAATGATGTTAGTACTTTTCTTTCTTTCTTTCTTTCTTTTTTTTTTTTTTTGAGACGAGTCTCACTCTGTCACCCTGGCTGGAGTACAGTGGCGTGACCTTGGCTCACTGCCACCTCTGCTGCCCGAGTTGAATTGATTCTCCTGCTTCAGACTCCAGAGTAGCTGGGATTACAGGTGCCTGCCACCATGCCCCGCTAATTTTTGTAGTTTTCAGTAGAGACAGGTTTTCACCATCTTGGCCAAGCTGGTCTTGAACTCCTGACCTTGTGATCCACCAGCCTCGTCCTCCCAAAGTGCTGGGATTACAGCCGTGAACCGCTGCACCCGGCCTAGTACTTTTAATTATAAAGGATAGTACTACCAATGTTTTTTGGAAAAATGGCATTTAGGGATTTTATTTATAGATGCCATGTGGTTTAAAAACATTTCTGCAGTGCTTCACTCTTGATGCCTGTACCATTCTTTTTCTACTTCTCCCCAATCACTGCAATCTTTTAAAGCCATCTCTGGTTTTATTTTTTACTTTAAGCCTACTTTAGAAACTCCAGTCAATTATTTTTCCAAACTTTGATTTTTTTAATCATTTAAGTAATATTTAAATTATTGCAATGAAAATTACAAGTCAAAATGATAGAAATTAAGAATCACCCATAATCCCATCACAGAGACAATCATTGTAGATATATTTTGAACTATTCTTTCATGTGTAAACACAAAATATTTTTAAAAATCAAACCAAATGGCTAATTTTGATTTCTTCCTCCCTAACCACATCTACAATATATTTTTCATCTACTTGTATTTCATTTGTACATTTCCTAATTATTTTAATAGTTTGTTTTGCAAATAATCAGTAGCTTTGAAAGCATCTAATTTTCCTTGGAAAAAGGGAGCAATTCTACATCCCTTGGCTTGAAATGTTCTTTCTTTCCTGCTTCATCTACTTATCTCCTAGTTATCTAGTTATCTGAGTTAACTCCTGCACATTTTTTAGTTCATGTGTCACATCTTTAGGAAATCAGATTAAATCTATCACAGTATTCTTTGTAATCCTTCTAAATGTTGCAATTTAATATGTTTGGGAATATCTGGGTCTACATGTATTTTCGTTCACTGATAGATCCCCAGTGCTTACCACAAATTGCCTGAGACCTGGTAATTTTTACTTTTATTTCATTATTATTTTGAGACAGGGCCTTACTCTGGTTGCCTCAGCTGGAATGCAATGGCATAATGTTGGCTCACTGCAGCCTTGACTTCCCAGCGCTCAGGGTATTCTCCCACCTCAGCTTCCTGAGTAGCTGGGACCACAGGCATGTGATGCCATGCCTGGCTAATTGTTTTGTATTTTTAGTAAAGACAGGGTTTCACCATGTTGCCCACGCCGGTGTTGCCTGGGCTCAAGTGATCCACCTGCCTCTGCCTCCCAAAGTGCTGATATTACAGGTGTGAGTCACCCTGCCTGGTCGTAATTTTTAAATTAATGAATGCCTGCTTGGGATAATTCAGCCACTGAAGAAATTATTTATTAGCATTATTCATGAAGAATAATTATGTGCTACTAAGGCTCTCTGCTAAGTGCTATATATCTCTACCATTACATTTTCACAACCCCAAAATACATTATTTCTCCCATTTTGCAAATGAGGAAACTGAGGCTTCAGAAAAGTGAATTAACTTGCCCAGATACAAGTAAGAGACAGAAAAGTTATTAACACAGGTTAATGCATTTATTTACACTAGTAGCTTTATTTGCCATTATTGGTTTCTTTGTTCATGAATATAAAAGTCATTGTATGTAGCTTTTCTTTTTTCTAATATCCGGAGATACAACTTGAGCTTATTTTCAAAATCACTCAATTTTTACATTACAAACCGGTTTTTGTTTTGTAGGAAGTAGGGTATTCGGAATAAAGAGCAAAGAAACAACTTTGTACTGGGAAGGGCAGCAGGAGGGCTGGGTCCTAGTCTCCCTTTCTCTTTGGCTAAGCAGCTGTGTGGCTTTGGGCTAGTAATCTACCCTACCACAAAAAAGGCTTCAAATGAGAGCAAGTATAGCTCAGTGGGCATTAAGAAAATATGTGCAACTCCTTTCTTTTAGAGATGAGGTAGACGCAGTGGCTTATAAAATTCACAACGTGGCACAGCTGTACAGCCAACTCGTGACTCCTAGTGTCGTTTGTTCTGAGTCACACTACTCCTCCTTGAACAATCATTTACTGAGTGCTTACTGTATTAGGCATTCAAGCAGCAGTAGGTTTCCCATTCAGTACCCTAGTATTGATTATTGGCTACTATCCCTCCTATTTTTCACTCGACCACTTTTTAAATGGCCTTTAGATTCAGAGTTCAAGTGGAAAAAACCTAGTGCAAACCTGGTGTCAGGCACTGAGTGGCGTGACCCGGGCTGGCAGCTAGTCCCACGGTGGCGATCTAAGAGGGCAGTGACGCCTTTCGACCAAGGGAGTGACTGCCAGATAATCTGGGTGGATAGCGGGCCAGAGAGGGGTGAGGCTGGGTCCACGGAGACGACACCTTTGGCTTTGCAGTGACCCTATACTAGGGCTATGGGAGGAAGCTCTTCTTTGCAAGACGCCTGTGCACTTGGCTTCTGCTGCGTAGTGACCGGGTATCCAAGGCATCTGGCCAGGTCTCCTTCTCCATTCGGGTTTAGCCCCTCTACAGAATCTCCAGCTACCTGAAAAGCCGTTTCTAACTGGGAGATGGCTGGCCTTGAAAGGGACACTCTCATCACCACTGTTGGCCTAGAGTCTCCCGCTGAGGTCTTTCTCCCTTCCCCGCCCCCTGGCAAGAGCCAGCGGCCCCAAGGCCGGCGAGGTCAAGTTCCTTTGGGCCGCCAGGGAAAAGGCCATAGCAGAGGTGCTGCCACGCGAAACCTTCTGGGCAGGCACCAGCCAATCACCAGGAGGCATACACGAGCCTCAGCCAATCAGCGCTTGCGTTATTACTGAGTACCGCCCGCCCGGGTTCCTCCGCCACATCCCCCTTTCCGATTTCTGTAGTCTCGGCTGTATTGCAGCCGCCTCCAGAACTGACCCGCGTCTGGGTACGGGCCCCTCTGGCGCCCTTCGGTTTCTCTTATTGGCTTCACTGAGGATGAGTCCCTGTGTGGCTGTATGTGGACCCTGCGGAATCCACCGGCGCAGTTTCATCTAGCGACTGGTGAGGGTGGGCTCGGAGCTGCCGGACCGTGCGGAGCCGCTTCCCTTCAGCCCCGGGGGCAAGGGGAGAGTATTCGCCTTCCGTAGGGTGCGGCTGGCTGCGGACGCCGGCGCGGGGGGACTGTGGGGAGGGGACTCTGCGGCCCCGAGGCTGCAGGGCTTCGCGCGAGGGTGCGCGGAAAGGGCCGAGTGGTCGGGGTCCCTGCCGCTGCTCCTTACCGCCCCCCTCAGCTATGAATGGCCCGTCCCGGCGACGCGCTACGTTCCAGTCCTGCCGGACACGCCCTCCAGCGACATTGCATTCCTAGTTGTGATAGTTGTGTGGTGTCACTTTCCTTCGACCCTTGGATTTGAAGCCATTCCTATGGGCGCTCATGTTCCTTATCCCCTTCCTGGAGTCACAAGTTTGAGTCCACCCTGGGGTTACTGACTGTTCGGAAGCAGATCGTGAACTCTAATTAAAGTGGTCATTGCTGTGTAAAAAACAACCGATTCTTTTTGGAGGGTGAGAGAGAGAGAGAGAAGACAGGCCTTTTGTTTTTGTAACGGGCAGAGCTGCGTGGCTCAAAGAGTTTCAGTGTAGCTGTGGATTTGGTAACACAGGCCGTCCTTGACTCCTATTTTCCAACGTAGTTATAAAACTTCGGTGTGTTAGCCAGAGACTCATGTAGCACCTTTTAACTTACGCCTCGAAGTATGCCATTTGAAATTTATCAGAAATACTGAAAGGATATGACTTTTATGAGCGGTAGTGTTTGGTTGCCCATAAAGTGGTGTAAATTCACAGGCTTGCCAGCCTGTTCTTGATCATTTCTCTCCTTTTTGTATTTTGAATTCCTTGGCTTTTATTTGTTTTAGAAATTGAAGCAAGGTAGATGAGGACAGAACTCTTTTCTAAAAATAATTACATTTGCAAACATTTGCAGAAACTTGAGTAAAACTAGAGTTTACTTCAAGAAATTTTTTAAGCTGGTCATGGTGGCTTGCGCCTGTAATACCAGCTACTTGGAAGGCTGAGGCAGAATCGCTTGAATCTTCAGCTTCTGAGTCTCCAGCTGCCCTACCAAACTGCTTTTGAATTCAGTTCTTTTGAACTGAATTGCCTGGTACTTTTTTCTACTACACTATACTACTTCTCATTGAAATTTTTCTAACTGCCTTTTGGGAGAGCAGTTTGGTATTGTAGAATACGTAGGATCAACAATACTTTTGTGTTGGTATTTTAGGTAGGCTTTTTAAACTTTCACGTGAATTTCCTCATCAGAAAATGAAGGTGATCATATTTACAGGGGCACTAATAAGGCTGAAATGGGGATTATATCTATGTAGAGCACTATATATAATGTATAAAACAAAATTTCATCTGTAATTTTTGTTTCTTCTGTTGTTTAGGTTTGTTTTGCTTTTCTCACTTCCAAATTATTGACCCCTTACTGTTCTTCCTAGTTTCCGTATCTGTTATCTGAGCCAAAAACCTGGGAATTACCTAACCACATCTTGTCAGTTCAAGATCCTAAGTATGTCTTTGGATGGCCTGCCTTTTTTTTTTTTTTT
>NW_016107672.1:394313-404895 GCF_001604975.1 Cebus imitator
TATATATATATATATATATATATATATTTTGTTGTTGTTGTTGTTGTTGTTGTTGTTGTAGAGATGGGTTTCACCATGTTGCCCAGACTGATTTCAGACTCCTGGGTTCAAATGATTTACCTGCCTCAGCCTCCCAAAGTGTTGGGACTGCAGGCATGATTCACTGTGCCTGGCTGGTACTCACCTTTTAAGGCTTAGTTTATACATCTCCTGTAGAAAGTCTTCCCTATTCCTATGTGTCACTTGTTTTATCTTGGCCATAGGTTTATAATCATGACATGTTTTAGTTACTTGCATAAATGAAATTAGTCTCTTCTACCAGACTGTGACCTTTTGATGATGGGAACCGTGTAATAGATCATAAGTTTTGTTCAGTCAGTACATATGTTAAACTAGCTATGCATCCACCTGAGTATTATCCATTAACCTGTATTTCATTTTATCTAAGATATTTAGATCCTAATTATTTTTATATTTCCAATGCCTTGTGATCCTACTGTGGATGCGCTGAAGAAGACAGTATAGTGTAGCAGAAATAGCATGAACCTCATTAAACAGATCTGTGTTTGAAGTCTGACTCCCTCTTTTACTGGTGGTATGATTTGGGTGGTTTACTTGTCCTGTCTGATGTAAAGCATTCCATATGTATTAGGTGTTTAAATGTTTATTTCTTTTGCTTTATTCCCCTTCAATAAGCAGTTTTTGAATACGTAGACAAGAAGTACAATAGGCATTAGAAATATGGGCCTGGAATTTGGGAGAAGAGACAGATTTGGGGATTTATAATCATGTGTAGGGTAGAGTTAGAAGCATGAAAAGGGTTGAAACTATCTAGGGAGAATATGAAGTTAGAGGACTGAGGATAGAACATTTGAGAGAAACCCAGCATTAGAAGGCCAGGGGAAACAATAATGCCCTAGAAATAAGTGGTTGAGAGAGAGCCCATGCTTAAATGCTTCTGTGACTTCCTGCCCTTCCAGGATCTCTCTCTCTCTCTCTCTCTTTTTTTTGAAATGGAGTTTCACTCTTGTTTCCCAGGCTGGAATGCAATGGCGTGATCTCAGCTCACTGCAACCTCAGCCTCCCAGGTTCAAGTGATTCTACTGCCTCAGCCTCCCAAGTAGCTGGGATTACAGGTGCCCGCCACCATGCCTAGCTAATTTTTGTATTTTTAGTAGAGTCGGGGTTTCCTCATGATGGCCAGGCTGGTGTCAAATTCCTGATCTCAGGTGATTCACTCGCCTCAGCCTCCCAAAGTGCTGGGATTACAGGTTCCTGCCACCTAATTTTTGTAGTTTTAGTAAAGATGAGGTTTCATCATGTTGGCCAGACTGGTCTTGAACTCCTGACCTCAGGTGATCTGTCTGCCTGGGCCTCCCAAAGTGCTGGGTTTACAGGCATGAGCCACCATGCCTGCCTCAGGATCTCTTTTAGACTCCTTAAGGGAAGGAGGTTTTAAAGACATAAAGCAAGGAAGGTAAGTAAGATAAGAATTGAAAATATACAAAAGCATTTGATAATTTGGAGATCATTAGTAACTTTAGGGATAATGGTTTCTTTGGAGAAGTGGTAACAGTGATAATGAAGCTCAAACATGGATTTTGGAATTAAAAGTTATTATCTTTTTGTGACTGAATATACAGTAGTAGTGAAAACTATTATTTTCTGTAGTTTTTAGTGCCAGGTACCGTATTAGGTAGTTTCATTTTTCATTATAGTAACCCTGTGAAGTGGGTGGATTGTCTCTATTTGCAGATGAAGAAATAACTTGGAGAGATCATGTAATTTTTTAGTTATATAACTGATAACAGCTGACATTGCTATATTTGAATCTGTATATGTAAAACTCTAAGAAACCCTAGCTCTTAATCACTTCAATATTTATGTTCATAGTATTCTGTAGGTGCTGCTTTCTCTATATGATAGTATGGAGTGCCTTTTATATTTAATATTCTTTTTTTCCCTTTAGATGTTTAAATTATATATACTAATGAATTATATATATATACTAGGGAATTCTCTTCTGTTGTATCTTAATTCTTTAATGTAAGGTTTGAGTGATCCACCAAAAAGTAGTTCCTTCCAGGTATTATACATACACTGAAAATAGAAAGATGGTAGGGTTTTAGAGCTTTAAAAGAATGAAATTAACTGGATGGACTATTTTACCACATACAATAGTCCCTACTTATGCAAAGATACATTCTAAAACCCCGAGTGGATGCCTGAAATTGAAGCTAGTACTGGTCCCTATATTTGCTATGTTTTTTCAATCTGATATCCAAGAGGGTTACTCAGTGACTATAGGGTTGGTAGCATGTACAGTATGGCAATGCTGGACAAATGGATGATTCATGTCTCAGGCAAGGTGGAGTGGTTTGGAGTGGGACAATATGAGATTTCATCGTTCTGCTCAGAATGGCATGCAATTTAAAACATAAATTGCTTATTTCTGAAATTTTTATTTAATATTTGTAGATGAGGTTGATTGTGGTTAATAGAAACCATGGAAAGCAAATGGATAATGGGAACTACTGTATCATGCTTTCCGTTTTTAACCTTTTAAACTACTTGAGGTTTGGTACCTGTTTTTCTCTTTGCTACCATTTTTATTTGTTTTATTTTTTTCTTTTTTTTGTTGTTGTTCAAATCAGCATTTTAAGGGGGGAATGATTTTTATGAGGACTATATCTATATCAAATTACAGAATGTATAGACTAGTAGAAACAGATTTGGAGCTATTAGGTTGATGCAAAAGCGATTGTGGGTTTCGCCATTAAAAGTAATGGCCATTACTTTTAGGGTTTTGGTTATTGTTGTGTTGGTGGTGATGATATAGTTTTAGGGATATAGGTTTGGGATGGGATTCTTAGAAAGATGGTAGATTTGAGCATATTTATAGTTTGTGGGGACATACCTACTAGAGTGTAAAAATACAGCATAGAAGGAATGAAGGACTGGAAGGAAAAAGAGAAACTCCAGAGCACAACCAATATAGATTAACTTTAAACATGAGAATGGAAGATGGAGTAAGGATGACTGGTATAAATATAGGTACCCTAAATATGAAAGATTGACAGATTTAAGGAAAAAAGGGAATTAATCCATTTATGCCAGAGGTTGCAAATTTTTTTGTGAAAAAGCAGACCTTGGTGATGACTTTCAGTAGTAGGATATAAATAACTCCCACAAGTTTAGTATTCCAATAAATATGGAGGTAGTTGTGTTCTAAAGTACTTAAGGAGAGTGAGAAACAGATTTGAATTTTTTTTTTTCTCTTTTCTCCTTCTCTTATAGGTCACCCTTGCAATTATGGATATTTAAAAGAATCAGACAGTGTGGAGGGGGAGTTCCCCTCCTCACTCCCCCTTGGTGCTTGCCTCCAGGAATAATTTTGAAACTGTGGAATTTTTTTAAATGAGGAACTTGTATTTGATATAAACTTTATAGAGCTATTTATAACTTTTTTTCATTTAAGTGCCAAAAAATTGTATAAAGATATATAGTTTTATACTGTTGTCACGAGGATTTAAATTATCCTAAAAAGGTCATTTATTCTCTGTAACTCTTCCTCAATTAGCACCTTTGTGTCCTGGCTTTTTCATTTTTTAAAATTAATTTTATCTAACGATTCTGAAGTAAGCGATATAAAAACAGTTAGGATGAATTCACCCGTGCCTGACTGCACATCAAAGTGTCGATCCCTGAAGCATGCTTTGGATATCCTTTCTGTGGTAACAAAGGGGAGTGAAAACCAGATTAAGGCCTTTCTCTCCAGTCATTGTTGCAATGCTGCCACTATCAAGGATGTTTTTGGCAGGAATGCCCTCCACCTTGTTTCCTCCTGTGGAAAGAAAGGAGTGTTAGATTGGCTTATTCAGAAAGGAGTGGATCTGTTGGTGAAAGACAAAGAGTCAGGATGGACAGCACTACACAGAAGCATTTTTTATGGACATATTGATTGTGTTTGGTCTCTACTGAAGGTAAGTGTTATTTGTTTATTTTAAACATATTTAGTCTGGAATATGTTTTTCTTAATCATTTTCATACATCCTACATACTTTTTGGAAAAGATTTGCATTTTTTTTCACTTGTTTGCTATCTCTTACTACTATAACTCATGTTTGGAATTAAAATTTCATGTATCCTTTTTACCTAACTTTTTGTGATATAAAATTTAAAATGTTTATCAAAACTTACTATGTCTAATGAACTATTGGCCAATTTTGTGTTATTTATACATCTCATATCATTTTGAACTAAATTCCATACATCATTTAATGAGCCTTATATATTATTAAAAGAGAAACTTTACATTAAATAAGCAAAATTTATTTGAGCAAAGAATAATTTATGAATCGGGCAACATTCAGAACCAGAAGAGGCTGAGACAGCTGTGCTGCAGCCTGAGCAGTGAGCTTTTATAGGCCAATGCAAAAGAAAGACAAAGAAAATATATTTAATTGGTTAGACTGAGAAGACTCTAGTTAGAGGTTGGTTGGTGGTTTCTGAGTGGTAAAGACTCTAGTTTCATTTTACTGTTTACTGGCCTTCTATTTGCTTACATGTGAACTGCCCCAGTCTAATTTCCCAGTTGAAAATTTCCGAGTTGAAATTTTCATAACAGTAGCTTTTAGTATTTAAAAAAATATGGTTTATTCTTAAAATATCTATATTATTAACTTTAAAAGGACACTAATTGCTGAACATTATTTAGGAATTGTCTTTTTGAGTAGTATGTTCATTTCTTGTTTAGTTAGCATGTGGTATTTATAGTTCTAAAGAAACTGATAAGGCCGGGTGTAGTGGGTTATGCTGTAATCCTAGCACTTCGGGCCGCTGAGGTTGGGCTAATCACTTTAGGTTATAAGTTCAAGACCAGCCTGACCAACATAGTGAAACCCCATCTTTACTAAAAATGCAAAAATTAGCCACGTTTGATGGTGTGTGCTTGTAGTCTCAGCTACTTGGGAGGCTGAGGCATGAGAATCGCTTGAGCCCAGGAGGTTGAGGCTGTAGTTTGCCAAGATCATGCCACCGCACTCCAGCCTAGGTGACAGGGTGATACTGTCTCAAAAAAGAAATTGATGGCCGGGTGTGGTGGCTCATCTCTGTAATCCCAGCACTCTGGGAGGCTGAGGCAAGTGAATCACCTGAGGTCAGGAGTTCAAAATCAGCCAGACCAACATGATGAAGCCCTGTCTCTACTAAAAATACAAAAATTGGGCCAGGCATGGTGGCTCACGCCTGTAATCCAAGCACTTTGGAGGCCAAGGCGGGTAGATCACCTGAGGTCGGGAGTTCAAGACCAGCCTGACCAACATGGTAAAACCCCATCTTTAAAAAAAACAAAAACCAAAAACCAAAAATTATTAGCTGGGTGTGGTGGCACATGCCTGTAATCCTAGTTACTTGGGACGGTGAGGCAGGAGAATTGTTTGAACCTGGGAGGCAGAGGTTTCGGTAAGCTGAGGTTACATCACTACTCTTCAGCTTGGGCGACAGAGCAAGACTCTGTCTCAAAAATCAAAATTGGGCCGGGCGCGGTGGCTCAAGCCTGTAATCCCAGCACTTTGGGAGGCCGAGGTGGGTGGATCACGAGGTCAAGAGATCGAGACCATCCTGGTCAACATGGTGAAACCCCGTCTCTACTAAAAATACAAAAATTAGCTGGGCATGGTGGCGCGTGCCTGTAATCCCAGCTACTCAGGAGGCTGAGGCAGGAGAATTGCCTGAACCCAGGAGGCGGAGGTTGCCGTGAGCGGAGACCGCACCATTGCACTCCAGCCTGGGTAACATGAGTGAAACTCCGTCTCAAAAAACAAAAAAACAAAAAAACAAAAAAAAAAACAAAAAAAATTGATCATTAAAATTGCTTAATTTATATAAAGTTTTATATAAAGTTTTCTTTCTAGTAGATTACGTGTGTTGTACTGAATAGGCAAATAGTGAAGTGTTTTGAGATACACCCCAATGTCGTTTCACTAATGAAAGCAAATTACAAACTCACTATCAGAAGTCATGAGTTTTAAATTTAACAATTTTTTTTTTTTTTTTTTGAGACGGAGTCTCGCTCTGTCGTCCAGGCTGGAGCACAGAGGTGCGATCTCAGCTCACTGCATCCTCCGCCACCCAGGTTCAGGCCATTCTCCTGGCTTAGCCTTCCGAGTAGCTGGGATTACAGGCCCGTGCTTGGCTTATTTTTGTGTTTTTAGTAGAGACGGGGTTTCCCCATGTTGGCCAGGCTGGTCTTGAACTCCTGACCTCAAGTGATATGCCTGCCTCAGCCTCCCAAAGTGCAGGGATTATAGGCATGAGCCACCGCGTCCATCTTTAAATTTAACAATTTTTTTTGTATGGGCGTTTTGTCATACAAGTTTGTGGAGGACACAGAAAAGAACAAAACAGTTCCGGTCCTTAAGGAACTTGTAGTCAAGTTAAGAAGCTTACCTTCAGTGTCTTCACTTAATTTTGACTGAAAAAATATTTCTGTAGAGGCTTTTATGTGGTAACATTTACTGATCAGAAGAATTTTTATTATATAGTAATAGTAAAATACTCTTTTTTGGAGTTAAACTCTACTGATCTACTACTTACTGAATCATGTTGGACAAATTATTGAATCTTGAACCTCAGTTTTATCTATAAAAAGAGAATAATAATAGTACTTTTCTTGCTTTTTTCCCCCAGGGACTATCCATGAAGAAAAGCATTTCTAAGTTTGTTAATGGTAGAGTTGATTTCTCTTATATCTGAAACCTTGCAGCATCTGTTTAATTCCCTTATTGCAATTATAGGGAAAGCTAGGTTAGTAAGAGTTAAGGCATCTGTCACCTCCATTCTTACCCCTTTCCATCTGTGAAACCTTGGCTTTGTTGTTTTCAGTTTCTGCTGGAAAGTTGGATGACTACCAACCCTGTTGAGCTTGAGAAGGTCCCTGGGTTTGGGTTTCCTGCCATCCTAGGGGCTACCATTCAGGTGTTAGCATTTAGGGCTACAGCTTGAAATAGTTATGGTCTGGACTGAATTTTGGTCTTTTCCTCCCTTTGGGATTTTATTGCTCCGTGGAAATCCTCAATCACTCTAACCACTTTGGCTCATAGAAGCCAGGGAATTGTGCCTTGGCCACCTTGCCCTTAGCTTGACTGTCTTATTAGCATCAGAGCTCTGCTGATCAGTGATAGCTATATAACAGTGGATGAATTCTACTGATAGTTTTCCCCTAAATCCTCTTTTGACCATTCAACATTCTCGTGTTGGTAGACTGTTTTCGTTCAGCGTAGTTTTTTTCCTTTGACCTAACACTTCTTGAATTGGAAGGGGTGCAGTGATCGGTGTTTTCATGTCAGTTCCATTTCTTATGCCGGCTATAGCACTTCAGGTATTATGGATTATCAGTTAGAAACCACACACATTTTAACTGAATTTGCATTTGATAAAACTTTACTGCCATAACATTTCTAAATTGTACAGTAAAATTGTCAGTTCCTGATTGCCAAAGATATAAAACCTTAACAGAAACTTGCTGCCTAACAAAAGCTGGAATAGAGACATTTTATCTTGTGCAGCTTTTATTTTGGCTTCTAGGTTCCCTGACAGGATGCATGGGTGGTAAAGACTGTGCTTGTGGGGTCCTGCTGTATCTGTTGTTGCTATACCATTGCTCTTTTATAATGGCGGTTTACTTATTCTGGAATAACTTGCTTTAGTTTTTCCCACTTGTAAACAGAAGACTTAACAGAATCCTAGGTTATATGGATTAAATGATATACTCTCTATGAAGCATTTGGAACAAATATTTTTTGAGTGCCTGATATGTGCCAGATAGTAATCCAGGTGCTAGGGATGTTACAATGAACAAGACAGAATCCCTTCTTTGTTTAAGTTTTTATTCTACGAGGGGGAGATAAACCAAAACCAGAATGGCTGGGAATAGTGGCTCACACCTGTAATTCTAGCACTTTGGGAGGCCAAGGCGGGCAGATCACCTGAGATCAGGAGTTCGAGACCAGCCTGGCTAACATGGCAAACCCTCATATCTACTAAAAATACAAAACGTAGCTGGATGCAGTGGTACATGCCTGTAATCCCAGCTACTCGGGAGACTGAGGTAGGAGAATTGCTTGAACCCAGAAGGTGGAGGTTGTAGTGCCAATGTCGTGTCACTGCACTTCAGCCTGGGCAACAGAACAGACTCCGTCTTAAAAAAAAAAGTAATGAACAAATAGGAAAATGCTTAATAAATGTTGATGTATTAGAGTTCTTTTTGCATGCCATGGTAATCACCTGTGGTAACATAAACAAAAGCTATTGAAGGGGTATCAGATACCTCACAGAATAGAGAAACAGGCCATAAACAATTAACTGTAAATTATAAGTAAGAAAATATTCCTCAAACTAAAATAGAGTAAGTATAAACTAAATATAATAAACAATTAAAATTTTGTGTTCTTACTTCCCCAGATAACTTAATTTTTTTTTTTTTTTTTTTTGAGATGGTATTTCATTCTTGTTGCCCAAGCTGGAGTGCAATGGCATGATCTTGGCTCACTGCAACCTCTGCTGCCCGGGTTCAAGTGATTATCCTGCCTCAGCCTCCCAAGTAGCTGGGATTACAGGCATGTGCCACCATGCCTGGCTAATTTTGTATTTTTAATAGACATTAGGCTTTACCATGCTGGTCAGGCTGGTCTTAAATCCCTGACCTCAGGTGATCCATGTGCCTTGGCCTCTCAAAGTGCTGGGATTACAGGTGTTAGCCACTGTGCCCAGTCCCCAACCCTGATAATTAAATAGCAGGACTAGTAGTCTATTAAAATGATTCCTGGCTTATGATGTTATAACAGTGTCATTTGAATATCAAATAATGCTTATTTTTCTTTTTTCTCTAGTAGGAGGGCATCTGGCCAGTTTATTAGAGTACTGTGTGATCAAACCTATATAAATAATAGACTTGAGGCCAGACGTGGTGACTCATGCCAGTAATCCCAGCTCTTTGGGATACTGAGGTAGGCCAGTCACCTGAGGTCAGGAGTTCAAGAGCAGCCTGACCAACATGGTGAGACCCCCCCTCTCTACTGAAAATATAAAAATTAGCTGGATGTGGTGGCATATGCCTGTAATCCCAGCTACTCGAGAGGCTGAGAAAGGATAGTCACTTGTACCTGGGAGGTAGAGGTTGCAGTGAGCTGAGATTGTGCCACTGCACTGTAGTGTGGATGACAAGAGGAAAGCCCTGTCTCAAAAAAAAAAAAAGAGAGGAGAATACAACTCTCTTCTGTCTCCCTGGAAATTATGTAGTCTCAAGATATTTTGGGGGGCAGGGTTTAAGGGAGGGCAAGCGTCAGGAAAAGTAGGTAATACATGCTGGGCTTAATACCTAGGTGATGGTTTGATAGGTGTGCACACGTTTACCTGTGTAGCCATGGCACCAATTTACCTGTTTAACAAATCTGCATATCCTGCACATGTGTCTTGCAACTTCAGAGGTACTTACTTTGATCCTAACTTTCTTGGCAGTATATGGGTGACAGTAGTCAGAGAGATATATTCACCTTAGTTCATTCACCTTAGCTCATAACCAGTTTGAAAAGATTGGTGCATCAGATGACCACTTCATGTCATCTTGGCTTCATCCCTTTTTTGTTTTTGTTTTTTGAGATGGAGTCTCGCTCTGTCGCCAGGCTGGAGTGCAGTGGTGCGATCTTGGCTCACTGCAATCACCACCTTCCATGTTCAAGCGATTCTCCTGCCTCAGCCTCCCGAGTAGCTGGTACTACAGGTACACACCACTGCACCCAGCTAATTTTTCTATTTTTAGTAGAGACAGGGTTTAACCATGTTGGCCAGGATGGTCTTGATCTCCTGACCTCATGATCTGCCCACCTCGGCCTCCCAAAGTGCTGGGATTACAGGTGTGAGCCACCACACCCGGCCCGTTGGCTTCATCTCTTATTGTAACAACAGCTGTAGTGTCCAGTTGTGCATAGGCTGTTAGCAGCATTATGTAGGTGTAACCTGTACATATTCCTGGCATGTACTGTATGCTTCTTATTTTATGCTTCTGTGCTTGTATTCATGCATAGCCAACTGAAAGTATAAGAAAAGTTAGGCCCCTGTAGAGCAATAATTGTACAGTTATTCCGTTACATACTGTATAAAGCTATTAGAATGTCCTGTCAATATCATGCATAAGTATCCTTAGTGGCCTGCTTGGTAACATATCATTGTATTGATTTTCCCTGTTTCCTTAATTTATTCTCCTGGTCACTTGCTACTGCTTCCTAGGATCTCTTCTCAAGGATATTACCTGTATGCAAGTCTTTATCTTATGCTCTGCTTTTGGGGAAGAAAGTCAAAACTTTCCTATATTTCCTGATAGACATCTCAAATAGGGTTACCACTGTTTTGCACTGTGCTATCTGGGTAAAATCCATCTGTTCCTTATAGAGCATTGGCATGAAACGTTCAGGCTTGGCCGGGCGCGGTGGCTCAAGCCTGTAATCCCAGCACTTTGGGAGGCCGAGGCGGGTGGATCACAAGGTCAAGAGATCGAGACCATCCTGGTCAACATGGTGAAACC
>NW_016107672.1:405081-425106 GCF_001604975.1 Cebus imitator
TTTTATACTTAGATGCTTTTAATAAGCTTATGAATGAATTTACCTATTTTGGGGTGAATAGAGAGAGCTTATTAGAAATCTGTTGTTATGAGGCAGGAGGAGATCGTTTTGTCTTTTTTTTTCAATAAAATATATTTATTGAGCATCTCTCCCACATCTCATCAATGAATAGCATTTGTAGAAGTATAAATTAAAAAGTAAAGTTTTTAATAACTGTAAATCCTATTTCAAGCCCTGTCCTCTTGGTTTCTCTCTTTTTAATTAATTAATTTTTTTCTTTTTTAAAAAATTGAGACAGGGTCTTGCTATGTTGCCCAGGCTGGTCTTGAACACCTAGCCTCAAACAGTCCTCCAGCCTCTACCTCCCAAATTGCTGGGATTACAGGCATGAGCCACTATACCTGTCCCTGTGTTCCTCTCAGCACATTTGAATTGATCAGATTCTGGCATTCAAACTGTGAAAATCCATTTCCAAAATTCGAATAATTAGGCAACAGTAGCATACTTCTCCCTGAAGATGCCCTTATACGATAAGCTCCCACATGACCATATGTAGAGATACAATGATTCCCATAATTTCTTTTTTTTTTTTTTTTTTGAGATGGAGTCTTGCTCTGTTTCCCAGGCTGGAGTACAATGGCACAATCTTGGTTCACTACAACCTCTGCCTTGCAGGTTCAAGCAATTCTCCTGCCTCAGTCTCTTGAGCAGCTGAGATTATAACATGACAGCATGCAACCTGGAAAACTGGGCTAAGGAGCTGATTATTTCATTGATGCGGAAAAACCAGGACACATTTTTTTTTTTGTTTTGACAGAGGGTCTTGCTCTGTTGCCCAGGCAAGTGGTAAAATTTTAGCTAACTCCTGGGCTCAAGCGATCCGCCCACCTCAGCCTCACGAGTAGCTGGGACAATGGGCACACACCACTATGCCTGGATAATTTTTTTATTTTTTGTAGAGACAAGGTTTCACTATGTTGCCCAGGATGATCTAGAACTCCTGGGCTCAAGCAGTCCTCCCTCTCCAGCCTCCCAAAGCCCTGGGATTACGGGCATGAACCCAGGATGCTTATTTTTTTTTTATGCTCCTTTTTCTTTTTATTAAAATGTCACAGCATGCCTAGGGAACAGTTTATATGGCTGCATAAAGCCTGAAACACTAGAAGAAAACTAATCAAAAACCACTTGTTAGATACACAATTATAATTATTGATGTCCTTTCAATTGAATCCTGTGTTTTTAAAATGAAAAACACGCAGCCTGGTACAAATATCCACATTTCAATTTGCAATCTGCTGCATTGGCATAAGTTTTGGTGAAACTGCAAAATCACACCCGGTACCCTTCTGTATGTCATCCACTGTCAGGTCTTCCCAGAGCTCAGAGTCAGCCCTTTCTTCTTGTCCACATCAGACATAGCCTTTTCAGTAATAATCCGGTTGACACATTGCTTTCCAGTCAATGGTAATGTACATTTCTCCATGATTTTATGTGCATTTCCCTTTGTAGAGTGCTTCATGGTGACCACCACTTTGCTTTTGGCACTGGACACTAAATCCATAGCACCTCCCATTCCTTTCACTATCTTCCCATGTATCATCCAGTTGGCTAGGTCACCATATTTGGAAATCTGCATGGCTCCTAGCATTATTAGATCGACATGTCCCCCTCTAATCATTGCAAATGATTCATTGCTGGAGAATAAAGAGGCTCCTAGAAGAACAGTAACTGTTTCCTAGCCCGCATTGATTAAATCTGCATCAGCTTCATGTTGTCCTGGATATAGACCCAAACCCAGAACTCCATTTTCACTTTGAAGATGAACAGTCATATTTGGGCTGATAAAGTTGCTGGCCAGGAGAGAGATTCCTATGCCCAAATTAGCATACATGCCATCCTCAAACTCAAGAGCGGCCCTCTTGATGATTCGTTCCCTTACGTCATTTCCAGGTTTAGCAGATTTGGCTTCGCCATCTCCCTCTTTCTGGATTGATAAATGCTCAATTCTTTTCTCATATTTTTCTCCCTTTATAAGGCAATATACATAAATCTGTGGAATATGGATGTCTTCTGGAGCAATGCTCCAATATCCACAATTTCTTCAACCTCTACCACCATGGTTTCTGCAGCTTTCCACATTGGCAAGTTGAAATTCCTTGCACTTTTCCTGAAAATCACGTTTCCTGCTTGGTCTGCCTTCCAAGCTTTCACCAAAGCAAAATCCCCTGTAATTGCTTCCTCCAAAATAAAGTGCTCCCTCACCTCTCTTGGCTTACTGGCAGTGGCAACACTGCCATCTTTGTTGTAATTGATGGGCGATCCTCCTTCTTATACCAAGGTCCCATATCCTGTGGGGGTATAAAATGCAGGAACTCCAGCCCCACCTGCACGGATCGTCTCTGCATGTGTGCCCTGTGGTGTCAGTTCCACTTCTAATTTACCAGATAAGTACTGTCGTTCAAATTCCTCATTTTCTCCCACTTATGAAGAAACCATACGTTTTATCTGATTGGACGAAAGCAAAAGGTCCAAACCAAAGTAGTCAACCCTTGCATTGTTACTGACTGCAGTTAGTCCTTTTACTCCAGTTTTTAGTAAAGCACCTGTAAGGTTCCCTGGAATTCCACATAGCTGGAAACCACCAACCAGAACGGTTACACCATCAGCGATGTCTTTTACAGCTTCCACTGGATCTGTATAAAACTTAGTATGTTATGGCAATGAGCGCTGGTGGAAAAGGAGCAAACACATCCCTTGTACCAGGCTCCCCCGGATCCATGGGCAGAGGCACAGAGCTGAAGCCCGGAGGAGAGGAATTTGAGAGCTGCCATCTTTGGGCCGGGAGGCAGGAGGAGGCTGGAGCGCGTGTGTTAGTGTCGGTCCCAGGCTTGTTGAGCGATGCTTGTTAAATTTCCAAGTGTCCTTATATCGACCAAAGTGATTACCAGGAAGTGTCGGTCCTCGTAGAAGCGGGAGAAGCGGTCCACCATTTTGCGGATGTCATTTCTCTCAGGACGACGGTCTACGGTTCGCTCATTCGCTCCTTCCCTCCTGCGACACCCGCCCCTCCCCGGTTCCCCGCCTCCTCCCACGCCCCCCAGCTGAGGGTGGGTGCGAGAATGCACGTCTTGACTGGAGCCCAGCGCTGCAAGGCGGACACATCCCTTTTGTCTTAAGTAACCCAAACGGCGTTCCAACATGTTACTATTAGAATTTAAAACCTTCGGCCGGGCGCGGTGGCTCAAGCCTGTAATCCCAGCACTTTGGGAGGCCGAGGCGGGTGGATCACGAGGTCAAGAGATCAAGACCATCCTGGTCAACATGGTGAAACCCCGTCTCTACTAAAAATACAAAAAATTAGCCAGGCATGGTGGCGCATGCCTGTAGTCCTAGCTGCTCAGGAGGCTGAGGCAGGAGAATTGCCTGAACCCAGGAGGCGGACGTTGCGGTGAGCCGAGATCGCGCCATTGCACTCCAGCCTGGGTAACAAGAGCGAAACTCCGTCTCAAAAAAAAAAAAAAAAAAAAACCTTCATTGTTCATTGCAGTCTATAAGTACCTAGGTAAACTATGTGTGTAGAGGCAGTGATGACTTAAACTAGTTAAAATGGGTAAGTCTAAGTAAATGTTGAAATACTTAAACTGTAAGCAAATATTTATTTATTTATTTATTTATTTATTGCTTTTTCAGCTTCTTTTTTATTACTCTGGTAAACCAGTTGTTCCACCTTACCCCCATTACATCTGTGCCTGACCTCCCTGACTCTTTCTTTTTATTTTATTTTATTTTTTCCATTTATTTATTTTATTGCATTTTAGGTTTTGGGGTACACGTGAAGAACATGAAAGATTGTTGCATAGGTACACACCTGGCAGTGTGATTTGCTGCCTTCCTCCCCATCACCTACATCTGGCATCTCTCCCCTTGCTATCTCTCCCCAACTCCCCACCCCCCATCGTCCCTCCCCTATTTCCCCACAACTGACCCCAGTGTGTAGTGATCCCCTCCCTGTGTCCATGTGTTCTCATTGTTCAACACCCGCCTATGAGTGAGAACATGCGGTGTTTGATCTTCTACTCTTCTGTCAGTTTGCTGAGAATGATGGTTTCCAGGTTCATCCATGTCCCTACAAAGGACACAAACTCATCGTTTTTGATGGCTGCATAATATTCCATGGTGTACATGTGCCGCATTTTCCCTATCCAGTCTATCGTTGATGGGCATTTGGGTTGATTCCAGGTCTTTGCTATTGTAAACAGTGCTGCAATGAACATTCGTGTGCACGTGTCCTTACAGTAGAACGATTTGTAATCCTTTGGATATATACCCAGTAATGGGATTGCTGGGTCAAATGGAATTTCTATTTCTAGGTCCTTGAGGAATCGCCACACTGTCTTCCACAATGGTTGAACTAATTTACACTCTCACCAACAGTGCAAAAGTGTTCCCATTTCTCCACATCCTTTCCAGCATCTGTTGTCTCTAGATTTTTTAATGATCGCCATTCTAACTGGCATGAGATGGTATCTCAATGTGGTTTTGATTTGCATTTCTCTGATGACCAGTGATGATGAGCATTTTTTCATATGTTTGTTGGCCTCATGTATGTCTTCTTTTGTAAAGTATCTGTTCATATCCTTTGCCCACTTTTGAATGGGATTGTTGGTTTTTTTTTCTTGTAAATCTGTTTTAGTTCTTTGTAAATTCTGGATATCAGCCCTTTGTCAGATGGGTAAACTGCAAAAATTTTTTCCCATTCTGTTGGTTGCCGATTCACTCTAATGACTGTTTCTTTTGCTGTGCAGAAGCTGTGGAGTTCGATTAGGTCTCATTTGTCTATTTTGGCTTTTGTTGTCAATGTGTAAGCAAATATTAAAAATTATTCTTGAAAAAGTGTTCATTTTATGTTTAAAAAACTATCATGAAGTAACAATAATCTGAATTGAACGTTGCTCTCTTTTTACATCATGTTTAAAAAGACACAAAGACAGAAAAGTGTGCTGATAGGGATGGGGTGTACTAACTGCCTTACGTTGTGAGACAGAAAACATTTTGTGTTTGAATTTGAATTGTGGGTATTACAAATTACTTTAAATTTCCTCCTAAAACACACATACATAGACACACCTACTATGTACTCATAATGATTAAATAAAACACAGAAACACTCAGTTTCGATTTTAGATACAGTCTAACTATATGTGAATTACAGGAGGCTACAATTAAACAGTGATAGAAAATTTAAGTAGACAGATAAGAAAATATATATTACACATATAGAAATAAAAGAATATGGCCAGGCGCGGTGGCTCACGCCTGTAATCCCAATACTTTGGGAGGCTGAGATGGACAGATCATCTGAGGTCAGGAATTTTGAGACCTGCCTGGCTAACGTGGTGAAACCCTGTCTCTACCAAAAATACAAAAAATTTGCCAGGTACAGTGGTACATGCCTGTAGTCCCAGCTATTTGGGAGGTTGATGCAGGAGAATCACTTGAACCTGGGAGGCAGAGATGGCAGTGAGCCAAGATTACATCACTGCATTCCAGCTTGGGTGACAGAGCGAGACTGTCTCAAAAACAAAAAAAAAGGAATATAATTGTCTTAATATCAGTAATAGATATAGTAGAATTTAAGATGAAAAGAGATGAGATGTGGATGATTGCATTATAAAGATTAAATCCTAATATAAATGTTGTACTGCCATTGCTTTGAATTCTTTATAGCTATTATGTGTAAAGACATGGAGTATGGCTCTTTATTTTATTTATTTATTCATTCGTTCATTCATTCATTCAGGTGGAGTTTCTTGTCGCCCAGGCTGGAGTGCAGTGGTGCAATCTCAGCTCACTGCAACCTCCTCCTCCTGGGTTCAGGTGATTCTCCTGCCTGAGCCTCCTGAGTAGCTAGAATTTCAAATGTATGCCACCATACCCAGCTAATTTTTGTAGTTTTACTAGAGACAGCGTTTTACCACATTGGCCAGGCTGGTGTGAAACACCTGACCTCAGGTTATCTGCCCACCTCCCAAAGTGCTGGGACTACAAGCATGAGCCATCATGCCTGGCAAAGTATGGCTCTCTATTATTTATTTATTTATTTTCTATTTGTACTTAAGGAGTTAGATTCTGCTTTTGTGTATTTATTTATTTTTTGAGACAGTGTTGTACTGTCGCCCAGGCTGGAGTGCAGTGGCGCGATCTTGGCTCATTGCAACCTCCGCTTCCCGGATTCAAGTCATTCTCTTGCCTCAGCCTCCCAAATAGCTGGCATTACAGATACCTGCTACCACGCCCAGCTAATTTTTTGTATTTTTAGTAGGTAAGGGGTTTTACTGTGTTGGCTGGGCTGGTCTCAAACTCCTGACCTCATGATCCGCCCACCTTGGCCTCCCAAAGTGCTGGGATTACAGCCTTGAGTCCCCTCGCCCAGCTGAGTATGGCTCTTTAAATGTGAAAAGAGTTATATGTTTATGTACACATGCACTTCCACACAGACACAGACCCAGAGCTAGAGACTTGTAGGCATCAGACCTGCTTCACCATCAAAAATGTTCACATGCAGTTAATTTTTATTTAAAATTTGCCTTTTTTATTTACATTTTCTGGTCCTTATTCCGGCAAGAATTGGATATTTGATTTTTCTTATTCTCTTCAGTATGTGAATGAAAAATGTATGTGAGTTTGAGAGATAATTGTTATTATTTTTTTTTCAGTGTACTTATGGGCTTGATCATCTGACTTTTTTGATATATAAGAATAGGAAGTTATTAATTATAGGTAATTGCTAAAATATATTTATGTATGTTTTTCTTTTTTTTTTTTGTTTTAGCATGGTGTTAGTCTGTATATTCAAGATAAAGAAGGCTTGTCAGCTTTGGATCTTGTAATGAAGGATAGACCAACTCATGTAGTATTCAAGAATACTGGTAAGAAAATTTGACAAATGGGCCAGACATGGTGGCTCACACCTATAATCCCAGCACTTTGGTAGGCTGAGGCGGGCAGATCACTTGAGGTCATGAGTTCGAGACCAGCCTGACCAACATAGTAAAACCCCTTCTCTACTGAAAATGCAAAAATTAGCCAGGTGTGGTGGTGGGCACCTGTAATCCTAGCTACTTGGGAGACTGAGGCGGGAAAATCACTTGAACACAGGAGGCGGAGGTTGCAGTGAGCCAAGATCGTGCCATTGTACTCCAGCCTGTGTGACAGAGCAAGACTGTCTCAAAAATAAAAAAAGTAAAAAAAAGATTTTACAGAGGTATTCCATTAGGGTACAGCTTAGCTCTGAAAATATTAATGAAATTTTATTCTTATTAAAGTGGTGGGGAAGATTTGTTTGGTGTGGATATCTGCCAAGAAATTTTACTTTGGTTTATGTTGGATATTTCTTGTTTCATATTCAGAACACTTTTATTTTGCATTTTAAAATTTCAGTCCATGTTTATGTCTATAAAAGTACAATCTAAAATGAGAAGACTGTTAAAATTGTAACTACTGTAAAGTAATTGATGTATATCCAGAAAGTGACATCAGCATTTGAGGTAGAGGGAAAAAGGAATGGAAATTAATATTCGTTTTGTTGTTGTTGAGTAGAGTCTCTGGAAATTATTATTATTTTTGTTGTTGTTGAGTTAGGATCTTGCTTTGTCAGTCAGGCGGAAATGCAGTGGCACGAACACGGCTCATTGCAGCCTCAACCTTCTGAGCTTAAGCCATCCTCTCACTCCAGCTCCCAAAGAAGCTGGGAATACAGACACATTCCAGCATGCCCAGTTAATTTTTGTATTTTTTATAGAGATGAGGTATTGCCATGTTGACCAGGCTGATCTGGAACTCCTGGATTTAAGTGATCCTCCTGCCTCAGCCTCCCAAAGTGCTGGGAATACAGGTGTGAGTCACTATGCCCAGCCAATTTTTTTTTTTTTTTTTAAAGACAGAGTCTCACTCTGTAGCCCAGGCTGGAGTATAGTGGTTTGATTTTGGTTCACTAGTAACCCCTGCCTCCCGAGTAGCTGGGAATACAGGCACCTGCCACCATGCGAGGCTGGTATTTTTTTGTATTATCGGTAGAGACAATTGTCATCGTATTGGCCAGGCTGATCTTGAACTCCTGACTTTTCGATCTGCCTGCCTCAGCCTTCCAAAGTGCTGGGATTACAGCCATGAGCCACCACACCTGGCCCCAATTACTCTTTTATTCACACATTCTCAGTTTCACTTATCCCTACAGTTTGTTTGCTCTTTGAGTTTTGGAAGTGGGAATTGGCAGAAAAGAAAAGATCTAATTGGGGCACTATATAGTTTGCATTTAACTAGTGAGCAAGATAAGTCAGGGCACATTCTGTATTTTTACTTCTACTCTGAATACTGCGTTGCAGGTAACAGTGATAATTCCATTCTAGGACTTTATTTATCTTCTAAAATAAAAATGAAGATTTATATCATGAACTTAGCTGTGATTTTTATTCCAGTTTAATGGGCATCACCCTAATCACTAGTGTGATTTTGTGTCTATGAAATACAAAGTATTGAAAGTTAGTGTTCCTGTACAAATGGTAGTATCACATTTTCTACATTTAGAACCTTTGTGTGTATGGATTAATAATATCTTACATTTGATATAGTTCTATATATTATTTTTATGGAAACTAAGTAGATATGGCAGGTGGTATTTTTACCCATTTGGCAGTTAAACTTTAGCTGCCAAAGAAACAAGGAACAGCCTGGGCTGAGTGGCTCATGCCTGTAATCCTGGCACTTTGAGGGGCCAAAGTAGGAGGATCACTTGAGCTCAGGAGGTCAAGACCAGCCTGGGCAACATAATGAGACCTTGTCTCAACAATTAAAAAAANAAAAAAAAAAAAAAAAAAGCAAGGAACAAATAACAAATATTTTTATTGCTTGCATTGAGACAGACCTGTACTATGATTTAGATTTTCTATTTCTGGAGTTATCTAATATCATATTAATAGAATCATTTACAGAAGAGTGTTGGCATATTCTCAATATTTGTAGTTAAATTAGTTCTTATATTTGTTTTAAAATATAAAATGTGTAAAAACCAATTTTCATTTTAGATCCTACAGATGTTTATACTTGGGGCGATAATACAAATTTTACCCTGGGTCATGGAAGTCAGAATAGCAAACATCATCCAGAATTGGTGGATCTGTTCTCCAGGAGTGGGATTTATATCAAGCAGGTATTTTAAAGTACAGTCTGCATACTTTTAGAGATTAGAAAGAACTTCTGTATTTGATTATTCAGGTTTTCTTGTGGATTATATAACCTTGTTTAAGGTACAGTAACATATTTTAATGAAGAAATCAATCAATAGAACTTTGCTAATTTTATTTTAGCCTTAATTATATTTAGACTGTGTAAAATACCCTAAAATATGAGATATTTGTGCAATTAGTGTTAGAAATTAGAAAATGCTATACATATGTATAATTTAAGAAGGTAGACCTCTTGATTTTCTAGCGTTTCTGTTTAACATTATAATTATTTAAGTTATTTTTCAAGTGAATTTGTTGTTGAAGCTCAGTATTATCTTTGATAAGTGAACCAGAGTTCTTTTTTTATTTTGGTGGCGGTAAAACATAAAATAATTTCAATTTAGAAACAACGCCCTTCTTGCATTTTTTTGTAATGAAATAATGTTTTTAGGTTCCAAGCTATTTATCATGAAAAGAATATATTTAATCTGAAGTGAAGTTGGATAACAGCAGTCTGGAAAGGCTTGTAGAATTTTTTAACTGAGGGTTTGGTAAACTGCCAGCCATTCTATTTAATTATTTATATTCACACTGACAATAAATAATTAAATGTCTAAGTCTCGGTTCTCAGATTGGATAATAGATAGAACTAAAATTTCATCACTTACGGAGACAGATAAGCATTTTTTGGAAGTGTGTCATTCAAAAAGTGGTCTGTAAGTGCTCTAGGCATGAGTGCTGCCTTTTATGAATCTGAGTTCTTAAATGTAAGTACTTGTAAAATTTTAACTGGTATTATTGTAAAGATTTGGTCTGTGGTCTTATATCCTTACAATGCATGATATCTTTTGCTTCCCTAGATTCCACTGCTGTTGACAAATCTTTCTGTATAACATTGTGTATACATGTGTATGTATGTATGTGTATCTCTAGCCCCAGTTTTTCTCTTGAGCTTTATTTCAGTTGTACTGTGGATATTCTTTCAAAATATTGAAATTTAGAATTTCTGAGGTGTTTTTTTTGCCACTCCTAAACTACTCTATTTAGTTTTTAATGCTATAAATCTCAGTTTCTAAATCCTGAAGATGGTACCTCAGAGTGTGTCTATTTAGTTCTTCTCTGTCTCATGAACCTAGGTGCCATGTCGTTTTCAAGTTCTTTTTTTGGACAGTGACAACAGTGTCGTAATTTGACTCCTTGGCTCCATTAATTTCCAACCCCCGGTAATGTTCTTCTCCAGAATTATTGTCTTAAAAAAGAGCTAATTATGTCTTTATCTGCTAAGTCGCCTTTGGATAAAGTCCAAACTCTGCGGCTTGGAATGTGAGAACTTTTTCAAGTCTTCCTAAATTACCATGTCAGCTTATATTTCCTACAACTTCCTATTTATATTCTTTCTGCCTTTTGAAGTTGATAAAGCTTCCTTGACCCAGAATATGAGCTTGTTTTTATCACTGTAGCACTGGCTTTTCCCAACTTTCACTTATTATTCATATCTATCATACATAACTTATATTCTAAGATTGAATTATCGGACAGTTTTTAGAGCTACTTTGACAACATATTCTTAGTTTGCCCAGGACAGTTCTGGTTTATGATTATTTTCCTAGTGTAATTGTTAGTATCCCCTTTCATTCTAGAAAATGTTTGCATGATAAATTACATGACCACTATGTTTAGGGCTCCATAGAAGACTGTCTTTTAAACTAAATGTCACAACCTTATGCATCACGACCAGCAATTGAATAAAAAAAGAAATAGAATCCTTAAACTCTAGAGAGTATTAAATTTTGAGAGAATAGGAATAGAAGCCCATATAGGAATGAAAAGTTCCTGGAAGGAACTTAGGGTAATGAAAGGACTTGTGATGGGCAAGAATCAAGCTTGGTGTCCCAGTCTGTAGTGGATGTGAGAGGGGTGAGCAAGATGGTGAGAAATCAGAGCCGGGGTAGCAAGTATACAAGCTGCTCACAACCAGTCTGGAGTTTTTTGCAGACATACTAGTCAAAATTTTTTTTTTTATTGCTGAGCTTGAGCAGGTCCTCAGACTCTTCCTTAAAATGGTAATTCAACCATTAGCAGCCGCTAATGATTGATTGGAATTGTGGCACAAGAAAGACACCTGTTTTTCCTTTTCTGAGGTAGTACATGATATACCCTTATTTCATGAGCTATTATCGAGCAGGGATTTTAAAGACAGGAGTGAAGGAATCATAATGACATTAGGAAACCACAGGGTGACTGAAATGTCTCATCCTAAGATACATGTAGTTTGGAATATATCAGCATATTCCACTTACCAGGGTTGTGAGTGAACTAGTGTACTCAAAGAGAAAGCCACATTTCAGGGAGGGCAAGGCAGTGGGAGTATTTTGTGAAGGTATTAAGGATCTAAAGGATTTTATTTACCACAGAATGAGGGTGAAGCAAGCACCGTGGATAGGTTTGAGAGGAAGGAAATCAGTATAAATTTCAGTCAGGGAAGGGAAAGCAAGTATGGGAATATTAACTGAGTACCAGTTATATAGAGAGCCCCATTAGTTATTGAAAAGGGTTAACCAGATGAGTTAACTGCCACAAGACAGAGATTATTAATGTTAGTATTACATATTCCAGATAATTAAGGTGAAAAGCCATGCTCAGTTCCTGTTTAAAAATTCAGGGGTTTTAAAGTTGGAGGACTTAAAACTGTCTAGTATTGCTACGATTGCTTAATAGCAGAAGTCAGCAATTGTAGAATGGCTTTCTAATATTGAATATAAAATTGAACGAAATGTATTCTTTCTGATTTCATGAAATGAATTTCACTGACAAATTTGTAAATTTAAAATACAAATTTGGGTTTTATTTTTAAACTTTTTAGTTATTCGTGGCATAGCTAAGTGAGATAATAATCTTTTCATTACTTTTTTTGATAGCTATATTGTGCTTACAAAATTCTGAGTGGTCTAGAATACGTGTAAATATTTAGAGCTTGTTTAGCTTATAATTTTTTTGTTTTCCAAAGGACCTTGACTTACTGGAAATGATTTTAGGATTTCCTTATTTCTTATTTGTCTTCTTATATCCTACGTTAGAAATATTTGCAGATGATGTAAGAAATATAAATGCAAACAATTTTTAAAAATGAGAAGATTTAAAAAATACTGTTAAGGTAAAGTGAGTATAATGAATATCGGAGCTTGAAAAATGGCAATATATGGCCTGGGTTAGATATGTTAAAAAAAAGAATATATGTATGTGTATATATATATATATATATATATATATATTTTTTTTTTTTTTTTAAACTGCTGATAGCTTCCTGTTACTGTGTTCTGCTGATGCAGTTCAACTGTTTCAGTATTTTTGTCTTCTGTAGTATGTGAATACTAAGTCTGTGTATCAGGGGCAAGGGAGGGTATTGAGATTGAGGCAGATAGGGAGAAAGGAAGTGGGAAAGAGAAAAGCTTGAAAATAAATATAAATGTATCATATTAAAAATAAATTGATAAAACTAGAGATAAAGAAAGGACATACTGCCCCCACCCTATGTATAAATGGCATTATTGTTTTTTAAAAATAGTCTGAAAATGTTTCTACTATTTTTATTAATACCATATATTACTTTTTGGTAGTCTTTATGCTGCCTGTTGCACTCTCCTCATTTCTTGCTGGTTGGTATTTCATGAAATTGAAAAACAACTGGCTACTAATTTTTGTAATTGAAGATGTAAAATTATATTTTCCTTTGGCTAATCTCTTCAGTAGGTAACACATGCTTAATTCTTTCTTTGTTCTTTTTTTCATGTCAATGTTTTTAGGCATAATTTTAAGATACACATATATATTTTTTCTTTTTATTACAGAAAACTTAAAACATGTGGAAATTGAAGTCTTATGAATTCCTCTGTGTACATTATCCAGTTTAAACAATTAGCAACATTCTATTTCTTTTTTATAAAATAAAGGATATTTTATTCAGAGAAGTTTAATAATATTCTCTTATTTTCCCTTAGGTGGTGCTTTGTAAATTTCACTCGGTGTTTCTGTCTCAGAAAGGGCAGGTTTATACCTGTGGTCATGGTCCTGGAGGGCGATTAGGACATGGAGATGAACAGACATGCTTGGTAATTGAAATGTCATTACACTGTTTAGGTAACTTTAGAAAAATAGTTACCATAAGCTCAAATGTTGATAACCTAGTTAATTACCTATCAGAAAATTGGTTCATTAGGTTATTTTAAGATTTTTTTTGTGTGTGGGGACTTCAGGTATACTTATCTATTAAATGGTGCTTTAAAAAGGAGGGAAAGCTAAAATGATAATAGCTTCCATTTCTGAGGGTTTATTTTGAGGATTCCGTTAACTAAATTTTTTTTCAACTGTAAGCAAGAAATTATACACCAATTGATAATAGATTTAAAATAATCTGTTTCCTGGTATATCATGTTCAAATCAAGGATTTATATACAATGCAAAAGTATCAAAGAAAAATAATACTTTGCTTATAGCAAATACTGAGTCTAGAGAGCCTAGCCGTTTGGGAGGCCCAGGCGGGTGGATCAACTGAAGTTGGGAGTTTGAGACCAGCCTGAGCAACATGGAGAAAGCCCGTCTCTACTAAAAATACAAAATTAGCTGCGTGTGGTGGCACATGCCTGTAAATCCCAGATACTCGGGAGGCTGAGGCAGGAGAATCGCTTGAACTCTGGAGGCAGAGGTTGCGGTGAGCAGAGATTGCACCACGGCACTCCACCCTGGGCAACAAGAGCGAAACACCATCTCAAAAACAAAAACAAAAAGGAAAGCAGGCAGACTAATTATAAAATGCTTTTCCTGAAGTAGTTCTGGTTTTCGTTTTTAACTTCTCATTAAGATTTCTGTGGCCTTAAAATTGAGCCAGTATTTGCATTGTATGGTCATAAAGTTGATATTTATGCTTCTGAAACTTAGTGCTAATTAGAAGAAATCTATTTTATTACCTCTCAGAAAATTGGTTCACTAGGTTATTTTAAGGTTTTTTTTGTTTGTTTGTTTGTTTTTTTGTGGGGACTTCTGGTATACTTATCTATTAAATGGTGCTTTAAAAAGGAGGGAAAGCTACAATTATAATAGATTCCATTTTTGAGGGTTTATTTTGTTCCAGGTATTGTTTATGCTTTTCATACATAATTACTACATTAACTTAAGCCTCACAACAGCCCTGTGAGGCACAGGTATTATTTACATTTTATGCATGATGGTGGTACTAGTAATAGCAATCATGTTTTCAGTTGAGGAAAATGAGGTACATAGAGGTTAAAAAATTTGGTTGAGATCAAATAGGTAGTAAGTGACAGAAGTAAGATTTGAACCCAGGACAGATAAATGACTCCAAAGGAATCTGGTATTATATGTTTGGCTACTCCCTGAAGGGAAGCATTGATTCTGTGTTTTTGTTTTTTTCAATATACCAGTGAATATTTGATGAGCTCCCTTTATTCATACCAAACAAATTTGTACTTGTTGTATGGTAAGGGCTCAAAAATCATTTGTTGAATTGAATTATTTCTCTGAAATGTTTTACTGGGCTTTTCTATTTTATTCATAAACTTGCAACCATATCCTTTTAAACTCATCTTCCCTTTGCTGAAATGTAGAATTTACCTATGATAGATATAACTATATATCAGTCGTCATTTTGGATGTAGTATCATCAAATTCTATTTGCATATCTCCATAAATGGTTAATGCAGTATACTAAAGTTAATTTTATTTTGTAGGTTCCTCGACTTGTGGAAGGACTGAGTGGTCATAATTGTTCCCAAGTGGCAGCTGCTAAGGATCATACTGTTGTATTAACTGAAGATGGATGTGTTTATACATTTGGTCTAAATATTTTTCATCAATTAGGAATTATTCCTCCTCCTTCCAGTTGTAATGTACCTAGACAGGTAAACCTGAGTCTTTTAAATAATAAGGCTTTACATTTGCAATAAAACCTGTATGGACAAAAAAAATGTAAGTTATTGACAGGGCAACTTATTTCTGTTATTTAACTTTATCTTCAGTGGTATATATTGTCTTTATTATTTATTGTTATTATTATTTTTTGAGACAGAGTCCTGTTCTGTCACCCAGGACTCTGGGTGCAGTGCAGTGGTGTGATCTTGGCTGACTGCAACTGCTGCCTCTTGGTTTCTCTTGCCTTAGCCACATGAGTAGCTGGGATTACAGGTGCACACCACCGTTACCAGCTAATTTTTTTTTTTTGTATTTTTAGTAGAGGCAGGGTTTCACCATGTTGGCTAGGCTGATCTCAAACTCCTGACCTCAGGTGATCCACCCACCTCGGCCTCCCAAAGTGCTGGGATAACAGGTGTGAGCCATTGTACCCAGCCTGTTATCTTTATTTTTAACAGGAGAAATTAAGTATAGTACGTATTAACATTTGTTTGGAGTAAGAAAGAAAGCACTTGGGAAATTCAGCACTTGGGAGATTAGCCACGTAACTGTCCCTTTTAAGGATTTATAAGCAAAGGGAGGTCCAGATATTTTGGGTTTGAAACTTAAAATACTTTTTAGGCCAACCTTAAGAAAATATATGAAATTTATCCATACAAAATGGGCTCATGCAAGTGAGGAACCCAGAGACTTAAATCTGGGTTTATTTGCATCATTAAATCTGCCCCTGCACAGGTAACACATGTGACAAGTTGATATGAGGGGACATGAGTCCAAAAACCAGTGTTCTTTATTCTACTTTCTTACTCTCATGTGTACAGCCGTCTCCAGAAGGTGCACACTGGTGCACAGGACAATATCGTGCCCAAAAGTCATCTAGCCCAAAATGTCAATAATGCCACTGTTGAGAGACCATGGAAGTATCAAATTTAAAAGTACTGTGTTTTCTATTAAGAATGAGACTGGCTGTTTTGCATACTGCTTGTTAGAAAAAAAATATAGCTAAAAGTTTAATAATTTGATTTTTGTACCATGTCAATTTACTATTAAATTAGAAAATTTCTGTTAAATTAGAAAGTAGACATGGTATAAAAATTAGTGAAAACTGCTGACTGAAGTGGCTGCATTACAATGTTTTGTGTTCTGTGAAGGGTTCGGTTCTTAGTATTAAATGCTGAGCTATATTAGTGACAACTGCCATTTGCACTTGAGGGGGCACTAACAGCAACTATACCATATATTTGCTGGTCTGCTGGATCTTTGAAAAATTGTGCTAGATCATAGACATATAGTAAATTGCAGTTTTATTTGTCTTTGAATAGATACAGGCAAAATATCTGAAAGGAAGGACAATCATTGGTGTTGCAGCAGGCAGGTTTCATACAGTCCTGTGGGCTAGAGAAGCTGTTTACACTATGGGACTAAATGGTGGACAACTGGGTAAGAAATCCTTGATGATAATATCTGGAAATTAAATTGGACTCTTAAAAAATTTTTCTTTTTAATTTTTATCAGTTAGAATGGGATTATGAATGATTTTTTTGTTTGTTTGAGACAAAGTCTCACTCTGTCATCCCAGCTGGAATTCAGTGATGTGATCATGGCTCACTGAAGCCTTGACCTCCTGGGCTCAAATGATCCTCCCATGTCAGTGCCCCTAAAAGCTGGGACCACAGGCGCCTACCACCATGCTGGGCTATTTTTTTTAGTGATGGAGTTTCACCATGTTGCACAGGCTGATCTTGAGCTCCTGGCCTCAAGCAGTCTGCCCACCTCTGCCTTCTAAAGTGCTGGGATTAAGGCATGAGCCACTTACCCTTGGCCAAATTGGACTCTTAAAAGAGATATTTTGTGATTTGCTCATTTGTATAATTTTTTAGGTTATTTACTAGATCCCAATGGAGAAAAGTGTGTAACTGCTCCTCGTCAGGTTTCTGCCCTTCACCATAAGGACTTCACTGTGTCTTTGGTTGCTGCAAGTGATGGAGCCACAGTCTGTGTTACCTCAAGGGGAGATGTTTACTTACTTGCAGACTATCAGTGCAAGAAGATGGCTTCTAAGTATGTATATTTCTATGAAAGAAGCATAACTTTAGTAATAATTGAACTGTTCCAGCAAATATCTAAGTGTCAGCTTTATGCTGTGTTCTATAAATGTCAAATGGAAAAAATTGAATGAGGAGAAACATCAGAAATTTTTGTCTTTGATCTTTGTCTTTTGGCATGGATCCAGTGAATATATATAAAATTTCTATGTAAGTTGTAAAGCAGTATTTCTGAATTATGTTTAATATATAGTTAAATATGAGCTATATATATATTTTTAATGCTTTAGGTGCACAGAAATAGATTAATCATAATTCTTGATTTGTGACACTCTCATGATTGGTTCCTGTATAGACTTTTTAAGATTATACATTTATTTATCTTTAACAAGTAATCATATATCATGAACCTCCAGCCAGGCTCAATGTTTATAATTGATAAGTATATATATTTTTAAAAAGCATGTTACACATGCAGTAAACTAGCAGTTCGTTGACAAGTCAAAGCAGAGAATCATAATTTTTTAAAAAATTGAGACAGATTCTTGCTGTGTTGCCCAGTCTAGGATTGAAGTCCTGCGTTCAGGCATCTCTCTAGCCTCAGCCTCCCAAAGTGCTGGGATTATAGGTGTGAGTCAATGCACCTAGCCTCATAAGGTTTTAAGTATAGGTGGGTGCACCAACTGGAATTCCGTGTCTTTTCATATAAACCATACTCATAATGTGTCACCTGTCATTTCATTTTGAGGAGCCAGTGCTTAAAAACAATTGTGAAGTAATGTAAGTGCAGATTTCTACATTTTTAATACATTTTGAATCTTTTATAATTGATTGATAGTAGTTTTTTGCTGCTCATATTTATTGTGTCATTCCAAAGTATACAACTTTTATAGAAAGGTTTCAGACCTTTTTACCATTTACGTAGTATTTTACTATGATAAATTCATTATAAATATATGTTATTAGTTTAAATAGATATAAGTACAGAAATAGGTCTTTGTACGAATATAAATGATTCCTGGAAGTGGATAGCCCAACTAGTGGAAGCAATTTTGTGCAGGAGTTTTAGAGAATAGGATAACTCAACTAGTGGAAGGAGTTGTGTACAGGAATTCTAGAGAATAGCAGTCTAACTTTTAAAACAGTTAGGGACCTAAATTTAAATGAAGCAAAATACTTTTGATAATGTAAAACAGATACTGTCCCTGCAGTTATTCATGAGCAGAAAATGCCCACTGTTGTGTAAAAACTTACCTTCTTTGTTTAGAGATGTTGTCTTCCTCTGTTGCCCAGGCTGGAGTTCAGTGGGGTGACCTTTGCTCACTGCAACCTCCACCTCCCAGGTTCAAGTGATTCTTCTGCCTCGGCCTCCTGATTAGCTGGGATTACAGGTGCCTATCACAACGCCCAGCTAATTTTTTTTGTATTTTTAGTAGAGGCAGGGTTTCGCCATGTTGGCCAGGCTGGTCTCAAACTCCTTGCCTTGGCTTCCCAAAGTGTTGGGATTACAGGCGTGAGCCACTGCACCTGGCCAATACCAGTTATTTAAACTCCAAAGTGAATGTTTGAATTGCAAGTGGAACTTTAGGTATTTAATGTGTGTGTTGGTGTGGGTAAAGGCATTTGAGAGAAAAAGATTTGCCATAGAAAGGAACAGCCACCTTGTAGGGGAAATTTATAGAATGGAAGACGAGGGATACCAAAGACCACATCGTTTTACTTCACCTTTCACAATAATTGCCTGTAGATTATTGTTTGAATAGTAACTTCTTTGAAGTTTAGGCATGTGTAGTTTAGAGAATATATTAATCTAGGATTCTTTTTTTTTTTTCATTTAGACAATTGAACTTGAAAAAAGTTCTTGTGTCTGGGGGTCATATGGAATACAAGGTTGATCCTGAACATTTGAAAGAAAATGGGGGTCAAAAAATTTGCATTCTTGCCATGGATGGAGCTGGAAGGGTAACTATATATTTATGTAAAAGTGTAATCTTACTCTCAATTGATAGCTATAAGTATCTGCTGTAGCAGACCTGGTAACATGAAAATGTATTGCTGTGTTAATGATGATTCCTGTTGACTTTAACGATTAGTATTGGGTGCCAAAATAGTATGTTTCAGTTGTCCATTGCTAATTAGCATGGAACTGGTGATTTAGAGAAAGTATTACAGACAGCATTTAATCTAATGTTGCACAATACTGATTCGTTAAACTGTAATCAAAAATTTTATGTATTATGCTTACAATGAAAAGAGATTTTGCTGTTATTTGGTATGTACACTGAATACTGATATGAGGCTGAATTGCATAAATATGACATATGTAATGTAATCGTAATTTTGTTTTTCTGAGACATTCTCGCTCTGTTGGCTAGGCTAGAATGCAGTGTCTTGATCTTGGCTCACAGCAACCTCCACCTCCTAGGTTCAGGTTACTCTCATGTCTCAGCCTCCTGAGTAGCTGGGATTACAAGTGTGTATGCCAGCATGCCTGGCTGATTTTTGTATTTTTTTGTAGAGGCAGAGTTTCGCCGTGTTGGGCAGGCTGGTCTCAAACTCCTGGCCTCCGGTGATCTGTCCGCCTTAGCCCCCAAAGAATTGTAATTACAGGTGTGAGCCACTGCGCCTGGCCTAATGTAACTATTCTCAGAAAAGTAAAGATAGGGCAGTATGATAAATTTGGTACATAGTTGAAATTTTTTTCCAGATTTAGTTTTATACAAATGTATGCATTATAATATATGTACACATTATATATAAAAGATTTCTGGATCACTAGTATGTAAGGAATTTCTTTTCTTTTCTTTTCTTTTTTTTTTTTTTTTTTTTTT